>NC_041221.1:8291742-8325779 GCF_002837175.3 Physeter macrocephalus
ACCGCAAAAAAAAAAAAAAAAAAAAAAGAAAAAAAAATGGGCAGAAGATCTAAATAGACATTTCTCCAAAGAAGACATACAGATGGTTAAAAAGCACCTGAAAAGATGCTCAACATCACTAATTATTAGAGAAATGCAAATCAAACTGCAATGAAGTATCACTTCGCACCGGTCGGAATGGCCATCATCAAAAAATCTACGAACAATAAATGCCGGAGAGGGTGTGGAGAGAAGGGAGCCCTCCTACACTGTTGGTGGGAATGCAAACTGGTACAGTCACTATGGAGAACAGTATGGAAGTTCCTTAAAAAACTGAAAATAGAGCTATTGTATGATCCAGCAATATATGCTACTCCTGGGCATACACCTGGAGAAAACCATAATTCGAAGATACATGCACCCCAATGTTCATTGCATTATTCACCATAGCCAGGACATGGAAGCAACCTAAATGTCCATCAACAGAGAAATGGATAAAGAAGATGTGGTACATATATACAATGGAATATTACTCAGCCATAAAAAGAACAAAATAATGCCATTTGCAGCAACATGAATGGACCTAGAGATTCTCATACTGAGTGAAGTAAGTCAGACAGAGAAAGATAAATATCATATGATACTGCTTATATGTGGAATCTAAAAAAAAGGCTACAAATGAATTTGTCTACAAAACAGAAGTAGAGTTACAGATGTAGAAAATAAACTTATGGTTACCAGGGGTTAAGGGGCAGAGGGATAAATTGGAAGATTGGGATTAACACATACACACTACTATATAAAAAATAGATAACTAATAAGTACCTACTGTATAGCACAGAGAACTCTACTCAGTACTCTGTAATGGCCTCTTTGGGAAAAGAATCTAAAAAAAGAGTGGATATATGTATTTCTATAATAGATTCACTTTGCTGTATACCTGAAACTAACACAACATTGTAAATCAATTATACCCCAATAAAAAGAAAAAGAAAAAGAGGCATTCATAGAACAGAAGAGTACAGAAAGTTTGAAGAAAAATAATAATAAGAGGTATATCAGGCAAATAGTAACCAGAAGAACACTTGTGTAGCTATATTAATACGTGACAAAATGGACTAGGGCTAAAATTATTGCAAGAGATGAAAGGATCACTTCATAATGATAAAAGTTTCTACTCATCAGAAGATATAAACATGCTAAATATATGTACATCTAATAACATGTCTCAAAATAGATCAAGAAGAAATGGACACATTCACCAATGTAATGAAGGCTATATCAGTAACAGATTAAACAGACAAGAAATCAGTAAGAACACACGTATCTATACAAAGAACACAATTAACAAGCTTAATTAATATTGTGAACACGTGTCAGACACTGCCTCCAAGGGCTGGGATCACATTCTTTTTAAGGACATACAGAGTATTTATTAAATTGACTATGTACAAAATCAGCAACCAAGACTTGATAAACTCCAAAGAACTATCATTCAGTTCACATTCTCCAGACATAACGAAATTAAATTAGAAGTCAATAACAAGGAAGATTAATAAGATGCCATGCTTTTGGAAACAAAGTCACATCTAAATAATTTATCTGTTAATGATCCAAGATCATAGAAATTGGATAACTCTTGGAATTGAACCATAATTTAAAAACTACATATTAAAACTTGTGGGATGAAACTACAGGGACTCTTAGAAAATTAACTCTATATTATATTAGAAAAGAAAAAGAGGACAGAAAATGAATGAGTGAAACACCCACCTTAAGAGAAAAAAGTAACAGAAATAATCCAAAGAAAAAGAGGTAAAGAGACAGTAAAGATAAAAGAAAATAATGAAAGAGAAAACAATAATGTAATGGAAAGGATTAAGTCGATTCTTTGGAGGCTAATGAAATTGACCAACCCCTAATGAGATGAACACAGTGGGAAAAAAAGATAATTTGAATAAACAGTATTAGGAATTAATGAGTGTACATACTAAAGATGCCTTGAGATGTAAAAATGTAACAAGAAATATGAATTTATACCAGTACATTTGAAAATTGAGAGGAAATAGACAAATTTCTAAAACATATGTAACTTCCCAAAACTGACTCAACTAGAAATAGAAAAACCTGAATAGTCCTATAACTGTTAGAGAAACTAAATTGGTAGTTAAAAGACTTCATAAAAAAGAAATACTAGATGCAAAAACTGAAGTGGTTTTACTGTGGGCTGTTTTAAACATTTAAAGGATAGATAACTGATTGTACAGAGATTGGAAAAAGGAAATATTCCTTTTATAAATTTTAAAATTTTAATGAATTAATTATTTAATTAATTTTTAATTGAAGTATAGTTAATTTACAATGTGTTAGTTTCAAGTGTATAGCAAAATGATTCAGTTATATATATGTATATACATATATGCATATAGGTATATATAATATATATATTCTTTTTCAGATTCATTTCCATTATAGGTTATTACAAGACAATGAGTACAGTTCCCTGTGCTATTCAGTAGGTCCTTGTTGTTTACTTATTTTATATATAGTAGTGTGTACATGTTAATCCCAAATTCCCAACTTATCCCCCTGCCAATCCCCCCTCTATCCCCTTTGGTAACCATAAGTTTGTTTTCTATGTCTGTGAGTCTATTTCTGTTTTGTAAATAAGTTCACTTGTATCCTTTTTTTTTAGATTCCACATATAAGTGATATCATTGGTATTTGCCTTCCTTTTAAGGCTTTGTTTAGTCGTCTGTTGAATGGGATAGCAACAGTACAGACCTTTTGTGATCCTTGTGAGGTTTAGAGGAGATAACGAATGGAAGTCACTTGGGGGAATAGGCATTAAATAAACAGTAACTATTATTATCAGTATGGATCACACAACAGTAAAACAGAGCGTTAACATGGGGAGATTGTCCCTGAGAGAGCCTAGCTGACAAGGCCATCCATGGTAGGGGTTGTGGTAATCTTTGCAAGAGTCATTTCTCCAGGGAAGGGGTAATCATTACTCACTCTGGGTTTACAATAAACATTTAGCAATTGTCAGGATGCAGATTCATGGCAATTGGAAGTAGTTCTGAATCGTAAAAGGAAACACAGCAAGATCAGGTGGGGAGGTAATTTTTAATTATTCCACCTAATTTCAAGGGGGGGAGATTGCCACCTTGGTGCCAGTAAGAATTAGAGCTGGGATTCACACAGCTCTGTCTAGGAGCATAGCCCCTCCTGCCTCTTTCAGTGGTTCAAGGCAGACGAATAAGACTAAAATAGGGTTTTAGGTGGAGCCAAGGGTGTGTTGGGTGAAATCGTTCATCCCTCCACCAAGTATCACAGAAAATTTTGTACTTGAAAGTTTACTCCCTTTTAGTAATTTAAAGTGTATCTGAGACACAAAATACCCTGACGGAGAGCTGAACAGCAGTAGGGGGTGTTGTGTGAATGTGTGCTAGAGGTTTGGTGGTTTAGTTATTTGGAGAAGGAAGTGTCAGACGTGGTTAGGGAAGGCTTCCTGGAAGACACATTATGGCAGCCAGAGAACGGATGGGATGTGGGTAGAAGGAGGAAACGAGCACACATGCTACGATGCCCAGGGACTTTGCTAGTTGTTTTTGACGTGTGATCTCATTTTTTGTTTTGTTTTGTTTTGTGGTACGCGGGCCTCTCACTGCTGTGGCCTCTCCCGTTGCGGAGCACAGGCTCCGGACGCGCAGGCCCAGCGGCCATGGCTCATGGGCCCCGCTGCTCCGCGGCATGTGGGATCCTCCCGGACCGGGGCACGAACCCGTGTCCCCTGCATCGGCAGGCGGACTCTCGACCACTGCGCCACCAGGGAAGCCCACGTGTGATCTCATTTTATACCGCATAGCCACCCTGAGAACCCGAGAGCAAGATACTATTACTCCGCATTTTGTAGGTGAGAAGGCTGTGGCCTGCACTGGTGAAATGATTTTCCGTAAACCAAACAACCAGGGGTGGGGGGATTCTAACCAGGGTGGGAGCTCAGAGGAGAGGGGAGAAGATGGAGTATGACGGTAAGACTGGGGAATGGGCAAGGTCAGCTTCTGTCGACCCAAGAGTACCCTAGTCCTGGCTTCCTGTTGGGTATTGCCAAGTCCCCAGCCTGGATCCTTTGGGCCAATGCTTGGCTGAACTGGACCCTCATGGTCTGGGCAGCATAGCATGACTTGGGTGCTGCTATATGATGAGGGGAATGAGCTGCTAAGAAGGCTGCTGGCATCATAGGAAAGAACCTCTGCATTCTATTACAAGTTAATCACCAAAGGGATGTTGCCTATAAACTTAAATTATACATATTGAGCATTACGTTAAAATACCTTTGTTTAGCTCACAGGAAACACCCTGACCAGGTCTACCTGTGAATGGCCACAGGAAGGAAGAAATCAACACATCCCCTCCGGAGGCTGACCGGGACCAGGAAATGTTTGACTTACTCCCTCCCCTTTTAGTAAGAAAAGAAGCTTGAATTCTACTTTAGGCAAGATGGTTCTTTGGGACATGAGTCCATCATCTTCTCGGTCAGCTGGCTTTCTGAACAAAGTCCCTATTCCTTGCCCCCAAAACTCTTTTCTAGATTTACTGGCCTGTTGTGCAGCGAGCAATATCAGCTTGGACTTGGTAACCCTGGGACATCCACCTCTACCAGCACTGCTGTGTCACTTCAGGCAGGTCCCCCTACCTTTCCGAGATGTACTTTCCTCATTTGTAAAATGGGAATCCAATGCTAGTACCTCTTTCATTGTTTTCCCCTTAGGAATCAAATGAGATGACAGAGGCAAAGCACCCAGACCAGAGCTCGGTGTGTAACAATAAGTGCCAATGAGTGTTAGTTCCTTCTGGCTCACCACCTGTATCTCTAGGTCAGGGTTTCTCAACAGCACACCGTGGCTAATTTGAGCTGGATAATTCATTTTTGTGGGAGTGCTTGGCAGCTCTTTGCTCTCAGCACATAGAGCCCCAAGCTCTGCGCATCCTGTCTGGACCAGGAAGTCCAGCCCAGCCTAGGGTCAGCCCACAGAGCCCCAGTGCGAGGACAGCAGAGCACTGGCAGAGTTCAACAGAAGAGGCAGTAGGGGTTCTTGGATCAGCATGGCTGGATGTCAAGCAGCATCCCCACTTTTCTCCAGCATCTCTCAGCCCCCGTTGTGACCGCCAAGACGTCTCCAAACATTGCCAAGTGTCTCTTGGGGACAAACTTGCCGCTGACTGAGAACCACTGTTCCAGGTCCATCTCGTGCAGTGGGGCCAGATCCAAATGGGGCTTGGGCACAGGGCAAGAAGCACTCCTGCTAGGGAAGTGGTTCTTGCCCCCGGGTGCACATCAGAGATCCTGGGAGCTTCTCAAAAGAACTGGTGCCTGGGCTCCACCCTGAGATTCCGGTGTCATTGCCTGTGCGCAGTATTTGCTCAAAGCTCACCAGATGGTTCTGACACAGCCATAGCTGAGGACCGCCGGTGACAGGCTCCTTGTGGACCGGAACCCTTGCTCCTGGTGGCCTGACCTTGGCTGCAGGAGTGCTGGCAGTTCTGTGCATGCTGAAATCATGATGAGCACCTACTATTGTAAGATGCTCCTGAGGTCAGGAGGGGAGTTGAGGTGGCTGCTTCCTCTTCCTTGTCTGACCCTCCTTCTCTCCAGGGAGCAGCGCTTCTAGCTCATCCGTCCTCCCTCCTGGGGCCTTCATTTTCTCAGGCATAGGATTCCTCTCCAAGCCTCGGAGATGAGGGTGTGTCTCAGAACAGGGCTTCTCCTAGTCCAATGGCCAAGCCCACTTGTTTCTGTGGTTGGATCCAACTCACTCATCATACCCCTGTTATGGACCAGATGCGGGGCTGGGCACCAGGATATAGGGAGGGGTCAGACCTGAGGATGCAGACTCTGATGTACGTAGTAACCAGATAGATGGAGGCATTTAATTTTAGAGGTGTGTTCAAGGCTAGAGGGGGCAGAGAGAAGGGAAGGGGTGCCCGGGTGAAAGTGTTGCAAGGAAGTCTTCAGAAAAGATGGACCGGGCATTGAAGGATGAATAGGAGTTTACCAGGTGATCAGTGGTGGCAAGAAGGGGAAGAGGCTCTCGCTGGTACTTGTCCTGTCTGTGCATTGGAGATGCCTGGAGGAGACTTGGAAGAGAAGACGGCTGAAGAGCAGGGTTTACCTGTCCGCTTTCATGGTGTGACTCTCAGCTCTGGGGTTTCCCTTTAGTGATTACGGCATATGCACCCAGGTGAACTTGGCCTCCATCTGGGGTCCATGGAGGCAGTGAAAAACAGGCTACTCTGGAGTGTGGGGCAGGGAAGAACCCACTAGTCCACGTGTATGCCCAGGTGTAGATGTGGAGCTCATGGGTGGCTTTCCCACCTCCAGCCCCACCTGCCCCAGCGCTGCCTCTCCCCTGAGTTTCCGCAGCAGACTTCTCCCCCTCTCCTGTCTGCTGGCCACACACGGGGTAACCAGCTGGTCCAGGCTTGCCTGTGACACTCCCAGATTTGGCATTGGATGTCCTACCACATCTTGGGAAACCTCTGAATCCCAGGCAAACCTGGACATGGGTCATCCCAGCTCACACACCAGCCGATGATCCTTTGAAAATGCAAGGAACATCTCGCCACTCCTAGCTCAGCTCCATCCACGGCTCCCATCTCCGAGCAAAGGTCTCAGTCCTTACGGTGGCCCGTGAGGGCTGCCGGGTCTGGAGCCAGGGGTCTTGCTCCTCCACTCCACCCCCTCCCTCCCCTCTGCACCAGCCACACGAGCCTCCTTGCTTTCTCTAAGCTGCCTTTCACCGCAAGGCCTTTGCACTCCTGTCCTCTCTGCTTGGAACACTCTCCCCCTTAGATCTTCATGGCTCACACCTTCCCTGTCAAGGCAAGTTCTAACATTACCTTCTCAGAGAGACCTTCCCTGACTCCCCTGTCCCCTGCTCCAGAGCCCCGTTTCCCACTTCCTTTTCCTCTGTGCACCTCCCACCCCGACCCATGTACTTTCTCACCTGGCCTCTCTCTCCCGCTCCCTTGCATGTAAACACATGAGAGCCGGGGCCTGCTTCACTCACTGCTGTGTCCACACTGCCTAGAACACTGCATAGTATGTGCTCAGTTAATGACGAATGGATGAATGAATGCATAAAATCCAGACAACTTGCTCCATTAGGGTGGCCAAGCAGGGGCAAGGGTGGCTCTCCCCAGACAGCCCCCAACCCCCAGCCTCCCAGGTGGGCTCAGGTTGCCCTGCTTAGAGCTGCCAGGTGCCCTGGGCTTAACTCAGCGGACGTCCTTCACATCATGCTCTAAGTGTCTCGCCTGGGCTGAGCCCAGGAGGCCTCAACTGTGTTTTATTTACTGTCCTATTACTGTGTCTAGGGTCAGTGCAAACCCCACAGCCCTTTCCTTTCATTATCTGCACTGGTTTTAGAAACCGTCCGCCAGCCCCAAGGACGCCTCGGCTGCGCGGCCCTCGCAGGCCCGCTGTGTGGCCTCTGCACCACCAGGTGGCGCTCACACTCGCGTGTCTTTCGGGGATGGTCAGACGGCCCAGGTTGCTTTCGGTCGGTCGCTGCTGCTGACGGCGCTGGGAAAAGAGCACCGGGCTGTCACCGCGAACGCCATGTAGGAAAGGTGCTGTCGCGGGGAAACCTCGGGCTGCACCTCGGGTCCCCGGGACCCCACCATCTTTGGGAGGAGCTGTGTCTTGATCGCTCCTTGGTCCCGGGATTTGGGAGGGGACGGCTGCAGCGATGAATTTAGCCCCGGGTGCCGTAGTCCTAGGCCGCCTCCTCTCTGCCCCAACCTGAGCAGAAGTTTCCAGCCCCAAGCAGAGGCTGTGTGATAAGAGAGGAGGCCTTGACCTCTAGATTCAGACCCTGGAGGCTGTCACTAGAGGCCTTCGCTTCTTCTAGAAGCAATAGCAAAGCAGCAAGCTGACTCTTAACACGATTTCCGTGTACTGGAGAAGAAGGATTTGGAGGTCTGCCCCTGAAAAGTCTGTCAGTGTCACCCCCCTCCCCAAACCCCTGTTGCTAGAGTCAACTTGAGGGCGGACGCCCCTGCAGTCCCCGTGTCCGTGGGAGGCGGTGCACTAACCCTGCCCGAGGCATCTGTCAGATTTCCTAACTGTGGCTTGGACCACGCCCCCTCACGGGTGGCCCCCAGGACTAGTGGCTGCGTCCCCTGGGAGCTGGTTGGGATGCAGAACCCAGACCTACTAAGTCGGAGTCTGCCTGTCAACGCCATCCCCAGGAGACCCGGGGGCACCTGAAAGCTTGACCTGTGCTGGGAGAGGCTGGATGGAGGGCCCGCGGTCTGAGGGCGGTAAGCAAGGTTGGCGACGCCTGCAGCCTGGAGAACTGACGGCCGGGTCCGAGGCTGAGAGAGGGCTGTGGGCCCTTCTTCCAGGAGGTGGTCCTGCCACGGGTCAGGCCCGTGTCCTGTGCCCCCAAGGAGCTCGTTGTCGGGAGGCAGGTGGGCTCTAAGCTCCCCAGGGCAGCCTTGTCCTCTGGCCACCACTGTATCCCGCTACCAGCCGACACTGGGCACCTGATAAATCACGGTGGAACGAAGCATGAACACGGGTGAACAATCCCAGGGCCCAGTGGAAGGGCCCCCGAGGACTGTGGGCATGTGCACAGGGTCCTGGGCGTCTGGAGGACACTGGCATGTTAGTGAGGGGCTGTGCCCGTGCTGGGCCTGTAGGGAGGTGACAAGTGAATGAACAAAACAACAGGAAAGCAGAGGGGTCGACCTTCCTGCCAGATCAGTCGTTCTCAGTGGGTAGCTTTGCCTACCCCCAGTGACATTGGCCACTTCTGGAGACACTTTTGATGGTTACAACTGGGGGAGAGCTGCTACAGGCATCTAGAAGGTAGAGGCCAGGGACACTGCTGCAAGACACCCTACAACGCACAGGATGGCTCCACAACCAAAAGCCCCAAATGTGAGCAGCGCCAAGGTGGAGGAACCGTGCAAGAAAGCAGAGGGCCTCTGTCCACATTGCTGGAGATTTCCTGTCTCACAGTGGCTCTGCATCTCCTTCAGGAACTCCACTTTCCCCAGCGCTGTGGCCTGAGGCCTTAAGAGGAGTGACTGCAGTTCTGGTCCCAGGTGACTGTAAGGATAGGGCTCTTGGCTAGGCTGAGGCTGCACCCGGGAGCTCTATCTGTTCGGTGGCTGAAATCCATCATTGGTTCTAGCTGCTTTCCCCAGATGCCAGCATGCCGGCAGCGCCCACCACCCTGCTGGCCTTGGACAATTGCCTCTGACTGCAGGACCCGTCCCTCCTGGGGCTTAAGGCAAGCTCCAACCTGCTGCTCTGTGACAGCCTGGGGGCGGGGGAGGAAGAGGACTTCTGTAAACACAGCCCGGGGGCAGTGGCTTTTCCATGGCCACAGCTCAGCGCTGGGTCTGCTCACAGGCACATGGGGCATATGCAGCCTGTGTCCTACCCAGACAGCAAGTTGGCCAAGAGAGTTTATTTTCAATTCTTTGGGGGAAAAACAATAATGTTGCTCAAGAGAACGAAATCCTTGGGTTTGTGAAATACTGGTGCTTTTATTTGCCCTTTCATTTCTTCTCCTGTCCTTTCCTCCCGTTTTGTTGTTGTTTGTATTAAAATTTTACACTTGGTTTTTCATATGGTTTTTTCCTGATTAGGCTATTTTCCAAAACATTTTTCTTTAGTAAATTTCTCCAGACTATATATTAATAGTTAATCTTATTTTTATATGACTGTTATAAGCTCCATGAGATCAGAAGCTGTGTCTCTCCATCCAGCCATTCACCCATCCATCTACCCATGTACCTACCAACCTAGCCATCTATACATCCAATCATTTATCCATCCATCCATCCATCCATCCATCCACTCATTTATCTCCCCACCCACCCCACCCACCCATCTATTTATCAACCCATTCATTTGCTCACCCATCCATCAACTCATTCATCCAGGCAGCCAACTGTCCAACCATTCGTCTGTCCATCCATCTACTCATCAGCAAACATTTGGAGTGCCTGCTGTCTGCCCGGCCCACAGATCTTATTCTCACAGAAATATCCTTCTAGTGGGGGATATAAATTCACAATACAATGTGTTAAATGCAACTTGAGTGGTATGTACAAAGTCCTATGGGGCCAGAGAGAAGTGGCTGGCTAACTTGGCGGATAGTCAAAAAGATCTCAGAGAAGAGAGATTTATCGGGAAAGCCTTGGAGGATAAGTGGAAAGCAGTGGGACCAGCGTTTATGTAGAGGGAACAGCATGTAGTGAGTGGTTCACTGAGGCTGAGGCATGGGGTGCTGAAGTGAAGGTGGGGGCAGAGTTGATACTGGACAGGTAAGTTAGGTGCACACTGCGAAGGGCCTTCAGTGACATACCAGGGAACTTGCACTGAATCCTATAGGCAACGGGGAGCTATTGAAGATCTGAGGAAGTGAGTGACGTGGTCAGCACTGTGCTTTAGATAGATGCCTCTGGGTGCAGGGAATAATAGCTGGGAATTATGGCTTCTCCCCAGCAGAGTCAGAGAGAGGTGGGGAATGCTCTCCTAAGTGGCTTAAAATTCTCTGGGAGGTTTAGAAACCTCTGTTCTAGGGTCCTAGGCTTGCTTGTTGCACAATTTCCAGCAACACCTAGAAAGCCACTATGATAGGTGGTGGTGCCTGGACCTGGAAGGGAGTATAACTGGACCAGCTACAGAGTTTTGCATGTGTGGTTGAGAGACCCATGTTATCCTGTAAACTTAGGGATCATGACCCTAACTGTGGAGTACATGGCCTTTGGAGCCAGACTGAGTGATCCAAATCATAGCGCCACCATTTACATGCTTTGCTATTCCCCCTTCAAGAGTTGGAGCCTAATTTCCCTCCCCATAAGTGTGGGCTGGACTTAGTAACTCATTTCTAGTGAAGAAGTAAAAGTAGAAGTGATGATGTGTGACTTCAGAGATGAGGTCATTCAAGGCACTGAGGTTTCTGTCTGTCTTTTTTGGACCACCAGCTTTGGGGAAAACTATCTGTGATGTTGTGAGGACACTCAAGCAGCCGGTAGAGAGACCCACAAGGCAAGGAACTGAAGCCTCCAGCCAACAGCCACATGGAAGCGGATCCTCCGGCCCCATCAAGCCGCTGGGAGACTGCAGCCCTGGCTCATCTGCAATCCCATGAAAAACCCTGAGCCAGAACCATTCAGCTAAGCAGCTCTTGATTCTCGACCTACAGAAACTGTGAGACAACACCTAGTTGTTGTTTCAGCCACTAAAGTTTGGGGTACGTTGTTGTGCAGCAATAGAGGACCAGTACAGAAGCCCTGTGCCCTTGGACAAGTGAATTAAATCTCTGCTTCCTCACCCACAGAATTAGGGTGATAATAACGGTGTTTCCATCATAGAGGGTCAATAACAATTCTGTGAGTTAGTCCATATAAAGTACTTAGCACAGTGCCCGGCATGCAGTAATTGCTCAATCAGTGGTGGTTAGTTTTAACTATTACTGGTAGTCATTGCATGAATTTTGGGCAAAAGTGGAAGAGTGCGCCAGAGGGAGGAGATACGGTAATACAGGTATATGTAGAGCTGATTCACTTTGTTATACAGCAGAAATTAACACACCACTGTAAAGCAATTATACTCCAATAAAGACATTTAAAAAAATCTTAAAAAAAAAAGGTGGGGCTTCCCTGGTGGCGCAGTGGTTGCGAGTCCGCCTGCCGATGCAGGGGACGCGGGTTCGTGCCCCGGTCCGGGAAGATTCCCACGTGCCGCGGAGCGGCTGGGCCCGTGAGCCATGGCCGCTGGGCCTGCGCGTCCGGAGCCTGTGCTCCGCAACGGGAGAGGCCACAACGGTGAGAGGCCCGCGTACCGCAAAAAAAAAAAAAAAAAAAAGGTGGAAGAGTGGGGAAGAAAAGAGAGTTCTTGCTGGATGAATGGAAGGTGGGAATTGACACTCATCCTAACTAGTCGGTGAGCTCTGCCAACCCAAATGCATCACAAGGGTGAGGATGTCCGCAGGCCAATGAGGGAGTGAATGAAAGGGGGTGACCGTCACCGTGGGAGGACCCTCTGTGCTCTGGGGGTTGTGCTGAGCCCTGCGCCCTGTTTGTCTCAGGAAATTCTCCTGCTGCCTTTTGCAGTGATTCAGCATATCATACTGTCTCTCCTTCTAGACTTGGTTGAAAGAACCCTATCTATTGACCTGAAAAATCTTTATCAAACATCCTCATTACTCATATTTTTGAAGCAACCGTGTATCTGTGAGCCTCAGTTCCCAGGGAAGCCCTGAGTCAGCAGAAGGGCCAGTTACTGTTGTGACAACTTCTATAAAAATTCTTATTTGACTCTAGCTAGATATCTGTATATAAATAAATGGTCTACAGTGAATCATGTTTGTTTTTTTTTTTTCCTCTGATACAAAAGCTAGATGTGTAGATTCCGTTCACTCTCTCTCAACTGGTTTCCCCACCTGGCCAGGAGTATATATAAATAACGGCCCATTCATACTTGTTCTTTTTTTTTTTTTTTTTGACTTTTTTTTTTTTTAACATCTTTATTGGAGTGTAATTGCTTTACATTTCTTACTTGTTCTTTACTCATTTTTTTTTCCCCTTTTGGAGTGAAAAGAGCATATGAAGATTCCAACTGGGTGCAGAAATTCCTGAGGAAGCAAGCCCTCTGAGGACAGATCAGAGTGAAAGATGTGCCCAAGAAAGATGTGAGGGAAGGTAAAACGAAACTCTGCTCATCACAGACTGTGACCCTGGTCCAATCAGCCAGTGCCTCAGTGAGCAACTGACTGTGAATTTCTAAGAGCTCTTGCAGGAAGGTCAAACCAGCATGCATGGCGACACTGTCTCTGCTGGCTTCCAGAATATTGGGCTGCTGTCAAGGGCACGACCATTTCAGCCCAGTGATGGGACTGTTTCTCAGAGTTGTGCTTCCCGTGACCACCTAGCATGTTTCACCGCGCCCCCCCGCCACAACCCCGCACAAAACCCACAGTTCTGAGACTGCACCAGTCTCCGGGGATGCTCACTGAGCCACAGAGCGGCTGACCAGCCAACTCCGGGCCTCACGTGGCTGCCATTGAAACCTGGGGCATCCATACTGTGACGCTTCATTGTATGTGTCAGCTTGATGGGGCCGCCAGCTGCCCAGGCCAAACAGTATTCTGGGTGTGTCTGTGAAGGTGTTTCTGGATAGGGTTCATATTTGAATTGTTGGACTAAGCAGAACAGAGTGCCCTCCACAACGTGGGGAGGTCATGCAATCCGTTTAAGTCCTGAATAGAACAAAAAGGTGGAGGAAGAGAGGGTTTGTTTCCTCTGCCTGATTGTCTTTGAGCTGGGACATTGGTCTTCTCCTGTCTTTGGGCTGGAACTGCACCATTGGCTCTCCTGGGTGTCCAGCTTGCCAACTGCAGATCTGGAGACTTTTCAGCCTCCATAGCTATGTGAGCCAGTTCCTTATAATGAGTCTCTTTATCTGTCACCTGTCTATCTATATCTACCTGTTAGCTCTTATCTCTCTATCTATCATCTATTGCTCTTTACCCCATTGGTTCTGTTTCTCTGGAGAGTCCATACTAATACACGTACTGAACAGAACACCGCAGCCGGAATCTCCATGACCCTTCCTGGAGCTTTTTTAACCCACACCTCTGGGACCTCAGGGCTCACTGAAGAATCCTTTCTCCAGAGCAGGCAGCTTTCACTGTTTGTGGCAGATCTTGTGTTTCTGCAGAGGTTCCCATCAAAGGCCCTGGGATGAGGCTTATGCCAGTTGTGGAAGGAGCTATGATCCTAGAGCTGACTGCAGGATTTCTAAATAACCTCAAGAAATCTGTCCGTTAGGTATCGAGGAGTAAAAAGCTTAGTCCCATGGCCCCGGTCAGAAATAACAATGCCAAGGTTGAGATTTCCTCTTGTCTTTCTAACTTTCCAGGGGTTGAGAATTTTCAATGCTTGACTCTTCCTGGCATTTTGCATTTGATGCAACAATGTGAAACTCTCAGATGAGGGGAGGAAATTCCCAAAGTGTCGGCAGGGATAATACGGTCCAAGTGAAGGGTGATCTAGAAATAGCCAGATGGTAGTTTGATAACTCGCCAAGCTTCTCTGATTGGGCCCGTCTCTTCATCTTCTGTGGATTATTCCTGTGTTGCTTTCAGTCCGAGAGGAGAGTGACAGGTGCTTATCGATGAACTTAGCACAGGACCCTGTGCTGTCCTGAGCAGAATAGAAACTTGTGATTTGGTCAGGAGCTTCTGAAAAGCGTGTGCACAAGCCTGCTGGTTTCCCTCTGATCCATCCCCCGGGGGCTTTTGCTTCCTTAGTAGGTCTGCACTCAGACTCTACATAACCTTTTCTGAAAAAGGAAAAAACATGAGTAATGTTTTCTCATCTTGCTGTTCATTAAACTTTCTCTCTGTGAATGTATATGTGGCTGGTGAATTATGCTAGTGAAGTCAGCTGGCAAGAAAAAATAAGAAAAAGAAGAGAAGGTAAAGAGGGCGTTTTCTGGAAGGTCAGGGCTCTGGGCAGCCACCTTGGCCGACTGAGACCACCGTCCCTGGAGCTCCCGTGTAATCTGAGGTCAGGGTGTGTGATTGGGAAGCTGGCCTTGGCTGGCTGATGAAGGTGTTGGGTACCTGCTTCTCTATTTCTTTATCGGGGCGAAAGAGGTCTGGTGTGCCCACATGTTGGGGGGCTGGCCTGGACCTGACACTTTTCTGTCTTGTCCATTCCTTTATTCCACAAATATTATTTATTTAGACGGTCTGTGAGGAGACAGCAGAAGGGGAGAGATTACTTGGAGGGATGGAGCGTTCGTTTCCCACGGCTGCCGTGACAAATCACCACAAACTGGGTGGCTTTGAAACAACAGAAATTTATTCTCTTGTAGATCTGGAGGCCGGACGTCTGAAATCAAGGTGTCAGCAGGACTGTACTCCCTCTGGAGGCTCCAGGGGAGGATGCTTCCTGCTTCTTCCAGCCTCTGGTGGCTCCAGATGTCCCTTGGCTTGTGGCCACATCACTCCAATCTCTGCCTCTGTCGTCACATGGCCTTTTCCTCTGTGTCTGTGTCTTTGTCTCTTCTATCTCTTATAAGGACACTTGTCACGGGATTTAGGATGATCTCATCTTGAAATTCTTAGCTTAATTACATTTTCGAAGACCCTTTTTCCAATCAAGTCACATTCAGAGATACTGGAGCTTAGGGTATAAACATCTTCTGTGGGGCGGGTCACCCTTCAACCCCCTACCTATCGGTTGGTGCCCGAGCAGTGACAGAGTGGTCCTCTGTTGACCCAAGAGCTACTGAAGGGGGCGCCATCTGACCCTGCAGCCTGCTGGGAAGGTGCTGCAAGCCCAGCAGCCTTCAAGAGCTCTGGAGCCACAGGGAGCAGAGGCAGGGATCCTTCAGGGAGCAGCAGACCCTTGGGAACAATGCTCGGGCCAAACCAGAGCTCCAACATCCAGGCTCACCTTTCCCAGGAGATCCAGCTTGCTTCCTCCTACGCTGCCTCGTATCTCTGAGGGAAGCATTCCTGGAAAAGCATGTCCTCTGAATCATATTACCATCCTGAATTACATTATAATTTCTTCAGCTGTGTGTTCCCAGAGGGAGGAAATCAGCTACAAGCCATCGCCCAAAATTCACATATAAGCACAAAGAAATCCCGAAAGAAAAGTCGCGTTTGCAGAAAAAGATGGGGCCAGTGTCGCAAAGGTGGATTCCCCGGTGACAGGCGTGGCTGTGGACTTCAGCGTGATGTGGCTGCTGAGAAACCCCCATTTCTGGAAGGATTTGCACGGTTCTTGCTTTTTGTAAAAACAGCATTTAACGAGAGCAGCTTTGAATAAATCTTTCCTCAGGGTTCCCTGAAAGGATCATCCTTTTCCCCGCATCCCCCTTCCTTCGCTTAGCCCACTGGCTTTTCTACAGCTTTAGGAGCCCGTTGTAGATAATATTTCTCAGCTGAGGAAACTCAGATGCACTGTCTCTTCAATGGTCGGAATGGTCTGTTTGCCCAGCTCAGCATGTTTGTTTGTTTCCAGGAAGAGGGAAGGAAAGCTCAGAGCCTGGCAGGTGGTAGGAGGGAAGGAAGCCAAGGCCAGGGCAGGAGTGGGCAGAGTTCTGCTGGGAGCTGAGAGCGGCCGGGAATGGGGAGGGGGCTGCCTCACCATAGCAGATTGCTGGTCTGGACCCCGGGCCCAGCTCTTTCCTGATGTACCGCAGGGGAGGAACCCTTACTTGGGTAGGCGGAGGGAGAGGGCATGGCTTTTGCAGTTCGGTGAGCTGGCTGCTTGCAGCATCAAACACTGCAGGGTGGGTGGGAGTGAGGCCCAGAGTGCATCTCACTGATGGCCAGAGATGGACGGTGACCACATCTGTGTGAGGCCGACCTGCACAGAGGGGGATGTTCCGCATGGAACCTTCTCCATCCGCAAACGAACTGGTCTCCAGCCATAGACAAGAAGTCAAAACTTTCCCTCTAATTGTTGTATTAGTTTGCTAGGGCTGCCATAAGGAAGTGCCACAGACTAGGGGCTTCAACCACAGAAAGCTGCTGTCTCACAGGTCCGGAGGCCGGAGTCTGCGAGCAAGGTGTGTGCAGTTTGGTTTCTTCTGAGGGTGGTGATGGAAGGTCTGTCCCAGGCCTCCCTCCTGGCTTCTGGGGCTTTGCTGGCAATCACTGGCGAACCTTGGCTTGAAGCACCACCCCTATGTCTGCCCTCATCTTTATGTGACATTCTCCCTGAGCACGTGTCTGTGTCCAAATTTCCCCTTTTTATAAGGACAGAGGTCATTTTGCATTAGGGTCCAGCCTACTGTAGTATGACCTCATCGTAACTAATTACATCCACAATGACCCTATTTCCAAATAAGCACACATTCTTAGGTCCTGGGGGTTAGGACGTTACCATATGGATTTGGGGGGATACAGTTCAATAATAACAACTGTAAAAAGTCGTGTTGACATAAGCAGCTTAGCGGAGCTTAGAATGATACTTGAAACCGTCACCCAAAGATCAGGGATATTTACTATTGACTTGTGTTTTCTTTTGCTGAAGAGGGTCGGGAAAAATTATAAAGTGCAAAGCTGATAATCACTCAAATCAGCTGAGAGAAAAATGGATTATCCAATGGATGGCGTTTGGACAATCAGCTGGTCATTCAGAGCAAAATGCAGGCTGGCTCCCTAGCTGAGTCCAGCTGGATCAAAGATCTCAGTCTCAAAGTTAAACTGTTGAAAGGACTGTGGGAAAACAAAGCAGAGTTATTTTATGCTAATAATATAGGAATAGGGAAGGCCTATTCCTATGTTCCTAAAATAGAAGCATGCCTATGACATAAAACTGAGCTCTCAGAAAAAAGTGATGTTTCACTACCTAAAATAAAAATATTATAAAAATATCCAGGCTAAAGATAAATAAAATAAAAATACCATTAACAAAGAAAGCCATGAGACAAAGGATCGATTGTGAAAAACACGTATGTGTAAAACATGTAACTGGCAAAAGGCTAATTTTCTTTATATAAAACAGGGCTTTCCAAATCAATAAGAAAAAGCTAAAAATCCATTGGAAAAAATGGGCAAAGGGCAGAAAAAGCAGCACCAGGAAATATATAAAAAGATGCTCAACTCCACTCTAAGAAATGTAAATGACATCTAGTTTTCACTTATCCTGCTGGCAAAGATCAATGAGCTGCTTATATCCAGCGTGGGTGAAAATCTGTTTACTCAGGCACGAGCCCCTCTGGGGGAGGCTTTTAAATCAACACAACCTCTTGAGGGCAATTTGGCAGTATCTTTAAAAGCAAAATATGCATATCCTCTTTTCTCCCATCAATCTCACTTCTAAGAATCTATTCTATGGAAATCAAAGAGTTTCCTTGTAGTGTTGTTTGTAATAGAAAAAAATGTAGGAAGCTATCTAAATATTCATCAGTAGAGGACTAGCTCTATAAATGATCACACATCCATAAAATAGACTATTATTTTGCAGTTTAAAAGAATACCTGATTTCCTTTGCTGTGCAAAAGCTTTTAAGTTTCATTAGGTCCCATTTGTTTATTTTTGTTTCTATTTCCATTTCTCTAGGAGGTGGGTCAAAAAGGATCTTGCTGTGATTGCCGCTCTATTTACAATAGCCAGGACATGGAAGCAAGCTAAGTGTCCATCAACAGATGAATGGATAAAGAAGATGTGGCACATATATACAATGGAATATTACTCAGCCATAAAAAGAAACGAAATCGAGTTATTTGTAGTGAGGTGGATGGACCTAGAGTCTGTCATACAGAGTAAATACTGTATGCTACACATATATATGGAATAAAAAAAAAGGTTCTGAAGAACCTAGGGGCAGGACAGGAATAAAGACACAGACATAGAGAATGGACTTGAGGACACGGGGAGGGGGCAGGGTCAGCTGAGATGAAGTGAGAGAGTGGCATGGACTTATATATACTAACAACTGTAAAATAGATAGCTAGTGGGAAGCAGCTGCATAGCACAGGGAGATCAGCTCGGTGCTTTGTGACCACCTAGAGGGGTGGGATAGGGAGGGTGGGAGGGAGACGCAAGAGGGAGGAGATATGGGAACATATGTATATGTTAACTGATTCACTTTGTTATAAAGCAGAAACTAATACACACCATTGTAAAGCAATTATACTCCAATAAAGATGTTAAAAAAATCTATTAAAATAAATAAATAAATAAATAAAACAAAACAATAAAACAAACAAACAAAAAGAATACTTGAATCTGTACATAGATTACATTGTGAAAAAGCAATTAACCAGGAGCAAAAATGTATGCTTCCACTTGTGTAACAAAATATAAATATGTTTTAATGCATGTGGACGTATGCTTGAATAAGTATGGAACATTTCTGGAAGGCATACAAGTGGCTGTGAACCGTTCTCTCCCCGTAGAGGCACCAGAAAAGAGGGGGTGGGTGGGGGATGTAGTTTTCATTACACATTCTTTTATGCTATTGGAATTTCTTACCATGTACCACTATTACCTGTAATGTAAAAACATCGAAATCAAAATGACTAAAAAAATGAGGAACCAGACATTGATCCTTCTTTGGCACTCAGATGGTTTTGCTCTGGATGACGCTTATGTGT
This sequence comes from Physeter macrocephalus, assembly GCF_002837175.3. NCBI lineage: Eukaryota > Metazoa > Chordata > Mammalia > Artiodactyla > Physeteridae > Physeter > Physeter macrocephalus. Next base: position 8,310,875 of record NC_041221.1, read on the forward strand.
ACAGCTGGGGACAGTGACAGGTAAAATTTAATTGCTTTAGACTGAAGCAAATAAAGAGAGATTCATTACCCAAATCAAACTGGCTTATGTAGGTGGTGGATCAGGGTGTCTGTTGTGTGGGAGGAAAAGAGCTCCTATGATTTAAAAAACAGGCATTGGACTTCCCTGGTTGTCCAGTGGTTAAGACTCCGCGCTTCCACTGCGGGGGGCACAGGTTCCATCCCTGGTCGGGGAACTAAGATCCCACATGCAGCGTGGTGCGGCGAAAAAAACAAAAACCAGGCATCGAATCTGGTGTTCTGACCTCCACATGCCCCCTTCCTTGCGTTAGATGCTCCCAGGAGACAAGCGTAGACGGGGGCCTAGGTATTTGGTCACAGGCCTCAGACTCCTGGGCACCTAGGTGCCAGGACACGGACATGATGGGGACGGAGGGGACGAAGGTGAAAATGAGAGCTGGGGGCAGGAGGAGAGAGGGGGCCTGCAGCAAAACCCGGAGCACACACCCTCCCTAAAGGCAGGCAAATTCAAGCTCCTAAGACTACTTGGTCAAATAAATGAGGAAAGTGAGGCCCAGGGTGGCTCACGTGGCTGCCCCAGTGGGCTGGTCCCCTAGTCCACGCCGTCCTCTCACACGGAGCATCTAAGGCCCGCAGAGGACGGGGTACCTTCTAGGACACAGGGAAGCCCCTTAGGGCGGAGGACGTCATTCACACAGACGGCCAGGGCCCTTAGAAGTGATTTAGGTGCTGGCTTGGGTTAGAGCAGTGTGACAGGGCCATCCTCACTTGGGACAGGCTGGGCCGGAGACCTGCGCTGCTGGGAGCCTGGAGGGCTCGTACCTGGCTGGGCCCCAGCCACTGGCTCAGCCACGTGGGATTGCACGCCGCAGGACGGATATTCCAGACGACAGAGGTTTTCCCCTTAAATGGCAATATAAATAAACAAACTCTTCTCGGTTGAAGCCAGAATTCTTTCGGCAGCGTGGCAAACACTCCCCTTTCTCTGCAAGCGGACAAGGCCGAGTGTCTTCTAAGCATGTTCTCACGTCCCCGTGCCGTGTTGCTGAAACCTGAAATACTGTGCTGCCTTTCAGTGCAGACCTGATCTCAGGAGATTGGAAGGTGTAGGAACGTGGGCTTCTCTCCTAAATAGTTCCAACGGCTGCATGTTTGGGCTCCTTTTCTTTGGTGTAGGGCTCTCTGGGCTTTCCTCATTTGCTGCCAGACCCAACTCTCACTGCTTTCCACATGCCAGCTGTCTGCAAACCCATCTCCTCTCTTTATTTACTGCTTCCGGTCTGCTGTGGTCTGGGAATCCGGTCAACTGACCTTAGGATTTCTTATTAGAAAAAAGAAAGAAACAGGCTCTGCTTATCTTCATGTCAGCCTTAGATACTGTGCTAAAATGCACGAGGTTTAATCAGTGGACACTCTGACGTCTTTTGTGGTTGCATTTCTCCCCTCACTTTTGGGTTCTTAGTTGGATTCTGGAAATCTAGACGGATCAAGTTGCCGGATAAACAACTGTCAGATGACTGAAATTTTTTTAGTGCTATTTAGACCATATTCAATGATTCTGAATGATTTAAATTTTCTTGTTGTTCACTGAGTCCTAGCATCCAAGATGGACGGCATCCCTCTCGTCTGACCTGGTTCAGGTATAGAACACCTGATGAGAAACAGGCAGCTCTCCAGTTCTTAGTTTAGCTGATATTTTTGGTAAGGGCTTGGCAGACAGGTTTTTTTTCCCTATAAAGATAATTTTAGAGCTAACGTGTTCTAAAGTTACCTGAATTATATGTGATGGAATTCCCAGCTCATCCTGCTGAGATTCAACCTAAGAAAGAATTGCCACCTAATAAGGAGGATGAGTGCTTTTTCTAACCTGACATTTTTAGGAGTTTGAACCATCTGTCATTTTACAGGTGAGTAGAGCCTCAGAGCACTAGAGAGATACCAGTATTTAAAAAGCAAGACTTTTTTTTTCTCGACTGTCTGCAATATTTCAGATTCTATGCTAAGCTCTTTTATGTAATCTCATTTAAGCCAGGCAGGTTATTATCCCCTCTCATGAGATAAAGGAACTGGGGGTCCGGGTAGACCAGGTATCTGGGTCAAGGACAGGGTAGGGTCAAGACGTGAATGCATCTTCTGGTCACAAGAGGTCACTGCTCTCCCTGGTGAATTGCACCGTCTTGGTCAGCCTAGTGGAGTGTGTAACACAACCCACTGCTGGTGACAAAGACTCTCCCTGACCTGACTTTAGGGAGGCTCCTCTGAACCCTCTCTCCAAGGAGGCCTTGACTTCGGGACTTATGTGTGTGTCTTTGCATCGCCCAATTTTAGCAGAAGTCCTGCTAAGTCGGTTTAGCCAGAACCCCCCTTCCCCCTTCCTTGATATCTGATCACCCTCAGTATCTGATGTGGTTCTTGGTCCTCACCACTCCCCAGAAGATGTCTGATCACCCCGGCCCGCCTTCAGTAAGAGCCCCATTAGGTTGGTTTAGTCAGAATGTTCTTTTACCCCAATTGTTTCCTCTTAGTATTTTTCCATCCACCGACACCTTCCCCCTCCACCACCTTGGCTAAAAGTCCCTGCTTGTCCACACTGTATTTGGAATTGAGCCCAGTTCTACACTGAGATTTTGTTCCCCTATTGTAATAGTGCCTGATTAAAACCTCCTTTTACTGCTTTAACTCCTCTCAGGCTCTGGTTTTTCTTGAACGCTGGCAAGGCTTGTTCTGGGATATTGAATTCCAGTGGCCAAACAGGTGGGGAAGAGGGATATGCAGGTGCCAGACAAGATACCTGACATTATTCATTAATGACACCTGTCTGTACTGCTACTTGGCTGGAAACCAGACTTGGTTGCTTAGTAAATATTTTCTCTTAGTCCTACAGTTTTAGAAAAGGTATTTAATAGACACAGTGACATTATGGGTGGAAGTGTTGGCTAAAATATCAGATCCAAAGAGAGCATGCGGGAGGTCACATGGAGAATTCTTTGAATATATACTGAACTAATGTATTGGGTTGGCCAAAAAGTTCGTTTGGGTTTTTCCCTAATATGTTATGAACATTTTGGCCAATGCAATAATTCAATTGTAGTGAAGATATCATTAAATATATGCATATAGATATACATAATGTGTATATATGTATATTTATGTACATATATGTATGCATATGTACAATGTATAATAATATTATATGTTGCATTATAATATATATTATATACATATATTCTTGAAAGTACAATTAAAGTGCAGGAGAAAGTAAGAAGTACCATTTAGGAAAGAACTTTCAGGGTCTACAGCTTTTAAAAAGTGATCCTTTTCTGGTTGACTGAGCCCAAGTAAGGAAGAAAATGATCTCTCCTACCCTCCACTGTCCTTCATGAGATGAAATCTTGATGAATTTCCTACCCTGGAATCACTTCAAAATCATGAATTTTAGAAGGTCTGTTGGGTTGTAAAGGAGAAGGGTGACAAGAAAAATTGGTAGGCAAAGTGTATATTCCTTTTCTTCCCACTCCCCCTTCAAAGGGGTTCCACCTTGTTTTTCTCTTTCCTTTTAAGGGGCTCGGTGTTCACATTCTGTTTCTTTGTTATCAAAGCCTCCCAAGAAGAGGGCGTTGAGTTTTTCAGAGTGTTACTTATCTATCTTCTATCCAACCACAGTCCCTAGTTCTTAGTACTTAGTAAGCATTCAATAAATCCCCATCCTCCTTCCCTTCCTCCTTTCTTCCCTCTCAGGAATTAACAGTCTATTGATAATAGGAGAAAACACTTGCCACGGAGTGGCAGAACACATGACATGTCATGCTGGGCTATTTGTACGTTGAATCTCACATTGATTGTGAAAGACAAGGCTTAGTCTCTTATCTCCTGTCAGGCATCAGGAGTGGGTGGGAAGCTTGGGTGACCTGCAAATCCTTTCCTCACACCATTTAGTTCACATCAGGGCAGCAGTGGCTCCTCCCCGTCATCCAGGCTGGTTTGGGTTCCAGGATGCAAATCAAAGCTTGGATCTCATATGGCCAAGGCACCAGCTTATTCATCATCAATGGCCCGAGCTGCTGTATCCTTAGTGAACTTAATTTTGGATTGAGGATTTAGAAAGATGAAAGACATCCACTGCAATCAACTAGAGACTGTCCTTATAAAAACCCTTGCCTTCTCAGTATAGCATTATGTAATTAAAATTGACAAATAATCAACACATGATATAATTACTTAAAAATTACTATTACTTTCATTGTGGTCATCATTGTGAACTATTCTATGTCCAGAGGTTTACCATTTTTCATTAAATTTTTTTTTTTTTTTACATTTAGGTGCTTCCACTCTATGGCATACACCTGACAGTAACCATTTCCCCTTGAATCTCGTTTAAATTTATAAAATTCAAGGACTGTCGACTACAAGACTTTTAATAAAATGTGGGTGTAAATTTTCGACTTCAGCCACTGTCTGCTGGGCAGCTACACACCTTTACAGCTGTAACAGGCATTGGTGGGATACGAGGTCTTGGGTGTGGGAACCTTAGGAAACCTCAAGATTTTTAAATTTGCCAATGCCCTGTGAATATTTTGCTCAGTTCTGGAGACCTGGTTACCAAGGATGGAACCTGGCCCAGATAACAGCCTATGGCCACAGTCAGGGCAAAAACATGAACTAAAAAAAAATCCATAGAGTCCTTCGTTTTCCAAACAGAAGATGGATCAGAAGCAGGCATAGATCAGAGTAACATATTCATGGTGAAGCTTCAGGTGACTTTTCAATTTCAATTTACCTTCGATGTGGGTGAAGAGTTGGCCACCAAGCTGGGTTCTGACCCCTCGCTTTTCTGGCTTTCAAGGAGCCCAGCAGATCTTGTTGGAAGCTGGAAGGACTTGACACCCATTGGGTGAAAGCACCAGCTGAGTCTGACTTCTGAAGAACTCCTCTTGGATGTCCTGTCCTGCGCCTGATTCACAATTTTGCCCCTGGCTGGAATGGTCTCCAGGTATAGCTTCAGGCCACTGTGCTTTTCTCAGTTTTTGGCGTGAGTTGAAATCAGTAATAATAGTGGGGTGTAGTGAGACATGGCTGGAGCCACCTGGCAGGGGTGGAATCGGTAGAGTTACTAGCACACCTGTGCATACCTGGAAAGCACAGCCATTAGAACTCCGTGGACCCTGCAGGACCCGTTAAGTTAAAACAGGGGCACAGATATGAATGTATTCATTCATTCAACATGCTTTTGCTGTGATCCACCACCGCGGATCAAATATGTCTTCTGAGATGTTTTGCTATGTAATTAAAAGAAGATTTCTCTACCCTCAGCTGATTGCCCACTTATTACAGGCAATCCCTGACATAGTTGAATTCTAACACACTTTGATGGTCACTTGGGGTTGGTGGCGATGGAATTTGATATATGTGTCCACTTCCAGAGGTTAAAGAGCGTTGAGAGGCACACACATTCCCCTTTAACTTCTGTGTTTCAACTTCCTCTCCCTCTCCCTTTGAGAAATAAATGCAATTTATTTTGTTTCCCTTTCAGAATAATTTCCAAGGAGCTGCATACGGGGTTCAAATTGTGTTTAAAGCTCATGGGTTTAAAGTAGACAAGTTCAAGTATAACCTCTTCAGCTGTACCAACCCCAATTCCTGCACTTACATTAAGAATAATGCCCCATCCTTGTTTTCCATTTTAGTAAAAAGATCAGGAAAATGATGGGAATGTGGGGGCCAATATAAGCCATGTCTTGGTTGGATGTACTATGTCCTCCTGGTTCGGAGAGGGCTTCGGGGCCCAGGGCTTGAGCTCTTCTCTCTCCCTGAAATAGAGTTTAGACCCTGGCTTCGAGTGAATCAGGAAGACAGGAGAGTACTTATAATTTACTTTCAGAGAGTCAGAGTATTGACAGTTTGACATTCTCCAAGAAACAGATCTCCCATTGAGATCCACAACTGCCTGGCAATATGCCAAGGAAATATCTATTTATCCCAAATTTCTAAAGTCACTTCCCTCAACTAAATGGTTATTTAGTTAAAGTTAGAACAAAAGGGATGGATTAGATATGTTAAGTTTTACTTTTAATATAGAAGGGGTAGCTTTTCATACTTATCTTTATTTGTATTGTAAATAACGACAACGAAACGGATTCTGTGAGCAACCTTGTAAGAACAGTCTCATTAATGACTAGCTACACGCTGTTTATGTTCCATTTTGTTTTCCAGCTTCTATTAAAAAGTGTTAATGATCGACAGATGAATGGATAAAGAAGATGTGGTACATATACGCAATGGAATACTACTCGGCCATTAAAAAGAACGAAATAATGCCATTTGCAGCAACATGGATGCAACTAGAGATTATCAGCTTAAGTGAAGTAAGTCAGAAAGAGAAAGACAAATACCCTATGATATCACTTACATGGGGAATCTAAAATACGACACAAATGAACCTATCTAGGAAACAGAAACAGACTCATGGACACAGAGAACAGACTTGTGGTTGCCAAGGGGGAGGGGTGCGGACTGGGAGGTTGGGGTTAGCAGATGGAAGCTATTATATATAGGACGGATAAACGACAAGGTCCTACTGTATAGCACAGGGAACTATATCCAGTATCCTGTGATAAACCATATTGAAAAGAATATAAAAAAAGAATACGTATATATATGTACATATGTATGTATAACTGAATCACTTTGCTGTACAGCAGAAATTAGCCCAACATTGTAAATCAATTAAAGAAAAGGGTTAATGGGTAGGGAGAAACATTCCTGTGATACTCTCTGTTGTGACAGCAGGAAATTAATAACATTAATCCAATTTGGAACTCTATCAGATCAACTATTTAAATGTGATAATCTTTCCTTCTGAAATTGACGGTGCCAAGTGCTATGTCATAGGTATTTTCTTGCTTCTTGAGGATAGAATCGATGTTTCAGGCAGCACTCAAGTAATGACTAGTTCAATGACATCTAAGCAGGGGTGGGGTGTAAATACCGTGGTCTCTTCATGAACGTCGCCGACTGGGGGGTGGTGTCTCAAATGCCTCTTTCACAAGGAGGGGGCCCCGGGTCGGTACCTGAGCTGGAGGTGAAGGAGCATGTAGGTCTAGGCTGTGATGGATGAGTCCTCAAGACAGAATCCTGGGTGACGGCTTGGACCTGACAGCCGCGGTCCGAATGGCCAAATCCCGTGGGCAAGAAGCAGGTGTGAGGCGAGGCGCGCTGCGTGGCTCTTGGGCAGGACAGGGGAGGCCGGGGCAGCCGTACGCAGGGGGCAGGAGCTGTGCACGGAGCCTTGGGCCTCTCTGCTGGGCAGGTCTGCTTCCCTGAGGACCTGAGCCCCTCAGGCAATTGTAAGCAGGAGGGATCAGGGGAGGGTAGATGACGCAGCACAGCTGATAATTCGAAATGAATCGATAGGCGATTTGGGAAGAAAAGCAGAAACCCTATCACGTGAGCTGAAACAGAGCTCCCAGAGCCACAGATGAACCCTGTTGGGCCAGCTGCTGGGCCAGCAGCACCCTTCCTGCCAGAGGGACTTGGAAGGGAAGTGTAGAGAAGGTTCCGGAGGGAGAAAGCTCCAAGCTGGGCGGCAGACGTGGCAAACCCAGGACTCCAGCCACAGGTAGCCGTGTGCCCTCAGGCTTTCCCTTTCTGAGACGAGGCTGACTGGACCCACGGCTGCCCTGCTGTGTGTTTACCCTGGTGGTTCTCACCTTCCCACCCTGATGGCTCTTTCAGCAACTATGAGCTCACGTTCCACCAAAGAGAGAAGGCTTGGGGGTTGTTCTGGGCAAGGGATGATGGGGGCACTTTAAGGACTTTTCCATGCTGTCTGATCATAGAATAATGAGCCAAGTTTTAGTGGATTTTGCTGTATGTAATTTTAGATAAAGCACAACTGATCAAGTGGCAGGCGTGTCAGGGTCTGTGTTCTAGGTGTCGGTGCAATAAAGACTTGCAGACTGTTAGTGAGGATGCAAACACTGTGTCCCTTTATTATCACTCTGACGTGGTCCACAAGGATAGAAGCAGTTTACATGGTGTTATGGCCTCAGCTGTGTCCCCTCCCCCCAAATTCATGTTGAAGCCCCAAACCCCAACGTGCCTGTACTTGGAGGTGGGTCCTATTCAGAGGAAACAAAGGTTCAACGTGGTCATAAGGATGAGGCCTTAATCCCACAGGATTGGTGTCTTTTTTTTTTTTTTTTTTTTTTTTTTTTTGCGGTACGCGGGCCTCTCACCGCTGTGGCCTCTCCCGTCGCGGAGCACAGGCTCCCGGCTCACGGGCCCAGCCGCTCCGCGGCACGTGGGATCCTCCCGGACCGGGGCGCGAACCCGCGTCCCCCGCATCGGCAGGCGGACTCTCAACCGCTGCGCCACCAGGGAAGCCCTGGATTGGTGTCTCTTTAAGAAGAGGGAGGGAGTTCTCGCTCCCAGCACAAAGAAGAGAGGCCCTTTGAGGACACAAGGAGAAGGTGGCCATCTGCAAATAAGGAAGAGAGCTCTCACCAGAAACCGAATCTGCCACCACCAGCCCCATCTGGGATTTCCAGCCTCCAGAAGTGTGAGAAAATAAATGCCTGTTGTTGAAGCTGCCCAGCCTGTGGTATTTTTAATGGCAGCTCTACACCACTAGTACGTGTAGCCTATGTATACATAGCACCGTCATGATGGGGGTGATGCTACGGAGAGAAAGCCACCTAAGACGGGGTCATAAAAAGTACCAGGAACGAGGCATCATGAAAACGCACACCACAACCACGTGCAGCCTTGCTACGTGCACCCCAAATTTGGTTCTAGGCATTATGGCAACCACACGGGAGACCTGGCTAGATACAGAACTTACAGCACCCATCACCTAAAAGGAAATCAGTTCCTAAGCAAAAGTCCAGCTATTCTTAGTGCTGTGACATGAAGAAATGTCTCCTGCGAGTTTGCAACAAACTGGTGGGATTGTGAACTCTAGTCAACGTCACCTGCCGGGAGACACAAGGTCCATTTCACGGGGCTGGTTATACTTCACACAGCTCGGTAAAACCCTTCTGCAGCGGGCTTCTAAGTCCAGGGTTATTCTCTGCTTCTCTGGTAGGTGCAGAAGCTGGGTTGTAGACCTTCTGGAAGAATGTGGGGTCTGCGTAACTTCAGGCAGTCCTCCCCAAAAGCTTCACTCCAGACCAACTTTCTGATAAATATTGGAGGAAGTGAGCTTGAGATAGCTCCCTGACAGGTTTCTGGAGTGCAGAGTCTCTGAACTCCCGGTTTAGTTCAGAAACATACATTTCGCAGCCAGCGGAGTTGGGGTAGAACTGACGTTTTCCTTTGTAATTGGAGGAGCCTAATATGGATATCTGTTCTGCACACCTAGTGCCCAAGTCTTGGTGCTAAAGACCACACTCTACTAAAAGGAAAGAAATCTTTGGAGAAATGTCTGATTCCATAGCAGGGGCTGGAAAAACTCAAATGTGAGCCTGGAGCATCTTTTTGTGCCGTAAAGGAAGAAAGCACAAAAACATTATGGGGAGATGTTCAGAGGATAAGAAGCCTGCCAGTAGGGGGGTCCCATTGGCCAAATCTCAAATACCTAGAGCATCACAAGTAATTAATGGTAGAGGCAGATTGTAATCCATTGGCTAAAATAAGACTCAGTGAGTCCATACTGATATAGGTAGGTAGGTAGATAGACAGAGAGATAAGTAATGCAGGGAGAAGAGCTCTTCCTTAGTGTTGAAAGCCAACACCTAAATGTAGAAAGAATCATGGAGTTAGAAAATTGCCATTTGATGACCATCCTAGTAATAGTTGATCTGGGTAAGAATCATCAACGGATGCTAAAATGAAAGTTTGCAGAGGAACAGGATATTTACATGGTCTCGAAGTGTCTATCCGCAAGATGCCTCTTACAAAGTGAAAAGCAATAACTTTGCAGTGAAGAAAGCTGGTAGGCACCCCTACCCAAGTTGGGAAAGACCAACATCACGTGCCTCCTGATCTGATGTACAGAGAAGGGCCCGGCTTCACTTCTATTGGATTCTTGTCAAAAATGCAAAGCCTGAATCTAACCACAAGGCAACGTGAGAAAAATCCATATTAAGGGACGTTTTACAAAGTAAGTGGCCTCTACTCCTCAAAAAAAGTCAGTGTTTGGAAAGTTAAAGACACACAGAGGAGCTCCACTAGGTCACAGGAGATTGAGACATGACAACAAAGTACGGCCTGTGACTTTCTTTGACAATAAGAGAAATTATTTGGAAAATTGGCAAAATCTGAATCGTCTTTAGATTAGACAATAGCCTTGTATCAATATCAATTTTCTCATTTTGATGATTAGACTGTGGTTTTGTAAGACTGTCTTTGCATTTACAAAATATACACTGAAGAATTTAGGGTTAAAGTGGCAGCTTTTCTACAGTTTACTTTCAAATGATTTAAAAAAATCTCAAATTCGTATACATGCGTAAGCACATGTATCTATGTTGAAACCTGTACGGAGATTGAGCAAATGTGGTAAAATGTGGAAGATGGTTCCTGCTGTTCCTGACTCGAGATATATATAGCACAGCTAACAGGATCAACGCGAGGATCCGAAATGGGTGAGTGATGCTGGGTGTCTATAACTGACCCCATAACAGATTCTGGCCCCGACACTTGTCAAATTGTTAACAAAGAACTCCTGGCTTGTTTGGGATCCACAGGGGCAGCTCAGGAGGTACCTTGGCAGGTCCCTGAGCTGTCACCAATGTGCACTGTGGTCTCCTGTGCTCAGCATGGTGCCACGGGGACCGGAGAGAGAGAAGACAAGAAGCTTAGGGTCCACTCGGGAGGTGACAGTGACACTTGGAAAAGGAGGGGACATTACAGGACCTGATCAGAGGTGAGAACAAGGGGCCGGCTGCGTCATGTGAAGGCCTCGCGGAGGAAGGGGCGTTTGTTGGACTTTACAGGGTGTGGAGAATTCAGAATGGGAAGCAAAGAAGCCACAGAAAGCAGTGTGGGAAAGACGGGGAACAAAAGCGAACCAGGAGAGAAGCTGAGGCTTCCCCATGTCTGTTTTCCAGTGAAAATCCATTCTAGGGAAAATGATTTTTGTCAAGGCAAGTTCCAATGTGCAACTGTTTTTCAAGAGTCTGTTATGATTATTCTGAACCAAGCTCCTGCGATTAGGTAGTAATGCAGCCAAAGCAGGTTGTGGGTCTTGGTGAGGTCTTCCCCCTACCATATTTGGTTGGGTCAATGGCAGTTGTGTTGACAGCAAGTTGTTTGATTGGAGGCATTTCCAATGAATTTGTTAAGGACACCTTTCTGTGTGGACTGAGTCCCAAAATCGCCTGACAGAGGGCGGGGTTGTGTGGATGTGTAGTTCACAGCAAAGGTTGAGTGTCTTCATTGACGGCTAATCGCTCTATGTCCCCCTCAGCCTCCTAAGAAAATGGGAGTGAGAGTGGGAGGGGCCAGAGGGGAGTTTGCACCAAGAAGGGCTCTTTCGGGGTGGAATGGAGTTTAGGACCTTCAACCTCCAAATGAATTGATGTTAAGAATAAATGTTGACGTAGAAAACAAATTTCTAGTTACTGAAGGGGAAAGGGTGGGGGGCAGGGATACATTAGAAATTTGGGATTAACAGATACACACTCCTATATATGAAATAGATAAACAACAAAGACCTACCATAAAGCACAGGGAACTATATTCAATATCTTGCAATAATGTGTAATAGAAAAGAATCTGTATAACTGAATCACTTTGCTGTACACCAGAAACATTGTGGATTAACCATACGTCAATAAAAAATAAATTAATATTTTAACTTAACATCAGAATAAATGTTGCTGGGAGAGAGTTGTATAACTTTTAAGTAGGGGAAGTAATTTTCAGCCAAAGAAAAACAGAGCAGGCACAAAAGGAAGTGTCGGTGCAAACCCTCCCGAAACAAAGACACTCACATTCTTCAATTTCTTTCCCTTTAAACCATCATGTTAATAATAGTACTGTTTACTGATGAATCTCTGCTTTTGAACAGGAGTCCAATTTTAGCTCTCTCTCAAAGGTCAGGAACCCTCTGCTCCCCGTTATCTTCTCATTCTGGGGGAGTGCAGATGCAAAGAGCAAATGTAAGTGACTTCCTCTCTCCTGGAATCTGGCTGCTCCCCCTCCTCCCTGGAGGTGCCATGCTTGCTGCCGTCACTGGTACTTATCATGTGGCACACATCTGAAGCGGGATTCTGGCTGGGAGTGCAAGAGCAGAGCTCCTGTACCCGCTGGCACGGCTCCCCATTAAAAAGTTCTCTGTATATACATTATTCCATTTTGTATAGTAATTTGTTTTTATGTCCAGTCCCATCGCCTAGAACAGGAGAGAGCTAAAAGCAGTTTTGGCATTTTTAAAGGGTTGGAAAATACCCCAAAGGAGAATAATATTTTATGACACGTGAAAACTATGTGTCCATAAATAAAATTTTATTGGGACACAGCCACGGTCCTTTGGAAACATATTGCCTGTGGCGGCTTGTACTGCAAGGCAGCAGAGTTGAGTAGTTGTAATAGAGACATCACAAAGGGAAGCATTTACTACCTGGCCCTTTACAGAAAACATTTTGCCAACCTCCTACTCTAAAATGTGAGTTCCCTCAGGGCAGGACTGTGTTTGTCTAACTTTGCCCAATGCCAGGCACATGGGAGGTTCTGGAAAATCCTTGCCTGCAGATTGAGTACGCCTCAGCCTCAGACACTTTGCCTGTAGAGTTTTTACCTTCAGAAAGCCCTCTTAGGATGCTTCAGAGGGAGGCTGGTGTGTCCTGATCCAGCACCTACCCTCATCCTTCGTCACTGCAGAAGGTGAGGGTTATATAGTGAGAGACCCTTTATTTATGTATGGATTAGAAACTTGGGTAGAGGAATCTCCCTTTCCCATGATTTGCTCTTCTGAGCTATCTGCTTGGTCCTTTGGCAGAGGGGAGGAGATTTGTGAGCAGAGCCAGACAACATCAGAGTGAAATATCCGTGCGTGGGATGAGGGGGAATGAAAGTCATGAGGGACTCTTGTTCTTGGAGCCCCATCTCCTGTCCCCACTGAGCCTCCAGTGGACTAGACCTGCTTTAGAAAGGGGACCAGAGATATGTCTACTTGGAAGAGCCCCTTGTGTAATTTAAGACCAAATTCTGGGACAAGTTTGCCTTTTGGATCTCTGCTTTAAACTATCTGTATTTACATTGGATGGACTTTATAAGATGCCTGGTGAATATTGGATGGGGAAAGGATCTTGTAGAATAAACAGGCTCTTTGAGTAAAAAGTCTTTACTTTTTAAATTAAATGATATAACAGCCTCATTGGGAAGGCAGATGTAGTCCTTGGCTCTCAGTAGAGTTGAGATAAGATGGTGCCAGGTGAAAAGGAAATGCTTCCGGGAGTCTAAGACACACTTAGAAAGGCCAGACCTTGCTTTTTACAAAACCATCAATGTATTCATGCTTTTTATTGAGCACCTACCATGTGGCGAATTGTGCTAGTTGTTGGGGATAGAAAAAAAGGGCATAATCTTTATCCTCAAAATATAAGTCTGTTGGGGACACCCAGCCATGTGATCAGTCATCCACAATGCCGTCAGCTATCATGGACATTTGTAGAAACGCAGGGGAAGCAGAGAGGGAGGACGCCAGAGTTTGCCAAGCGGTCAGGAAGGTTTCACAGGAGGCAGCATTTGAAGGGAGATTTGGTGGGTGGGTAGGGGTTATTGGGAAGATAAATGGAGGAGGATATTCTAGGCAGAGATAATGTCAGCGCATGTGCAGGCCAGAGGCAAAGTAACCCATGGTGCGTTCCGGAATTTCAGTAGCACAAGCAGGTAGTGGGGAAAGTGACAGGGCTCCTGGACAGGTGGCAAGAGTGTGACATGCAAACAAGATTGGACTTCATTCTTTAGTTACCCAGAAACTACTGGGAATGTTTGAGCTGGGGAGTGAGGAGATGGGATCTGTAAGTTACAAAGTGTACTGTACTAATTGCAAGGAGGGTAATTGTAGAAATGAGAGTCTATAATTAGGGAAGTCAGTATGGAAGCAGTGTAATAGCCCAGAGGGAGGGAATGGTGTTGTGAACCAGTGCAGTGGCCAAGATGCTGGAGAGGAGGGGACGTTTGGAATCTAGAGACGGGTATGAGATGGAATGGATAAGTTTAGCTCGGGCCACCACATACGGTTGTGCGGGTTGTACACTGCACAACTCACTAAATCTAAGTGGTACAGATATATTGATGACACAAATTTCCCAGCAGATGGCAGTAGAGTTGAGGAGGGATGGCTTTTCCTCATTTGCACAAAGGAGCCCTGTGGGCTTGGGGAAATGTTTGGGAGAGAGAAGGCTGCAGTGCCCAAGGGAGGGGAGAGCATAAATGACAACCACGTTTCTGACCTGGGCAACCAAAGACTAGAGGTTCCATTCATCAAAGGGTGGAATACAGGAGAGGGAGCAGGTCTGAGTTTAGGACAAGTTGTATTGAAGGGACCTGAGAGTCACTTGGATGGAGACATCCAGGACCAGTTAGCTGTCTGGGTCTGGAGCTCAGAAGGCAGGGGTGGGGCAACAACCTGCATAGCTATAGGAGTTGATGCCAAGAGGCAGGGATGGGTTGCTTTGGGAGGATGTGCACAAGGAAGTGATCAGGGCCCAGGTTAGTGCCCCGGGGAGCCACTGAGATTTTCAATAGTGGGTAGTGGAAGGGAGCCTTGAAGAAGGGGTGCTTGGAACTAGTTTCCAGAGTGTTTCTTTTCTTTTTTTTTTTTTTTTGCAGTACGCGGGCCTCTCACCGCTGTGGCCTCTCCCGTTGAGGAGCACAGGCTCCGGACGCGCAGGCTCAGCGGCCACGGCTCACGGGCCCAGCCGCCCCGCGGCACGTGG
>NC_041221.1:8325861-8332779 GCF_002837175.3 Physeter macrocephalus
GTCCCCTGCATCGGCAGGCGGACTCTCAACCACTGCGCCACCAGGGAAGCCCCAGAGTGTTTCTTAATGTCAGGAGGGAGATGCTTCAGGTTGATCAAGGCCAGGTTGATTTGGGGGGAGGGGGGCTATTTAAAATGACTCTAGACTTTCTCTGGTGCTTAAGGGACGAATCTGGTTTGTGACCCTATAGGATGTTTCATGCATTCATCCCTCCATTCATGTATTTTGCACCTACATATTTATGCGGTGCCCTACTATGGTCCAGGAACTGTTCCCGGTACTGGGATAACACCCAGTATACTATAGCAAAGAGCAGGACAAGGCACTGTTCTCAGGGAGCTTGCATTCTAATTGTTAACACACAAGTCCACAGGACACCATCAGCTGGTGACAAGTTCTGCACAGAGTGACAGAGGCACTGTGGTGGGAGCCGGTTTCTATCTGGTGGGCAGAGAAGACCTCCCTGTACAAGAGCTCTGTGCTCAGAACGGAGAGCCCACGTGGCTGCAGCGTGGTGAGTTGGGTGGGAAAGTGGTTGGAGGTGAAAGCAGACAAGCATGCTGGAGCCAGGCCGGAAGGGCCTTGTAGGCCACGGCAGGGAATCTGGATTTTCCAAGTGCAGCCAGAATCCATGGGAGGGTTTTAAGCATGGCAATGACTTGCTCTGGTTTACATTTTTATTAACCTCACTCTGGCTGCTGTGTGCAAAATGGATTTGTGTAGGGTGGTCAGAGTTAAACAGGGAGACCCAGTTGAATGCCATGGGCTCCACATTATGACAATCTGTGGCGGTAGCCATAGAGATAGACATATTTTGGAAGTCCCATCTCTAGGACTTCTGGACGGTAAGGGCAAGAGATGAATCAAGGATGTTCCCGAAGTTTCTGATGTAAGTCATTACAGGGTTGATGATGATATTTATGAACATGGGACGATGCAGAGGGAAGCAGATTCTAGGGGATGCTAGGATATCTAGTTTCTGCTTTGGTCACATTAGTCGTACAAGCATCTAAATAGGGATGCCAAGTAGGCAGCTGGATCTTTGAATTCAGAGCTCAGGGGAGAGGTTAGGACCAGAGATAGAAATTTGATGTCACATGCAAAAAAGATGGTAATTAAAGCCAAGGTCCTGGTTGAAATAACAGAAAAGGATAATTAATGGAGGCTAGGACTCTGGATGGAATGGGCCCTGAGATTTTGGGGAAAAGGAGAAATAGCTGGAAGATGAGGATGGAAAGGAGCTTTCACTGAAGAAGGAGGGAAAGCAGAAGTAGTGGTGAACGCCGGGGAAGAAAGGCTGGAGAAGGAGGAAGTGGTCAGCGTGTTGATGCGAAGAGGCCAAGTAAGACAGGAATAGAGGGGTGGCCTCTGGAGCTAGCAGCATGGATGCTGTTGGTGTGTGTCAGTGGTGTGCTAGGAATGGTAGCTCATTTGGAAAGGGAAGTAAAAAGGTGGTGATGGAGATGCAGACAATTCTTCCTAGAAGTAATGTGGGAAAGAGCGTTGAGAAATGGGACAGTACTGGAAAGGGACATGGTACCAGGAGGAGTCTAGTTTTGTTTTTGTTTGTTCTCAAAAGCGATAGATATTAGGAAATATTTTTATGTTGTCGGAAATAAACTATTAAGAAAAAAATTGATGGTGGGGGAAAGAAGATGGTGTAGTCTAAAAGCCTTTGAGGGGACTGACAGATGTGGTCCAGGTTTGGCCCCGGGTCGGACAGAGCTCGAGACAGTGGTGAAAGGCCCAGGTGGCGGAGGCGGGGGTGTGGTGGTGAGATAGGGCCCGGTGGAAAGGCCAGTGTTCCAGGCTCATTGCTTCTATTTTCTCAACGAAGTGTGAAGCCAGGTTGTTATCTAAGAGGGAGTGATGTTGCAGGCTTGAAGAGAGAGGAGGATGTGGAGCTCATGATTTTGGTGGATGGGAAAATAAAGAGACTAAGCATTTAAATGTAAATGCATATGCTTCGGGTCCATCTGTGGATTTTGTTTCATCATAAGAAGATACCCCAGACTTCCCTGGTGCTGCAGTGGTTAAGAATCCGCCTGCCAATGCAGGAGACATGGGTTCGAGCCCTGGTCCGGGAAGATCCCACATGCCACGGAGCAGCTAAGCCCGTGAGCCACAACTACTGAGCCCACGTGCCACAACTACTGAAGCCCGCGCACCTAGAGCCTGTGCTCCACAACGAGAGAAGCCACCACAATGAGAAGCCCGTGCACCGCAATGAAGAGCAGCCCCCGCTTGCCACAACTAGAGAAAGCCCGCGCGCAGCAACGAAGACCCAATGCAGCCAGAAATAAATAAATAAATAAATTTAATAAAAAAAAAAAAAAAAAAGAAGACACCCCAGGTCGGGGCCTGTGAGAAACACTGAAGGCCACGGCACATTTTTGCCTAACATCTTCTCCGTCTCCTGTCTACTAGGCCGTCTCCTGCCCAGGTCACAGATGCTTCTCGTTCATGAGATGCCCCCTTCCACCCGGGGGAACGTATATCAGAGTGAACTCAAGGAAAGAAGTACCACTGTGTCATTCCACCCTTCAACGTGGCAATAGAGGACACTTTGCTTTGCTGACACGGGAGCTCCAAGTGCGCCCAGCTAGTCTCTTTGATGTCAGGAGTGAGCCTTTCTGGTCACAGGTGAGGCTTTTGCTAAGTAATCCACCAAACACAGGGTGTGACTCTGTGCCAGGTCCCCACAGCAGCAGAGGCTTTGAGGTGGTACTGGAAACATCCCTGCCCTTCCTTGCTCTTGGCCTGGTTTGCTGATGGCCAGTCAAGCTAGCCAGCCTCCTTCCAGGTAGCCGTGACCCAGCTGTTTTTAGCTTAATGGATGTGGCTTCGGGTCTGCAGGCGCGGCTGGACATGCTGAGGCCCCTCTGGGTGAACATAAAGGACTCATGCTGTAAAGACCCAGGGAGGTGTTTAGAAATCTTTCTTGCCCCATGATGGACCTTGTGGATTCCTAAGCGTTTCTGTAAGAATCGTAGACATTTTTGTTTTGCAGCGTCAGTTTTGTTCTCCTTAGGTTTTACACCTTTTCCAACTTTGGGGAGAGAGACAACATATATCACCAAGTATCTAAAGCAAATACTTTATTACTAATACTTTGTTACTACTTTAGCTCTCTGAGTTGTATCAAAGATACTTCATTTAGGGCCAATGCGAATGTAGCATTAGTTCCTTTCAGGCTCAACGTTCAGTCTTGTCTCCTTGGAGCTCCCTGCTGTGTGTTCTTCTCTAATATCATTACCCACCAGCCTCTCCTTTATCCATAAGCTTTCACAGATTTCTATTAATATTAACCCTATAGAAACTATGCTTGAGAAAATGTATTTACTTCGCAAATTTTTTTTTTTTTTTTTTTGGTAGTACGCGGGCCTCTCACTGCCGTGGCCTCTCCCGTTGCGGAGCACAGGCTCCGGACGCGCAGGCTCAGCGGCCATGGCTCATGGGCCCATCCGCTCCGCGGCATGTGGGATCTTCCCGGACCGGGGCGCGAACCCGTAACCCCTGCATCGGCAGGCGGATTCTCAACCACTGCGCCAGCAGGGAAGCCCCTCGCAAATGTTAAATTAAAATCTTCTAAGGATGGCCTCAGTGACAAGAGAAAAATTATCATCATCCTCCTCAAACCCCCCGAAAGGGTCTTATTGGATGTTTTGCGGTGAAATGGAAACCCCAACAGGGTTTACTTAGGCTGGTCAAAGCTTAAGTCGTTTTATTATTGTGCTTTCTGGCAGGAAGCTCAGCGTCAAAATTGATTCTTCCCTTTCAATGTTAAACTTTCTTTTTTTCTCCCCTAAGGGTTTTTGCGCTGGCTGCTTGGCTGCACTTTGGGTTATACTTGGCATGGCACCAGGCTGTTTTAGATGGGGTTGGCCCAGTGTCAAGTGGCATGGTTGCCTGATAACGTTGAATTGGGCAGAATCTGAGAGTATGAACAAGTAGGTGCCCTTTCAAGAGACTCAGTGCCAACTGTTATGAAAGAGCAGATTGCCCGTACCTGCCTCCTGCGGTCTGGTGAGGGGAGGCTGATGGGGAAGCCAACGCGAGTAATTGAAAGAGACTATATCATTGAGCGATAATTGTCCACACACTAATGACTTTAATCAATAACCACTGCTTCCAGTGTGCTGTTGTGTACTATGCCTTCCCTGGAGAGGCACAAGGGAGACAGACTGGGAAGGTGGGCAGCCCTGAGATGGAATCCTGCCTTACTACTTCACCAGTTGGGTGACCTCGGGCAAGTTACTCTCCCCAACTCCCTACTCCAGAATCAACTTCCTCATTTGTTAAATGGGGATGGTACCTACCTTTCAGAATTGCTTTGAGGATTGAAAATAATGTATGGAAAGCATCTAATAAAGTAATTGGCATTCAGTAGGCACCTAATGAATGGATGAGAATAGTATGATTTACAGAATCATAGATTCACTCTCTAAATTTATTGAGCACCTACTATGGTCCCATGATGAATGACTTGCCTGTATTATGTCACAGAATCTCCTTATAAATATAAGTATCATTCCCATTTTTCAGAATGGAAAAAGGTTTGGTGAAGTTAAGGAAAGTGATATGCCCAATCACGTGGACAGCTGAGAGTGGGGGCAGAATTTGAATTCAGCCTGTCTGACCTCAGAGTCTTAAGCAGTGAAGAGAGAGTTTAAAGGAGGGAGGAGAAGTTTTGCAAAGTAGCGAGCCAAAAATTAATTTCATGGCAAGTCTGGGGCCATGAGCAGTATACAACAGCCAACCTGTCAAACTGTTTGCATGAAATTTTGTATCAGGCCAAAGAGGTTAGTTAATATTGTGGTAACAAACAACCCAAATTTCAGTTGCTTAACCCAACCTAAGGTTATTGCTCAGTCATGCTACAAGTCCCAAGGGAGCTGGCAAGGGTCTCCTCTTCAAAGCCAGTCAAGGGTCCAGAATGACAGAAACTTCACTGTGACATGTGCTTCCATGAGAACTATAGAAGTAGGAAGGGAATTATCATATTTAGCTTGTAAGGTTTCCAGCAGCGTGATACACATGACATATGCATATACTGTTGGGACAAGTGTAAGTCACATGACCGTGTCCAACAGAAACAGGGAAATGTGATCCTGACATGTGTTTAGAAGGACGAAAGCTGGACGTATTTCACAAACAACACTAATGACTACCGCACATTTTAAACCCTAACTTGCAAAAAGTTTTTAACTCGGTCTAGGGGTTTTCAAAACCACTTGGGTACCTGTGGTAGACTGTATTATTTTGTTCTGAGTTATTTATTCCAAGTCCCTGTGAGAGAATTACATTTCCCCATTCCATGGACATCAGGCACTGCCATATGACTTGCTATGACTAATAAATGGCAAGCAGAAGCGAGGTGTTTTGTCATTTCTTTTTTCCCCCTGCCATGAGAATGGCATGTCCTAAGCAGGGCTGCCCCTTTCATCTGTATCTTGGAGTCAACAGGATGTGAGCAGAGTTGCAACTGACATGTAATAGGAATGAGAAATAAACCTTTGTGCTTTAAGCCCTTGCAGGTATTTGTTACTGCAACATGACTGAGCCAGACCAGACTGTACAGTCTCTTTTATCATTCTCAGTAAATAGAGAACAATGGAATTGGCCATATAGAAATTCACATTTACTGTCCACTTTGTTGAAGTATATCTATACTTTAAAGCAGAAGTATCTCTAAGGACTTATTATGTAAATAAATAGTATTCAGTTGAATTAACAGCACAAAAATACATTCTCCAAATTGGGGCAGCAGCTGACACCATGGCATTCTTATAAAAACCTAGGAGGAGGATTGGGAACATAGAAATCTTGTTTTCCAGTGCAGACTCTTGGTCCTGTCCTCCCTGAGCAGCTGCCTTAGAAGACTTGAGAATAATCTATATTCATGCCCCCTTTGGGCAGAAATTATAATGATGAAATGTTGCTATCTATAGGAATGCAAAGTCTATTCTGAGTCCAGTGATCCTCATTAATTCAGAGCTCGTCATTCGTGGTAGGTAACTGGGACAGAGGCCAGGCTGGCATCTACTCTCACGTGTGAGTGTGCATTTCTTGCACTGGCTCTCACAGGTTGACATTTGCCATTTTGACTACTCAGAGTGCCTTCTGAGGAGAGTCAGTTGTCATCGTGTGGAGATGCCAGCTGCACAGTCCCTGGAAACAGTGGAGCCAGTCCCTGGGACTGACCCTCCCAAATACCTGGCTTCCCTCCTCTCTACAGTCTACAGGGGAAGGAATGATCTGATCTAACAGAATCCGTGAAGCTGAGAGGTCACCAATGATGTAGGTACCATTGTTGTTCCCATTTTAGAGAGGCAAAACTGAGGCCTTAGAGAAGTTAAGCAAGACGGTGAATACAGCAACTGTGGTTTGAACCCAGCATTGCCTGACGGTATAAATGACACAGAGAAGTACAGATAAGCTGAGCTATGGCCAAGAGAGATGACTTTCAAAAAAGAGGAGTACTAAGTAATTAATAGAACAAACAAACTCACTTACAAAGTGAGTTGGTGTAAGTGAGTTGGTGTAAAACCCAGGAGCAAGGGCATGCTTAACTGGGTAAGAAGCCCCTCTGGCTTCTGGCTGTTTAGCTATTTATTAGAGGTGTGTGTGTGTGTGTGTGTGTGTGTGTGTGTGTGTGTGTGTGTGTGCGTGCGTGCGTGTGTGTGTGTGCGCGTGTGTGTATGTGTGTGTGTGTGTTTGCATGTGCGAATAAGTTATATGGTTTTCCCCAATGATCCTCTTCTGGTCATTAGAAATTATCAGGTAGAACTGCTTCACTACAGGAACAAGGGAATGCTTAACTGGGCAAGAAGCCCCTCTGGCTTCTGGCTGTTTAGCTATTTATTAGAGGGGTGTGTGTGTGTGTGTGTGTGTGTGTGTGTGTGTGTGCGTGTGTGT
>NC_041221.1:8332790-8372110 GCF_002837175.3 Physeter macrocephalus
TGTGTGTGTGTGTGTGTGTGCGTGCGTGCGTGTGTGTGTGTGCGCGTGTGTGTATGTGTGTGTGTGTGTTTGCATGTGCGAATAAGTTATATGGTTTTCCCCAATGATCCTCTTCTGGTCATTAGAAATTATCAGGTAGAACTGCTTCACTGGCATCATGCTGTCAGCACTCATATTCCTGAATGCCCTAGGAAATAATAAAGCTCGATTTATTTAAGGATGCACTAATTAGAGGCTTCCCACTCTTTGATACTCATCTCTTAATTTGAACGGTGCAGTTTCTTCCCAACATGAGTACTGACTTCAGAGTTTGAGTCAGAGCTAACTTTTAGATGCTAGTCTATTTTTTCCCTTGGGTTTGAACTTTAAATTGTATATATTGTGCGACCATTCCTGACTTCTACTGAACATCTATTTTATGAGCTCCTCACGACCCATTTGGAGAAGGAAGAACAATGGATTTTCTGCCATTGATGTTTTAATAATGAAAAGTTTTATAATTATCCAGTATTTTTGTCTTTTCAACCACAATAGTATATGGTGACCTCGATACACTGCTATCTAAGTTATGAGATCCTAAGTGCCTTCTAAATTATGAGAAATGTTTAACAGAGGTATAATGTTTAACAGAAGTATAAGAGAGTTACAGTATCTTTCTTCAAGAGGGGTGGTGGAAAAGTTTAAAATTCTACGTGTGCTCTACTGCATCCAACCTCAGATTGTTAGGACCAGAACAGTGGCCCCAAACTGCTTAGGATCACAAAAAGTTTACCATATTTAGGGAGCAGGTATTATCAGTTTTTATCCAGTCATTGACACTACCTAGGTATATTATATTGAGGTAGGCATTTGGGAGGAAGCCCTGAGTAAATCACCTGAACCTAATGCTCGAAGAAGAAAGGATGGTTGGATTTCTTGATGTTGATGAGTGGTAGATTTCCATCCAGGAAAAATAAATTCACATGTCTTTGAATTTTTAAATTGCGCCTTATAGAGATTTACCACAAGATTTTCACCCAAGATCTTAGCATTCCAGATCTTATCAATTGACTCTTTTCCTAGGCTAGGTAGTTGGGGTTACAACTCTTAAAAGGGAAATGGTAAATCTGGAGATAATGACTTGCCAGTGGAGGGATTAGCAGCAACTTATCTAAAGGAGAAAATAAGATTTGAAAAGTACAATGGCTATGAAATATCATTAGTAGAAACAGCTTAAAAGTACTGTAATGCTAACCCTCAACCATCTTCGCTGAGAAATGTCACCTTTTCAAACTCTGTGATCTCATATTCTCCTCTGTTATAGTGTAGTGGCATTTTGACTATGGCAAAGAAAAGTGGTGCTTGGAAATCAGATTTGACAGAACATTATATTCTTCCAGGAGTATTTTTGTAGACGATGCTTATTTAATTTTGATTTCAGAACAGTTTTGTGGCACATCTCATTTTAATATATGCTTGTTAAAAATTCATGTGAATGTAATGAAGAATTTAAAAATGAACTGATAACATCGGAGACCGAAAGAGAAGCCTTAAAGAAAAAGAGCTAATGATGGGAGAAAAGAGAGCCTGTCTGCATGTTAAATACCAGTCGTCTTTTTGGGTGCATGCTCTACAGAATCTTCACGAACCAACAGCATTCATGGTGCAAAGAGCACTGAACTTGGAGGCTGGACATCATCAGTGGTTTAGGGTTTCAAGTTCTTGCTCTGCCCGTAACTATCGCACCTTAGCCAGCTCGCTCGTCTTGCTGGGCCTCCATTTCCTGACCTGTAAAGTAATTAAGAGTAGGGCGAAGACTCTTGCAACTCAAAAATCCTGTGATCTGTGATGTGATTTATGTGACTAAGCTCTCCTCGTGTGAATAAAGAACTGAGCTTTCCTATGGGGAAGGACGGTTTGCCCTCACCTACTTCCGGTTTGCTTGCCTACTTCTGATATACACTCCCCCTCCTCCTTGGTAACCCATAGATACTGACTTTTGGACAGTCAGCCCTGCTTCCTCATCTACAAAATGTTATCTAGTATATTGTCACTAAGTTGGCTTCCTCCCACCTTCCACTTTCCCCAGCTTTCCATGTAGTATATAAATATTTCAGAAATTCTCTTCTTTGAGAAAAACTTGAAAGAAAAAAACTCCACAGAGATGGAAGGGGAGCTCATAGACTAAGGCTTGGAAGAGATCTCAGCCAATAACAGTGTGTTAACCTGATTTGGATCCAAACAGCAGATTTAAAAAAAAATTAAAAAGACATTTATGAGACAAATGGAAGTCAGAGCATTTAGTAGATATTGGATCTTAAGAAATGATCATTAATTGTTTTAGGTGTCATAACAGTGTTATAGTTATGATTTTTTAATTAATTAATTTAATTTTATTTATTTTTGGCAGCATTGGGTCTTCGTTGCTGGCCGCGGGCTTTCTCTAGTTGCACGAGGTGGGGCTCCTCTTTGTTGCGGTGCGCGGGCTTCTCATTGCGGTGGCTTCTCTTGTTGTGGAGCACGGGCTCTAGGCGCATGGGCTTCAGCAGTTGTGGCACATGGGCTCAGTAGTTGTGGCTCATGGGCTAGAGCACAGGCTCAGTGGTTGTGGCGCATGGGCTTAGTTGCTCTGCAGCATGTGGGATCTTCCGGGACCAGGGCTCGAACCCGTGTCCCCTGCGTTGGCAGGCGGATTCTTAACCGTTGCGCCACCAGGGAAGCCCTACACTTATGTTTTTAAAAGAGTCCTTATCTTTTAGAGACATATTGATATATTTGCAGATAAAATATGATGCTGGAGGGGCAGTTAGTGAGTGGGTGACACAGATGAAACAAGTTTGGCCCTGAATTGACAATTATAGAAATTGAATGATGGGTACATGGGAGTTGATTATACGATTTGGTCTACTTTTATATAAGTTTTATAGTTTCCATAATAAAAAATGCAAAAAAAAAAGCTTAAAACAGATAATCAGCAAGGACCTACTGTATAGCACAGGAAACTCTACTCAATATTCTATAATAATAAACTATATGGAAAAAGAATCTGAAAAAGAAGAGGTATATGTGTATGTATAACTGAATCACTTTGCCATACACCTGAAACTAACACAACATTGTGAATTGACTATACTCCGATATAAAATAAAAATGAAAAAAAAAAGCTTAATGGGATTCATTCTAAGGAGACATATTTGCTGAGGTGTTGGAAAGGGCTGCCTGTCATAGTTGCATAATCGTTGGGGGTAAATATGGAAGTTCATCAATCAGAAAGCCTATAGTGAGGAGCTGGCTGGCACCGGGCCCAGCTCCGTGTGGCTGTCATCTAGCCTCTATGCCAATTTGCCCTCTATAAATAACAGTCTATATGAATGCTTTACTATTTAAGGCACACTTGCCACAGCTGCTCGGCATGTTTGTTTACGTAGCTATGAACCCTTCTGTAAACATCACTATCTCCAAATTGCCCCTGTGTCAGGAACATAAAGGGCCCCCTTTAAAAATATATTTGTGGGATGAGACACGGCCAGTTCCCAGATGTCTGGGTGGCTGGTGTCAGAATTTTCCAGTGTTTGATTCATTTTCAAAAATAGAACCACATGACTGAAAGGTTCTTGAGAGGTGACACATCCCCCTGACTTGGGACAGGACCAGACCGAAACCATCCACCAAGAACGTGGGTCTGTCTTTTGTGGGTGTGAGTCTGTCTTTTATGAGGCCAGAGAACTCACTGAATGAAGGACTGGGGCCAGGACCTGCAGAACATCAAAGGTGGGCAAGACTCACCTCCCGCCTTCTAGAAGCTTACTCCCATTTTCTAAAGACGAGCCTGACCCTGAGTGATGTGACAAAGCAGGCTTGGGGCAGCACAATTGGGGTGGGCATATTATGTGTCAACCAGCTGGCCTGTGGACTAAAGGACCTGCCGGGTCAGCCTACTGCGTGGTAGCTCGGATCCCCAGAAAATACCGCGTCGGGGTCGCTGTGTGCCCACAACGTGCAAGACAGAAAGAGGGAGGGCATCGCATCGAGGTTGCAGTGGTGGCAATGGTGAGGCTCGTCCTTGAAAGAGGCATCCTAACTGAGGTCACTGAGAGTAGTTTAAGACATATTTGAAAGAAAGCATGAGTCAAGCAGAGGCCGCTTTGTGTCAGCTTGCTGTTTTCACCGCTCCCGATTTCCCATCTAGCCTTCCAATGAATAATTAGATCCTTGTGACTCTGTTTTCCTCGGGGTGCATTTGGTCCACATCTATTTCTTTCCTGTGGCTTTGATTCATTGTAGCATTCCCCCCACCCCAAGGGCCTACTTAATACCCATAAATCCCAACTGGGCTTTTCATTCACAAAGAAAAAAGTGTGCCTCGTAAGATTAAGAGATGAGATGTGCTGGAAAGACTGAACTGTATGAACCCTATCAGGAAAGGATCAAGACGTGTCCAGCTTCCAGACAAACCCAGAACTTTCTAGAACACTCCTTCCTCCACTTTCCATAAATTAGAAAATTATTATTATTACTTTTAGAAAGTTAATAGTGGTTGCCTTTGATTCTTTTTTTGCTGGCAAATACCCAGTTTTCTCCATGAAAGCAGTAGAAAGGCCACCGAATGCTCAGAGGTACCACAATTAACTGCCAACAAAAGGATGTTCCCCTATTTGGAAAGGCTCAGTCATTACGAGCTATCTTCAGAAAGACAGGGTCTGCCCCAGGGAGAATTCCGACTCAGACACGTCACAAAGGTAAGTTGCTTATTCTGGACTGACTTATTTTTAGAGCTTGGGTTTTGATTTGAGGGAACACAGCTCCTGCAATTTGAAACTCAGATTAACACCAGTAACCAGAGGGTACGTCTCCACTGGCTTTTGCTTCTTGAGCTCAGAGACGGAAGGAGAACAAGGCTTGTCCACTCCCCTCCCTTCTCTCCTATCCGGAGAGTTTATAGCGAGAAATCTAATATTAAAAGCGCATCATAAGTGGTCAGTTTATGCTGACAGAGACTGTATCTCAGTGGCTACCACTAGGGGGACCCAGAGTCCAGGTGCTTGGCCGAGGTGGGAGTAGTTTCTGGTCTGTGGGAAAATGACGGAGCTCCCATATTGAGTTGGTTTCTCGCCGCCCTCCTCCCCCCTCCTTCCTCCTCCCGCCTCCCTCCCCCCACACAACTATTGGCTCACGAGGGCACCCCAAAGTCAGGCTCAGGGTACAGGTAGCCCAGTGCACATGTGCAGCACTTATTTATAATTTCACAATGATTATTTTTGTTTTAGACGTTCCTTTTGCCTTTTGCAAAGGATCACACTTCATGCAAAGCCTTTTACTCACATTTTCATTGTTTGCTGCATTTTAAAAAACGATTGCAAAAGTTTTTACCACTGTAAGAGAAATTTGTTAGAGGTAATGACTTTGCTTGTTGGGTCCAGGGAGGCTGAGACATGGGAGCAATGACTTTCATTTGACGTATGACTGAGGTCAGGTTATGGGTGGATGAAGAGCCTGGGGTCTGGCTGGTGGCCGTGCATTTTCAGATTGTGTAAACCTACCTTGAGCCTCAAGTTGAAGACCTCAAAGCACAGAAGGGCAGATTGTATAACTAAAGAGGATCCCGAGACTAATGACTCAGAAGAATAGTAAAGCAAAGCTTGAATTAGTGTTCTAGTTTATACTTTTCCTATGGGGCACTATTGTTAGCCCCATATTGTTAGAGTTTATGGCTCTATTTCATAGAAAGTTACAGATAAATACAGGCAGAACCTCCTTTGCTCCTGGGATGTGTAACATGTATGGAAAGATATGAGTGAAGACTTCAATAAAAACAGACCATTTCTCTATTTTTAGAACAGATCATCTTTGTTAAAATACACCAGTAGTTAGCTGTTCAAAGCAGATGGGTCAATAGGATTATGATGAGTGGATCTCAATTATTTTTCTTTCCTGTTAGAGTTATTTACTGGGTCTGCATTATTATATCTACAGGGGATTTGGCAGGTAGAGTATAGAGAAAAGATACCAAGTGCTCACTTGATATAAAAGAAAAACCAAGGCTATGGGTCTTGCAAATGGCTCCCAAAGAAGGGGCAAAATTGTATTTTTATTAAAGCAATTTGTCAGGCTTCCTTTGAAAGGCTTAACTTCTTCCTCCTGGCTTGGCAATAAATAACCTCAAGTATTTAATTTGAACAATGCTTTAAAACCGTCTAAAAATTGCTTTAGAGAGAGATCAAATTTTAATTTAAGTAAATATTTGAAAATTTAAAATATATTAAGGGGTGTTTTTAAAAAATTGTTTATTAATTTATTTTCCCAAGGGCTTTTAAAAAGCTAAATTGTTAGACTTTGTGGTGGACATACTTAAGGTTATAGGCTACATACTACTTCGTGGATAAAGAGGTGGCGTCAATAGTGAGTGAGGTTCAGTTTTCCATATTTTGTCAAAAATAAGAATGTGAGGTTCAGTTTAAAATGAGCATCGATCCCACAGGTACCCCCGGATGGAGCACACCTTACCTGTAGCTTCCACCATGCCTTCTAGGATGACCACAATTTCCAGTTCCTCTTTGGGCAGCTGGGCTTTGGAGATCTCCCAGAAAGGACTCTGTTGGTTAATTTCATGGCTAATGATGAGTGGTGACACCAGAAAGAGACGGTCATCGCCGGTGTAATACCCTACGTTGATATCCGTCTGGTTCAAGGGGATGAACTCCCCCTCTGAGGTCTGTTTGGACTTGATCAACTTAGCTCTGATGGAAGCCTCCACGATGTGGGAATTCCTCAGATCCCCTACGCGAAACATCAGGCACAGTTTCCCATCCCTCATGGAGATCACCGCATGGGTGGAAAAAACCAGGGTCTCTGCCCTCTTCTTGGGTTGCGATATTTTTACAAACATGCATCCCACCATGAACGCATTGACAATGGACCCCAAAACAGATTGGATTAAGAGGAGAACAATTCCCTCTGGGCACTTGTCCGTGATGACCCGGTAGCCATAACCAATGGTGGTTTCTGTCTCTATGGAGAATAAAAAAGCAGAGACGAACCCATTGAGGTTGGTGACGCAAGGAGTCCATGAAGGGTCCTCTATGTGGTCCATGTCTCCTCGGATGTATGCAATTAGCCACCAGATCATTCCAAAAAAGAGCCACGTCACTGTGTAGACCATGACGAAAATCAACAGGTTGAATCTCCACTTGAGGTCTACTAAGGTGGTGAAGATATCGGTCAGGTAGCGATAGGTCTCCCTCACGTTGCCATGGTGGACGTTGCACTTTCCATCTTTCCGCACGTACCTCTGGATTTTCCTTTTGGTCCGGTCTCGGCTGACGTGTCTTGGCAGGTCGTCCCTGGCCTGCTTAGGCAACTTTGGCTGGTGAATGGCCACAGGGCTCTCAACATCCTGGTCCATGGAGTCACCCTCCAGGACGTTAGCTGGTGGTTTGGGAAAAAGAAAAGAAAAACTGAATGAAAAGCTGGCTCTTTGGAGGTCATGGAAATCCCACTCTGGATGGAACGTGGTAGGAAACCGTCATTTGACCATTTGTGTAGCTATTAACAGCGTAGATGAAGCCTTTTGGGGGGGGCGTCATCTGGACGGGTTGCCTTGGATTCCTGGGCTCTGTGATCTAGCTTGTGTAAGAACTTCACCACCCTTCTCACGGGGACAGAGCTTAACTGCTGTGAAATTGTCTCCCTGCCAGCAAGTTCTAAGAGTCAGCTTTTACAGTGGGATGTGTCCCCATTCTCTCTGAGATGCTGTGGTGGTATGTGAGAGGCAGTGCACTCTGGATAAAGAAATGTTTAGATTCAGACAGTATTGGTTCTACCACTCAGCAACTGTGGGCTCCTGGTCATGCTATCAGTTATGAACCAAATTGTACCTCCACTCCACCCCAAAATATGTTGAAGCCCTAACCCCCAGTGTGACTGTATTTGGAGATGGGGCTTCGAGGACAGAATTAAGGTTAAATGAGGTCGTAAGGGTGGAGCCCTAATCCAAGAGGATGAGACACCAGGGGTGTGCACAGAGAGGAAAGGCCACGTGAGGACACAGTGAGAATACAGCTGTCTGTAAGCCAGGAAGAAAGGTCTTCCAAACCAACCGAGGTCACCAGAAACCAACCTTGCTGGCACCTTGATCTTAAGCTTCCAGCCCCCAGAACTGTGAGAAAATAAATTGCTGTGGTTTAAGCCCCCCAGTCTGTAGTATTCTGTTATGGCAGCCTGAGTAGACCAATAGACTATTAAAATTCATTGACGGATCCTCAGTTTTCACATTTACAAAATGGTAATCATGATAGCCAATTCATAGGGTCGTTATAAAGTTAAACAAAACCGCGTGCATGATATGTGCCTGCGTGGAACAGACATGTAATAAACATTCTTTTGTGATAAATTGTTCCTTTGCCACTCTCCTTATATTTAGGGGCAAGAATTTCGAGTGAACTCTTTAAGGTGTCCGTCAAATTTCAGTCTTAAAAAAATTCTGGTTTTTATTGGTAAGCATTTTACCCTAATGGCTGAGGCAATGCCAAGGTTAAAAAAAGTGTGGGGGAAATTTCTTTCTCTTTCTACGTGTTTACACATTTCATTTGGTTTCTGCTTCAACATTTAACATCTGCAGTTTTGGCTCGCGGTTATTTTCTTTCTCACGGCCTTCATGATTAATGCATCGGTACAATCATTTGATGACGAAGCATTAGGAAAACTCTCCCGGAATCCGAGTGCAAAGGGACGTTTGGAACTGATGCTGCTGTGAAATACATATAAACCACTGTATGAAATTACTTGTTCAGCCCATAATTTCAAAGCTTTCTGAAAGTTTTATAAGCAGTTTCTTCCCTCAGGCTTTTATTCTGTGTCATTTGACTTTGCCGTGCATTTTCTCCCTCTGGTTAAGGGAGAAATCCAGTCTGTTGAGAAAAAACTTTTATCTGAATAAGAAAACAGCTGGGGATGGGGCTTGAGTGGCACCAGCTTAATTTATGGATTAACCTTGCTCATGGTTGGATAGTTTCCTTAATTATCAATCCCATAGATCCGGTTTTAGATCTCAGCACGAGGAAGAGGCAGCATTTGGTCTGCAAGCTTGATGTTTGGTGTGATAGCTTTGACTTTAGATCGCTACCCTCAGTAAGTCTTCATCTGTAAATAAAACCTTGCTTTTATTTCAAAGCAGATACCGGGACAGGAGTCGAAGGAAGCGGCTGAGATTGGGACAGGATGGAGGGGGTTGGGGGATCGGGATGGAGGTCACGGGCAACGTCCCTGCTCACTGCAGGCACCCCTGGCAAAAGGTGGGATGTTTGTGGCCCAGGGGGCCTCGTGTCTGATCTCTCGCTGCTAAGTGCGCCCTGAGAGGGAATCTCTAAGTGTGACTTCACGTGGGCTGAATTTGGCTCAGGATTGGCCAGCGTGGAGCGGCCTTGTCTGCAGAGCTGCAGTGTGGTCTGGCTCTGGCCCAGGTGAGGAGCTCGCCGCCTGTGCAGAGTCACCCTGGGTTCTTGTTTCCTCGGGCTGGGAAGTGGAAGAGGGGGGTTTGTCTGAATAGCTGACTCCCAACACTTTTCTGCCATCTTCCATGCTTTAACATTTCACGGAGGCAACCTACACATACCCCAGCCCCCGGTGTGAAGCTGTTTCCTCCATTTTCTGGCTCAGGTGTAACCTTCCCGTCCGAAGGGTTAATGGGGGAGTAGAGATAAGTGCTCTGGACAGTCCCGGGAGCCTGCCAGTTGATCCTCCAAATCCATTTTTTCCCTTTTCCTAGCTCAGGACTGGACCACATTTCCCGGCCTCCTTTGCATTGAGGGGTGGCCACGTGCTGAGTCCTGGCCCATCAGGAGTGGGTGTGCCCTTCTGGGCCAAGGCCTTAAATAGTGGGTGTGTCCCCTCCTATGCCCTTGCCCCTTCTACGAGGGATGATGGAGTCATGAGGTGGAGGGCCTGGGTCCCCAGCTGGTGGCAGAGAGCTGCCATCCAACTAGAAACAAGAAAAAAAATTGTGTTTGAGCAGCTATGTATTTTGTGTCTGTTATCAAATTGAGCCTTCTGTCTAATTTTATGGGCAGCAGTATTGACATGGATAAGCAGACAGAAGAGTTCTCAGGGGGCTGGTGTGGGAAAGAGCAGGAAGAGAGGAAGAGAGTGAAGATGGGGTGTTCGGGTTTGGTGTTGTTGAAAAGAAACAGGGATCCAAAAATGGAGTCACTTGTGCTAAGCTCTACATCAGTCAATGGGGACTGGATACCTCTCCAGGTTCAGTCCCTCCCAGGAATGTGACCTTTTACCAGTCAGTCTGGAATTTCCTGGCCACAGATGAGGTAGCCTACCACACAGACCCCTGTCTTCCCCCAAGGCAAGTGAACTTGCTTGAAATAATCCTCAATCGTTTATGACGTCCTGT
Source organism: Physeter macrocephalus (assembly GCF_002837175.3). Taxonomy (NCBI): domain Eukaryota; kingdom Metazoa; phylum Chordata; class Mammalia; order Artiodactyla; family Physeteridae; genus Physeter; species Physeter macrocephalus. Next base: position 8,343,169 of record NC_041221.1, read on the forward strand.
CCCATCCCCTTTAGGCCTTTAAAAACCATCCATTTTGTACAGGGCCCCTCCTGTCTGTTTGCTAGATGGGATGCTGCCTGATTCATGAATTGTTGAATAAAGCCAACTTGATCTTCAAAGGTACTCAGTTGAATTTTGTTTTCTAACGTTGCCTTTTGAGAAATAAAACATGGCCACAGCCGTCTCAGTAAACAAAGGGTGTCACGGTCATCAGCCATTGCAGCCCTCCAATGGTGAGCTGGTGAGCCCCGAGGGAACTCAGGAAGGAGACAAAGAGTATCTGCCATCTAGCAGCCATCAGACTGCGGCCACTCCCCATGGTGAGCCTTGAGGAAACTCTGGACAAGGAAACTCTGGATGTGAAAACACGGGATACTGGCCCCGGATAGCTGAGGTGCATATCAAAGGAATGATTTCAGTGAGCCTAGACCCTTGCATTTTCCCATGCACAGAAAAGCCCTAAATTCCTTAATTTGAGATACCGAGTTTTCTTTTATTAACAGTAACCTTTTGTTCCTGCTCTCCGCCCTTTGCTGTAAAACTCCTGTGTATCCTAGCTCCCCCGTCACCTCCTCAGAGCAGTTCTCTGAGGGTTACTTGAGATGCTGCCTCCCAGGCTTGAAGTCCTCAATGTATCTGCTGAATGAAACATAACTCTCGACTCTTAGGTGTGCATATACTTTTTTTTTAGCCGACACTAATGAACTAGCACGTGGTTAGTTGAATGTCTGTGTTTTGTGTCAGGGAAAAAATATCAATGCGTATGCTACTTAAGTGCCTTTTAAAAACAAACAAAAATGGAAGCAAACAAAGAAAGCTGAACATCCCAGGGAGTATGGTGGAAAGCTGGCTTTGTGGAGTAGGGAAGAACAAATCTGACTCCATATGGGATCTGTTTCTTTTACTTTAACCTTTGCATTCTGTTGCTTTTGCTACAAGTTAAGAATGTTGCCTATAGCCTGAAATATACAGGATAGCCCATTCTCAAGGCTCTGACCTTTAAAGGTGTAACACTTTTCCATTCATGAGATAAAAAGTTGCAGAACAGAGGATAACAGTCTGTCTTGTTGGAGGTTTATAGGAACATCATGACTGCACCTACGTGAATAGCTGCAATAACAAAGGATTCTGACACCGAGAAGTCTGCAACAACCAACTACACCCCCCCTCCTTCCTTTTTAGTACAAAAGAAGCCTGAATTCTAACTTGGGTAGGATTGTTCTTTGGGACACTAGTCTGCCATCTCCTCCGTCTGCTGGCTTTCTGAATAAAGTCGTTATTCCTTGCCCCAACAGCTCATCTCTTGATTTATCTGCCTGTCGTGTGGCAAGCAGTATGAGCTTGGACTTGGTAACAGCCTCAGAGGCACCACTGCAGGTGAGGCAGTGGGTGCACGTGAGATGCATCCAAGGGAAGATGGGGAGGTAAGCTGGGCCTCCCACTTTACAGTGGCTGGTGGGGAACAGGCAGAGTTGAGAAACCAAAAAAGCCAATGCTATGTGAGAGTACCTGGAGAGTAGAGGAGACTGAAGTAGGAGTTTCAAGGGGCAGAAGAGGTAGAGGCCAGCGAGGAGAAGGGGTGGGTGTGGAGTGGGCAGAAGAAGGCAGCACAGCCTCCAGGCCTTGCCCAGAGCAGTGTCAGGGAGCCCTGGACTGGGGAGAGGGCCATTCCAGGTCTGAGCTGTGAGCGTGCTTCGGCACCCGGGCAGGGGCAGGGATGCAAATGCGTGCGCAGGGGAAATACAGAAGGGAATGTTGATTCTCTAGCTCTTAATGCTTCTTTCTTTCTTGGAATCCCAGGTGTGAATTTGACCGGGTGATGTGAATTGCATTTGCAAGAGCATTTGAGCTGCTCCGCGTGGGGAGCTGCAGCTGCGGTTGGGAAAGCAGACAAACCTCCCTGCGTTCCTGCACAGCCCGGGACACAAACGAAGTCCCCCCCCCCCTCGACCCCCCACCGCCTCTCAGGAACTTGCCCAGGGCCCCCAGCCATGCGCATGCGCATCAGAGTCGCGGTGAGACCCGCCACTCTGGTCCTTCAGCATCGTGCACGTGGCTTGACCAGAGATAATGTAGAGGAACTCTCTGCTAACTGTGAAGTGCTGTACAGAGTGCAAAAGGACGAGAGGAATGGCGCCAAGGATCTTGATGACTTACTTAACCTGCGTTATTTTGGTTTAGAGTAAATGTGACTCTGTGTGAAAAAACCACTCTCCCGCCCCCCTCCACCCCCATGTTCTTTTTCTTTCTATTAGAAGGATGACCAATTTACATAAAACTAGGTAAGGTGCAAAATAGCCTGGTGTTGAACTTTAACCTCGAAGAAATAACATGTGACTGAGTTACAAACTGGAAAGGACCTGATCCCAGAATTACCGGAAGCACCTCGAATTTTGGGGGCACGGCTTGTGGAGAGAAGGGTGCCGTGGTGGCCCAGGCCAGAACAGATGCTCTCCTGACGGGAAATTCTACGTTGCAAATTATATACGAATTCTATGGGGGAAACTTACGGTGCCTAAGAAAATGTCCGAAGAGCACTTCAAGAATTTTTAGTATTGTGGGGGAAAAACCCAACGAAAAAACGGGATGGCTCTCAGACGCACAGGAAAAATCAAAAATTGGAAGGAAATGCACACAGATGTTAATAGGGAACTTCTGAGAGGGGGCTATGGGTGCTTTTAATTTTCCTTTTAAACATTCTGAGTTTTCCAAATTTTCCAGAATGACTTGATATTCCTTTTACCATCATAAAGAAAAAAAGGTATTTTCAAACAAAACCTTGAGACTCTCCTGGCATGTGATTGATGGAATTTAGCACACAGAAGCTAAATAATTATCAAGTACTTGATCTGAAGGTGTTCCACCCCATATATCTGGTAACTTAGAAACTGAGACATTTGTTTCACATGACTCTAAGAAAATCATAAGCAACCCCCATGGGGTGCTTGTGGGCAGAGGAGTGGTGGGAGTATACAGAATGCCTGCAGGTCTGAGACCACTGGAGGCCCCCAGTGGAGTGTAGCTTAGAGGCAAGGTTCCGCAAACTTTTTCTGCAATGGGCCGATAGTAAACAGTTTAGACTTTGCAAGCAACATGTCTCTGTTGCATACTCTTTGTTTTTTTTTTTGAAAGACTTTTTACAATGCTTTAAAAAAGTAAAATTATTCTAAGCTCATGGGCAGCACAGAAGGAGGCTGCAGGCTGGATCTGACTCCCTGGGCCGTCATTTGCTGACCTGTGGGTTAGAGGCATGCTGGTAAGAAGAAATGGCTAGCTGCTGGATTAAGGGAGCAGCCATGAGGGTGAAGAGGGGGCAATGGACTGGGGGCTGAATAAGAAGCAAAACTAAAATAATTTGGAGATTAGAGACTGCGGAGGGGAGTGGGCAGGAGAATGGGGGATGGCAGGATGGTTGAGACCAGAAGGCAGAGGATGATGTGGTTTGGGCAGGTTTAGTTTCAAGTGTCTGCTCTCTCCTATGGGCTGAAGCTTATCAGTGACCTGGACTGAGCTCTAGATTTGGAGGTTGTTAGCACTTATGTGTGGAAGTGTAACTATGGGCATGGGTGGAAGTTCTTCTGGAGGCTGTGGCGTGAGTAGAGGATATAGAAGACAGGATTCTGGAAAACAATTACAGTATGAAGCCAGAAGTAGAGAACCCAGAGCGGGTGCTGAGGAAGGAATGAGGGATGGGAGGAGAAGAGGGAGGGCAGGCAGGTAGCCAGGTGGCAGGCGGAACTGGAGTCTTAGGGGGGCAAAGGGGCATTTGGCACACGCTGTAGGGACAACTGGAAGAAAAACGATGCATCCCTTCCCCCTTCCTTATATCAGAATAAATTCCAAGTGGATCAGAGATCTAAGTGCAAAAAAATGAAAACTACAGAAGGAGTAGAAGATCTGAGTGTTTTTATAGTTGAGAAAGCCTTTCTAACGGTGAGAGGAATCCAGAAACTCTCTTGGAATGCTGGTATTTTTGTCAATATAAAAATTATAAATGTTTGTAAAAAAAAAAAGCAAGAAGACAAACCACAAAAAATATTTTCACACGTCACACATATATTTCTGATTTACAAAAGCATTAAATACCCCCGCAGAAAAAAATGATCAAAGGAAATGAATAGGAGTTTATAAGAGAAGAAATACTCAGAGCTGAAAAGCATATGTTCAACCATGGCAAAGTAAAAGCAGTGCAAACATAATAACATTTTTTTTTACTCTAAAGTTAGTAACATTAAAAATAAACCATAAATACAGTATGTGGAGTGTATGTGTTGGGGGGCAGTGGAATTGTGAACTTGCATGTATTATCAGATGTGTAAACTGGCAAAGTCTTCCTGGAGGAGAGAGTGACAGTAGGTCTCACAATTTAGAAATGATTAGATGCCTTGTATTAGCAATTCTGGATCTAGACATTTATCCTAAGAAAATAATTTTACAAACATTTATCTACTGCAGGCAGGGGATATTGCAGCCTCATTTGTAATAGTTAAAAATTAGAAACAACTTAAATGTCTATCCACAGAGCACTAGTAAAACATATTGTTGCAGCTGTAATCAGTGGAATACTGTGCAGTTATTAAATATGATTTCCCACTGTTTTGGGGTCTTCAGCTCTTTGTGTAAAAATCACCTTCTTAACGAGGACATTTACCTCCTCTTAAAAATCTCGGTCACTTCCTCCCGGTCCTCACATCTCTCTTCCTTATGCTACTGTTTACTTTTTCTGTAGCACTTTTCACCTTCCAGCATGAAAGAGTTTATTTATTGTGTTAATTTCTTATTGTCTGTTGCCACTGTCAGAAAGGAAGTTCCTGGGCAGAGATCTCTGTGTGTTTTATCTACTGATGGATCTCAGGCTCTGGAAAAAGTGCCTGACACATAGCAAGCCCCAGCACCTATTTATTGAATGAATGAGTATGTGTTTATCAACCTGGCAGGTTGTCCATGCCATAGCCTTAAGTGAAAAAACAGAATAAAACATATAGTTTACTTTGCATATATTGCCTTTTTGGATTAGTGTGTGTGTGTAGAAGGATGTCCTCCAAAATGTTAATTGAGATCAATCTCTGAGTTGTAAGTTTGTGGGTGTTTTTGCTTTCTTTCAATTTTTTTATGTTTAAACTTTCCGTTAATAGTTCTATCATCTAAAAAATCAGTAGGAAATATAAAGGTATTTCTGTTCTAAATAACCAAAACAAATGCTGCATACAGCTACTGAGCCATGTCCACCGGGCTTGGCAATTGGGATTTACTAGTGTAGTGGGTTGAACCTTGTCCCACCCCCCAAATTCATGTCCACCGGACTCTCAGGATGTGATCTTATTTGGCAGAAGGGTCTTTGCAGATGTAGTTAAGATAAGGATCAAGATGAGATCATACTGGAGTAGGGTGTGCCCCAAACCCCGTTAAAACATCCTCATATGACACAGAAAAGGACAGAGACACAGAGAAGGCCATGTGATGGCAAAGGCAGGGAGTGGAGTGATGTGGTCACAAGCCAATGAGCACCTGGAACCCCGGAAGCTGAGAGGCAAGGCAGGATTCTTCCCTAGAGCTTTTGGAGGGAGAATGGTCCTGCTGCCGCCTTAATTTCAGACTCTGACTTCCAGAACTGTGAGAGGACACACTTCTATTGTTTTCAGCCCCCCCCCGCCCCCGACTTTGTGGCAACTTGTGGTGACAGCCAAGGAAACTAATACAGTTGGTGACTTTGACCCCGGGGAGTTTTTAGCACATTTGCATCCTGAGAAGAAGCTGAGGCGGAGAGGCTGACCCGACAAGGAAGGGGGGAGTGTGGGAGTGAGGGGTCTGGTGGAATGGAAGTCAACACATAGTGCTGTCAAGAGCAAGGGTGGGGGGATGGGCGCGTACAGAAAAAGGGATGAAGCTTCCTCCCGAGAGGTAAGTGTGGTATGAGGAGGAAAGGAGAAAAATGGGAAGGGAATATTGGCGACATCTGTCTCAGGCTCTGTGTCATGGAGGAGCTTCAGATGGGCTCATTTTCCAGTGTGAACTGCAAGAAATCTGTACTTCAGCAGACTCATTGAATTGAATCTGCGTCTCACAATGCAAATTAACTGAACTCTGCACCATCACATATCAGCCAAAGCTTTCCCCATCCTCACCGGTCAAGAAAAGCACATGTAAACGGATACTTGTACACTCCTGTTCACAGCAGCATTAGTCACAATAGCCAAAAGGTGGAAGACATCTAAGTGTCCATCAACAGATGAATAGATAAGCAAAATGTGGTCTATACATGCAATGAAACGTTACTCAGCCTTAAAAAGGCTACAACATGGATGAGCCTTGAGGACGTTATGCTAAGTGAAATAAAGTCACAAAGGGACAAATATTGTATGATTTCACTTATATGAGGTCCTTGAGTAGTCAAATCCTTAGAGACAGAAATTAGAATGGTGGTTACCAGGGGCTGGGGGAGGAGCGACGGGGAGTTAGGGTTTAACAGGTATGGAGTTTCAGTTTGGGAAGATCGTGAGCTCTGTAGATGGATGATGGTGTTGGTTGCACAACAGTATGAATGTACTTAATGCCACAGAACTGTAGATTCTATAGAATGGTTGGAATGGTAAATTCTATGTTATATGCATTTTACCACAATAAAAAAGTAAACTGTGTTAACACAAAGAAAAGCATATCTATTTTCTAAACGAGAGGGGAAGATTAGCTTCTAAAATGCTTTCTCGTCTTACTACAGCAATAATGCATTGCAGGTGATGATGGTCCAGACAGAGGACAGGGTGGGGTTTCCCTGTTGTATTCATTCCTGCATTTTTCCACTGATGCTCCCATTGACGACTGGAACTCATTTGAGAGAAAACTCAGAGCTGTAGTTACAAGTGGTGCTTAAAGCTCAAAGGCAATAGTTTGCCTTTGGCCCCTTGCCCTGATGCTTGTCGTTTTGCATTAAGTCCTTATCTGAAGAGTCTCCTTCCTTGGGGGCTGGTGGTGATGCCTGTCACTGACGTCTGATGTGTCATAGGGAGGTGAAGTCGTTTTTATTTGTCCTGTACCTTGAGCTGTTGTAACTATGGGAGACCATTATCATAATCAGAAATTCTGACAGACCGGAAAGTTTAAAGTCATAGGTGTGTGTGTGGCAGAACAGCTACTACGTTCCACTGGGAATATGTGACAGAAACTAAAGGGCGAATGTTCCTATTAAAAATCTTAGCTTGGGGGCTCCACAACATGAACCTAAATTTAGAATGTCTAGTACCCACTGTCAGGCCAGAGGACTAACCCTGGCTGCTCTGCACCTGGATATGATTTTGTACAATGTGCAAGTTCAGTGCTCAAAGGAGGGAAACGACAGGTCACTTTGGACAGATCAAAGGAGACCAACATTCAATACCATGATTTCTCTTCTCATTGGATTTCAAGAATCTGAACCTTGGATAGTGAGAACCAGTAAGACATTCTCAGGACCACTGCATACAGTTGTGTAGGTTGTGCACTGCACAAGGGTGCCCAGAGGAGGGGAGCAAGAAGACTGAGATCCAGTCAGTGCTTTGCGTGCCTAGCTAGCAGTCCTGGAACTGTGGGCAGCATTTATTTTGTCCTCCTCCTTTTAAAATTTACATTTAATTTTTTAAATTGAAGTATAGTTGATGTATAATATTCTATAAGTTACAGATGTGCAATATAGTGATTCACATTTTTTAAAGGTTAAACTCCAGTTATTATAAAATATTGGCTATATTCCTTGTGTTGTACAATATATCCTTGTAACTTATACCTAATAGTTTGTACCTGTTAATCTTCTGCCCCTGTGCTGCCCCTCCCCACCTTTCCTCTCCCCACTGGTAACCACTAGTTTGTTCTCTATGTCTGTGAGTCTGCTTCTTTTCTGCTATATTCGCTAGTTTGTTGTATTTTTTAGATTCCACATATAAGTGATACCATACAGCATTTGTCGTTCTCTCTCTGACTTATTTCACTTAATACAGTGCCCCCCAACTCCATCCATGTTGCTGCAAATGGCAAAATTTCATTCTTTTTTTTATTAAACAGGAAGAAAGTGAGGCCCCAGGAAGCCAACTGACTTGCCAGGAGGCAGAGCCAGAGTGAGCTCTGAGTCCGTGGATTCCAGTCTAAGTTTTCCCACCTTCCCTGTTCTCTGAAGAGGGGGATGCCTCAGGTTTTCCCCTTCTTCAGAGACCTTGGACTTGGAGGTTTCCTTCTGGAGTGAGAACTCCTCTACTGATTCTCTCCTGATTAGTCCAGCGCGTGGCTTAGCCTCAGCCAGACCTGAGGCATCCCTGTTGGGCTGCTTACCAGCTGGGGGACTTCGAGCTACAGGTTCTTTATTGGTAAAACGGGTGAAATGCTGCCTTGCTGGGTTGACGGGAGAATGAAATGACACAATTGCGCTGGGCAGTGTGGCCTGGGACAAGGCACTGGGCTTTGGCAGCAGGCAGTCCTGTCTGGGACACTGCTTTCCCACCTCCAATCCGTGTGCATTTGCTCAGGGCACTTCAGTCTCTGAGTGTCCGTTTCCTCAGTTATAAAATGAGAATAATAAGACCTTCTTTGCTGGGTTACTGTGAAAACGAAATAGATCACCTGGTCCGTAGCAGACATTGAACAAATGGTTACAAATTATGATAGTGTCTGGGTTGAAGAAGGTACCCAATTTGTAACTATAATAATCACAGTTTTTATAAGCTCAACACTGTCCTGGAAACTGTGAGAAATTCAGATGCAATCCAAGACACAGATGGGTAGACACATCTGGAAGCGAAGAACCTGCCTGGTGATGCGAGACATGCACGCTGTCCCATATCAATGTGAGTTGCACTCTACATGGTGGATGAGAGACTAAGAATTTGCCAGCATGTCAGAGACAGGGGTAGGCAGTGGCTGGGCTAATTAGCAAAGGCATTTTGAAGGAGGTGGGAAATGAAAGCCAACCTTTAATGAGCATATACTATGTGCCAAGTACTGGGTGGGGCACCGTGGCCACCAGGAAATGTTAACCCAACCTGCAGGGGAGGCAATGAAGATCTGTCGTGTTGAGTGACCTGCTGAAGCTTATGTATCTAAAATGGGGCCAGAATAGGACTCTCCGTCAGGTTGGCCTGATTCTTTCCCTTCGGCTCCTGTGGAGAGATGTGAGGATGTGTGTGCGTATGTGCGTGTGTGTGTGTGAGCAACGCGAGGGAAAGTGCGGCAGTGAGAAGGATCTTGCCTCACTTGGGGGCCCTTGGAGTGAATTACCCCGGAGAGCGGAAGAGATGGAAATAAAGGAGTGACGGATTTGCGGGGTTGTGTCTGGGGTAAGGGTCCACTCTAGAGGGGGGAACGTGGAGGTGGAGGTGGAGGAGAAGGGAAAGGGTTGCATAAAAAAGGACCTTCTAGGACTTCGTGTGTCCGATAACAGTGTGGTAAGTGGCAAAATTCTGGTGTCTTTTATAAAGTTTTAAATTGGGAAAGGGGGAGTGGCCGTTGGAAGGCGAGGTGAATATTTATGGAATCCCTCCTGTGGGTCAGTGTTGAGCTCTGTGGCTTCACCTGCTGTTTCAGCTCGTTCTCATCTTTCAGGAATCGGTGTGGCAGACTTGAATCACTGATTCAAGAAAGGCTGAAGTCTCCGCCCGAGGTTACACGGCTAGAACTGTGTTTGGTCCAGGGTGCTGGCTGCGCGTCTAGGGCTCTTTCCGTTAATCAAACAGCCCAGAGAGGCGCAGCGCCCCAGCCCAGGGGTGTCGAGGGCGATGGGCGAGCTGTCCCAGAACATGAGAGCATAGGATCGAGACCACAGGTACCCAGGGGGTATCGACAGAGAGTGGTGTGAGGAGGGAGTGCGAGGGAGGAGTTAGCAGAGGGGAGAAGGCTCTGCTGAGGGGAGGGTCCAGGTCAGGGAAGCCAAGGCCCCAGACTTAGCAGAGGAGAGGTCGTTGGCTTTGGCAGCCAGGAGACCCCTGGCGACTCTGACTGGCCAGAATGCAAGCCAGGCTGCAGGGGAAGAGGGTGATGACGGGGCTGAAGATGCAGGAGACGTTTTGTCTGTAGGTGGAGGGAGGGGGCAGGGTGGCTGGGGGGATAATAAGCGTGAGACGTGGATTTTCAAACGAGGTGGGGGGAGGAGCTGGTGGAAACGGGGCGATGGGGAATTCTGGAGGGAAGCACTGGCGTGGGGGTGCATAAGATATCCCGGGGTTGGGCAGGGGTGGAATTCAAGCATCGCCCGCAGAGAGAGGACCCCCCCCCCTTCCTGTCTGCTGAAGCCACCGTGCCTGGCATCCGAAGGATGACAAGCTGTGTCCAGCTCAGAACGGGGACAGCCGTTCCAGTCCTCTCTTCTTCCTGTCCCCGGACTGCGGTCCTCCATCCTGGAGAGAATAGATCTGACTTTCCAGTCTTGAGGAGGGACAGGGAGGGGCCGGGAGAGGTGAGAAAGTAGTTTCTTAGCTCTGCAGTAGAGCTGAGCCCCAAGACGACCTCCCGAAGATTCTAGAACTGTGAGGTGCCGAATTTTCTATGAAGCGTTTGGTAAGCTCTAGGGTGAGGACAGGGGAAGCTGTTTCAGAATATCCAGTCCCTCCCTGACTGATGGGCCTGACGTTTCTGTCAATTTTCTGGGGCAAGAACACCACATCGCGGGTTTTCACAGCGGAGGGAGTTCAGCCCTCACGTTAGCCAGAGCTCCAATGTTGGACGATTGTTTCAGCTCACTGCTTCCCACAGACCCCTTGCTGTTAAGAATTCTAGCCAGTGGAAAACGGAATTTTGTTTCCTCTGCTGCCCCTTTCCTGGGAGCGACAATAATTGGGTTTCAGGAGAAGGGTCCCGGCAGTTCACTCTGAGCAGTGACCAGGTAATTGAGGGTTCAGGATAACTGGTCCCCACCGTGAAACGCCTGTTGGGAGACTCCACCTGCTACCAGCAAAAAAACTGGGGCGGGGGGGAAGGAGAGCAGGATTCAGGGTGTTTGCTCTGCTCTAACAAGGTGTGTTTAATTTTACCATTCTTTCCCTGCATCATTTCCCCCCTCAACTTCACCTTTACTGCACGATCTATAGGCATCCTGTCGTTTAACTCTGCACTTAAAGTTTAAGCGGTAGCATTTCGAGCAGATTTAAGCCGACGGCCTCTTTTCCTATGAAAGCTTGTATCCTCCGAATGTATTTCAGTGATTACGCTAATTCCTGCATCAATGAAACTGCATGGCTTTTACTGGAGATGTGGTCTAAATTCCTGGTGAAATTCCGGTTGGAATGCAAAAGGCCTACATTTTGCACTTCATTAAATCTGTGTTGTTCTGGCAAAATCTGCTGTTGGCATTTGAGAGCCTTTTGAAGAGAAGCCTCTTCCATTCAATCGTTGCCTTAGCACTCAGGAATGGGCATGTCCTCAGCCAGGGCTTTGCGGAGGACAAATGCACTGGATTCGGGGTCTGGAGACTCAAGTCCCCAGACAACCACTTGGTCCCTTATCTTGGGCCACTGACCTTACTTCCCCACTTCTCGGTGCCTTTTTTTTCCAAAAAAGGTGCCTTTTTGCTGGTAGACAACTTACCCCATCAGCTTTCATGCTGAAAAATATTTCCCATCTACAATTGTTTTTTTCAGGATGAAACAAGAAATTCGTTTTAAAAGGAAGCTTGAAAAGAATGAAATAATGCCATTTGCAGCAACATAGATGGACCTAGAGATGATCATACTAAGTGAGCCAGACAGAGAAAGACAAATATCATATGACATCCCTTATATGTGGAATCTAAAATATGACACAAATGAACTTATTTACAAAACAGAAGCAGATTCCCAGACGTGGGAAACAAATTTATGGTTGCCAAAGGGGAAGGGGGGGATAAATTAGGAGTTTGGGATTAACAGATACACACCACTGTATTTAAAATAGATAAACAACAAGGATCAACTGTATAGCACAGGGAACTATATTCAATATCCTGTAATAAACCATAATGGAAAAGAATATGAAAAAGAATATATATATATATGTATAACTGAATCACTTTGCTGTATACCAAAAACGAACACAACATTGTAAATCAACTATACTTCAATTAAAAAAAAAAAAAAGGAAGCTTGATGTACTTTTGAATGGTCTCTATCCAATGAAGTACATTGCATCTTATTTTCCCTGGGAAGCAAATAAAATACAATCTTAGCCATAAGCTCTCAGAAGACTTGCGTGAGGTTTCAGTAGATGTGAGAATCACATCTCACCATGTTTCACACATAGGATTACATTCCGTGAGGCTTGCATTCCCCCAGGTTTCAAAGAAGAGAACGGCTCTCCTCCATCTGCATCAGACAGGTAGGTGTGGCCATTCCCTCACCTCTGCCCCAGCTTCCTGGCCAGCCCCGTTTTCTGTGAACCTGTACCAGCATTCTGGGTTCTCTTCAAACGGCGCTTGACTGACTCAGCCCACCAGGTGACTGAGTAGGCATCACATCTCACTGCCTTCACTTTCCGCAGTCTCTTGGGTTTTCGATGTTTTTCTCATTTGTTTGAGTCACCGTGTGCTGCCCCCAAGGCTCTGAGGGGCTGGCAAGCGGAACCTGAATCTCTAGGCTGGATGCCGGTTTCTGGTTCTCCATTTGGCCAGGCTCCAGGAATATCATTTTTCTTTTCATAATTAAGTCACTGTCTGGGGACATGACATAAACAGTGTGGGGTGGGTTTCCTCCCATTAGGGCTGAGACTGGGGGGCTGGTTCAAGGTGTTCCCACTGGGAGGAGGGGAGTGGAACGTACCTCCTCCCTTCCAGTCTGTGCAGAAGGGAAACTGCTGAGGCCTCAAAAGGCCCCACAAAGGGGAGCCAGTCCGAGGATTCCACGGAGGAGGGGGCAAGACATGGGGAACCCTCAGACTCCCTGACGCCCCCTCCAAGTCCAGGAGACGCCGTAAATTGGGCTAAGACCACTGTTTTGCCACTAAGGCAGCTCCACGGGGGGTGGCTGGGAGGGGGGAAGTAAAGCCTTGATCAGAGAGTTGGCCTATTCCTGTGCTGCAAAAACTTCCACCACGGCTGATTCCAACCTATCAACTGTTGACCAGCTCTCAAAATTCCTGAATATGTAGCAGTTGCCTCTCATGAGCTGGTATGAACCTACTTCTTCACCCGGCTGGAACGAGTTCTACATCCCAGAGTGACGGTGAAAGGATCCTGTTTTGAAGGGGAAGGAAAGTGAAGGGAGAGTAGGTGTAGGAAATGCTGCCGACTCTGTCTCGCTCTTGGAGCGTTCTAGAACAAGCTAGGCTTGTTCTGAATCATCTTGTTTTATAGATCTATAATGCTACAATGATTTGTAATTGCTTAAATGTGTTTCTCCCAGAATTCCACAGCTAGGTTCCACAGAACGTGTATCTGAAATACAGATTTGCTGGTTCCTGGGGTGCAGTGGGAATTGGAGCCTGTCGGGTGCACACTTGGCCTTCTTTGCTATTTGCTCAGGGCTGGCGCACCTCGCTCTCCGTCTGGCTGACACGGTTGGCGCTGCAGGCTGCTCTGACTCTCAGCGTACCCACTGTTCTCGGGGCCCATCCACCCACGATCCTCCTCCCTCCCCTCGACTTGGGAAAGAGAGACTCAGTCACCCGGTGACAGCAGAGACGAGAGTGACATATTATCCAAATAGAGGAAGACTCTCTGACACACATGGGAGGTTACCTTAGACTCTGTTGCTAGACTCAGAGGGTAGATGGAAGTCGAGCTTCTAAAACAGAATCACTTAACCAGAAACAGGCACAGCCCAGGGCTGGGAATCACCTACAGACCCTTTGTGCTGCTTTTTCTGCTTTCACCCAGTGCATTTTTTGCTATGGGCTTGAGAATGCAGTCCTTCTATGTTTCAAGTGTGGTGCCTGCCCTTCACGGCGCCAGGGAGACCCCAGACCTCAGCGCCCAGGCTTTGGGCATTGTTGTGTATTTATCCCCTCCAGCCCTTCTCCCCAAAGCTCTCGCCTCTGGTGGAGGCTGGTGCCAGGGCCAGTGCAGCATCCAGACCAGACCCCATCCCGAAGGGTCAGTGCAAGTCCCGGACCCTCCTCAGAGGCGCTGTGTGGGGCAGCCGGGCAGAAGGGGTGCTTAAAGCCTCAAGTGACTTAAAGTCCCTGAAGTGACTCATTTGGTGGAAACCCACAGCTGGAGGCAAAAGAAAAAAGGACAGCTTCTCTGAAAGAGCCAAAGCAGCCTCGCTGGCGGGGAATGAGGGCAAAGCCCCCATTCCTAGAGCGGCAGCTGCTGCTGTTATTGGAGACGGATGGAATTCTTAGGGGAAAATATGCCACAATCACATGCCCATCCCTGAAAACTGCTTGCTGTTTCCTGATGTGATATTATCACATCACAGCATCCCATGGACCACCCATGGCTGGGTTTCCAAGGGGAGAGGGAACGGTGTCATGGAGCTCATCTGTGGACATGCCGTTTGGGATGCCCTTGGGATCTGGACTCCATAAAGGAAGGAGGATTCTCTCCGCCTGGCTCTCATTGGCTTCCCAGCCAGCTTAGGCCCTGGGTGAACTTCACGTGGAGTCTAGGGTGAAGTGCAGCTTCAGGGCTCACCTCAAAACAGATGAGCTGAAATATGCATCCCTGACGCCTTAAGTGCAGGCTTAGCGCCCTGTCTCTACCATTTGGATCCCATGACTTCAACTGGGAGCCACATGCCACTTACTGTGCTAGGCCCTGGGATACAAGGATGAACAAAACCTAAATCCCTGCCAGAGGACGCCACGTTTTTTGGTGGCTAGAAACTGGTCTGAGGTCAGGGCAGGAGTGGTGGGGGGGGGGGATATTTTTTTGTAATTAGAGAAGATATTCTCTTAAAGGTTGTGTTGGAATAGGGGATGTCAACTTAATGGACATGGGGTTTCCTGTTGGGGTGATGAGACTGTTTAGGAACTTGATAGAGATGCTGGCTGCACAACTTTATCAGCGCACTAAATGCTATTGAAATGTACGTCAAAAAGATTAGTTTTCGGAATTCCCTGGAGGGCCAGTGGTTAGGACTCAGCGCTCTCACTGCAGGGGGGCACAGGTTCAGTCCCTGGTCGGGGAACTAAGACGCTGCATGCCACGGGATGTGGCCAAAAAAAAAAAAAAGATTAGTTTTCATGTTATGCGGATTTCACCTAAAAAGAAAAGTTGCATTGGACGGTAAAAATGCAGAAGGTCATGCCTCCCCGTCTGCCGAAGCCTGAGAAGCATACGGGCAGCGGGGAGATGGAGCGTATCGGGATGCCTGCCCGGGGCCGCTGGCCTCGCAGGGAGGTGGACAGAGGGTGAGGACCGTCCCCCAGCTCCTTGTTCATGTACCATTCACCCCTACAGGCTCCAGTGCGGACCATCGTGCCGAAGCCAGCCTCGAACATCTGGCAAGTCATTCATAACCAGTGACTGTGCTGAACGCCTGTGAGCTTCAACCGACGTTAGCATTTCACTGGAAGGGGGGGTGCCATCCTTAATCATGTTCTTATGCAGATTAGACGCAAGTTGCCACCCCGGGCCATTGCGATTGACTGGGTGACAGTGAGCTTTTCTCCTGAGATCAGTTTCCCAGCAAATCACTTAGGGTGCGTCATCTTTTCCTTCTGCGGTGCTGGCATTCCTGGCTTGGCACTAATGGCACGGGGTGCGCGGCAGTGTTCTCAGAAAGCACGGCCTGTTCTTTCCTTGAGGCCCCCGCCCCCCCCCCCGCTCCGTCCGGGCTTGATGCCAAGGGAAGACCTATTTCATCTTGCCTCACTTCGGGTGTGTTTGCTGGAGACGGAAGTCTCATTCGGGGTTAGAGTGGCCAGAAGTCGGCTGCGTTTGCACCTATCGCTCATTCGCTCCTTGCGGACGATTCCCCACTTGAACCCGAATACTTTGTGAATATTCATGAGGCATTGGAAAGGTCTGCCTTTCCCTTCCTCTCCCAACTCAGGCTGTGTGTTTCTCTTGTGGAATTAAGTGCTTTTGTATAAAGTGAAGCCGAAGGAGAGTCAAGAGGGCAACTTCTCTGCCATTCTTTGCCAGTTTTGTTTGTTTGTTTTCCGGTCTCATCTTACTAAAAGGAGGAAACAGATTCCCCAAAAGCAGCGGCCTTGCATCGTGGAGCACCTCTGGGCAGCTCTGACCACCGTAGGCCTCAGATCGCGTCTTGCCTCCTGGGAGGGAAAGAGATCTGGAAAGGGGACGGTTGCTTCCTTCCTGTCCGTTCACAGCTAGCGGCGGGGGAGGGGCCTGAGGGAGCTCCGGGGGTGGGGTCAGAACACCAGCAAAGGCTCTCGGTCCACCAAGCCACAGCTCTGGACTGTTTCTGTCTAGAAAGTGGCAAATTACTGCACAATAAAGCTGTTTAGCCCTACATGGCTCTGTGTGGGGACTTAAGGCCATTCCGGTCCTAGGTTTTCAAGTCTACGTTTGAATGAGCTTGGAAAGCTCTGTGGCTGACGTGTGCTTCTCACGGAAGATGCCTTCGGTAGGAAGGGAGAAAACGCCCACCTTCAGCGAGAGGAACTTCTTGGACTGTGCACCTGGTCAGCTCGCGGAGAAGCCGGGTGGAGGGATAGGTCTGGCACAGGGGCTTCCGGGGTTTTCTGTCGCTGTACGTCTTCAATGTTCACATCATACTCTTTTTAAACAGTGAGCTCTTTTTGATTCTCTGCTTCCACTGACAACTGGCGTAGGCCATGGTAACAGGCAGCCCTTGGGGGTAACTATGATGCCCATTCGGTGCTCTGTACCTCCCGAGACTGACTTACTAACAACCCATAGATTGCAAATGGCCTTGCGCTTCCCGTGCCTGGGGTCTGTCTGCTGCAATGCTGTTTGGGTTGCATGCTCTTGGGATACGGTCCTTTTAAAACTGCATTTTCTCCTGCTTCTGTGCTCCTCCCCTGGGGCCCATCGGCAGTGCTGTGTGTTTTGCTCAGCCTCCCACGGAATCACTCTTTCCCTTCGGTTCTCCAGCAAAGGTGTATTTGATTTCTCTAAAGTCACTTGATTGAATTCGCAACACAAGTACAGACGCCGAAGTAATTACATCTGCTCTTTTGAAAAGGAAAGATAGAAATTGGTGTTCTTCTCTCGACTTGCCCTTGCCTGTGGAAGTCAACAGTTGCAAATGATATGTCCTCGAAAAGTCACGTTTTATCTAGCTTTGCAAACTTTTGGCTTATGTCATAAATCCAGAGATGCTGGCGCTCCTAGCCATAAATCTAATGTTCCTATTTATTTCCTTTTCCCCAAGTCCCAAGAAATATTTTTCAAATCAATGTTCAGGTGGACCAGGAGAGATTTTGTTTGTGTGTTTGCTTTAATGGACCCTGCGCTGGTTTGGACGATGCTGTTTGTCACACAATAAGGCATAATGGATTATGTGCCAGCTCTCTCCTTCCTGCACCAGCCATCTCGAATAACTTGTTTTAGGTTTTTGCTTTTCAAAAAATTTTTATTGAAATACAGATGATTTACAATGTTGCATTAGTTTCAGATATACAGCAAAGTTATTCAGTTATACATATGTATGTATATTATTACAAGCTATTGATTGAATATGGTTTCCTGTGCTATACAGTAGGTCCTTGTTGGTCATCTACTCCATATATAGTAGTGTGTATATTTTAATCTCAAGCTCCTAATTTATCCCTTCTTCACCTTTTCCCTGTGGTAAGCTTAAGTTTGTTTCCTATGTCCATGAGTCTGTTTCTGTTTCATAAATAAGTTCATCTGTATCATTTTTTTTAGATTCCACATATAAGTGATATCAAAGGGTATTTGTCTTTCTCTGTCTGACTTACTTCACTTAGTATGATAGTTTCTAATAACTTCCTGATACGTGCAAAACAAAGAGAGCCTTTGTAGCCCACAGGTTCCTCCTTGGATGGGCTGATGGGCTCATTTTTTTCTGGGAAGAATGAGTAACTCTTGCTGGAGAGAACCCTGGGGTGGTCACCAGGGGAGGGGCCAGGATCTGCACTAATATGACAGCCACCTGCCACGTTGTCGCTACTGGGCGTTTGAAATGAGCCTGTGACCCAAGTTGAGATGTGCTGCAGGTGCAATCGAAACAGGGGATTTTGAAGACATAATGAGAAAAACAATAATGCAATAGTGTAAAATATCTCATCAATAGTTTTCCTATTGATTGCATTAGAATGATAATACTCTGTATTGCTCTATTGGGTTAAATGAAATATAGTGCTATGTTAACTTTACCTATTTAATTTTCCAGTTAAATGTGCCTCCTAGAAGCTGTGAGATAACACGAGTGGCTGGCATTATGTTTCTGCTGGACAGGGCTGCTGTGGAACATCCACTCCTCAGCAATGCCTACTCCTAGCGTGTTGGGACTGGAACTGACTCCAAGGAGCAGCCAACTCCCCGGCCTAAGTGAGAAACAAAGGGCTGCTATACGGGAGGAGCAAACTCGAGGGCCCAGGATTTGGGAAAAAAAAAATGAATAAGGGTTTGGAATTAAACACAGCTAGTCGAAAAAGGGTTAAGAGATTGCCGATAGTGTGAACCGTTTTCCATCTTTGGAAACGGTGGCCATTTAGCCCATTTGTTCAAGCGTGGGCTGGCTCTCCGCACATCAACAATAACCTAATTTGCGCCTGGCTGGAGAAAATAGACCCTGAGAGCACCTCACTTTTGTGCTCTGCACAATAAGGGGGCTTTTGGCAGAGAGGAAGAGCTCTTGGAAAAACAAACACTCGCAAGTGGAAAGAGTGAGATGTGACGAGCAGGTGGTGTGTCTTTTGGTCTAGGTGACTGGATGTTTCATGAATTTATTTGTAATTTTGTGTTCGTTAAAACTTCCTCGGGGATTTTGAAAGAAAAATAACAATAATAACCAAGCCCTGATTGGCATCCAGCGCTGAAGGTATGAGTCTCCTATTCGAAGCACTGGTGACGTCGCCTGTATTGACAATCATGTAGTTTGTCGCCGTAATCTTTTCTGCCAAGTCAATTCCTCCAGGGCAGCTTGTCAAACAGGCTTGCTGGGACTGCTGGTGGCGCAGTGGTTGGGAGTCCGCCTGCCGATGCAGGGGACGTGGGTTCGTGCCCCGGTCCGGGAAGATCCCACATGCCGCGGAGCGGCTGGGCCCACGAGCCGTGGCCGCGGGACCTGCGTGTCCGGAGCCTGTGCCTCTCCGCAACGGGAGAGGCCACAACAGTGAGGGGCCCACGTACCGCAAAAAAAAAAAAAAAAAAAAAGTCTTTTAAATTATTTTTAATTAATTAAATTATTTTTATTTTTGGCTGTGTTGGGTCTTTGTTGCTGCACATATGGGCTTTCTCTAGGAGAGCGGGGCTGCTCTTCGTTGCGGTGCACGAGCTTCTCATTGTAGTGGCTTCTCTTGTTGCAGAGCAGGGGCTCTAGGCATGCGGGCTTCAGTAGTTCTGGCACACGGGCCTAGGTGCTCCACGGCATGTGGGATCTTCCCGGACCAGGGCTCGAACCCGTGTCCCCTGAATCGGCAGGTGGATTCTTAACCACTGCGCCACCGGGGAAGTCCCTTGCTGGGACTACTTTAGGAAATGTGTTCAAGGAAATGCAAATGCTGTGACTCCCAGTAACTCTTCCCTTATTGCCCTTCCACCTAGAGCCCCCAAAGACCATGAACTTCAAAAGTTATTTGTGTTTGGTTTGACCTTGTACCTTTGTTTAGATCTTTCCCTAATTTATTGGTAGACCCGACTGCTGAAAAGTATGACTGAAAATCTGATGAACATCCGGATTCTTGTCTCCAGGTCTCTGATCCATTCTCCTTCCCATTGACCTTCCCTGACCCCTTCTCCTGTTTTCCCACCTCAATGTTGGCGTCGCCCAGGGTTTGTCCTCAGCCTGCTTCTCTTCTCATCCCTCACTCTTTCTCTGGGAGAGTTCACTTGCGCTGAAACTCTCCTGATATTTAGATGACTTCCACACCCACCTCTCCAACTCAGGTCTTTCCATTTCTACGCTGCCATATTGACTTACTTGCTAGACAGTTCCACCTGCATTCCCCATGGGAACCTCACAATGAACATTTTCAAGATGGAGCTCATTATCCCCAGGCTGTCTGGGCTAAGTATTCTCTAAGTGCCCCCGAAGAGCTTCCCTGAACCCTTCTTGATTCTCCACATCGCAGGAGAACGGCTGTTATGGATGCACTGGGTCTCTCATGTCCTCTGGTTTCCTGGTGGGTTTAGCTCATGGGAAGCACTGACAGGAGATGGAAAGGCAGGTGGACAGTGGAGCCTTCCCGTGGGCTCCAGGTTGATTGAAATGGATTGAGTTCCTCTTCCTACCACCACAGTCCCATTTGGTGGCCCTCTCTCCCACCGTTCTGTCTGGTTTCCTTCTTTGGCACCTGTGGACTCTTGGGTGGTGATGGCTCCAGCCGTTCCCAGCGCTGAGGCCTCCCCATCCCTGGCTGGTTTCCCCTAGATTTCCCCACACCTCTGTAGAGTCTCTCTCCTAACCTCCACACCCGCTCCACCATGGGTGCCTTCTGTGTCCTGTAGACCCTGTCACACACCTCTCCCACGTGTTCCTTCCCTTTACGTGACTCCACGGATGGCACCAGCATCTGCTCAGAATCCCAAGCCAGGAGCCAGAGGCATCCTTGCTTCTCCCTCCTTCACCCCACTGACAACAGACACCAAATCCCACGGCTTCTTCTTCCTAAAAGCTTTTCCTCTTGTCCCCACTTTACTATCCCCCTGTAGCAGGACTGATTGTGTTGTGGAATAAAGGAAGACCAACCACCTGAGAAAAGCAAAGACTACTGGAGTTTGCTATAGCAAGAGAGTCAGCCCTGTGACTTGCGTTTTGTCAAAGACTCAAAGGCAGGCAGAGGAGTGGGAAAGCTTCATAGAGGAGAAGAGGGAAGGCTTCAGGTGTGCCCTGATTGGAGGCTATAGTTCTGGAGAAGCTATGGGTGGCCAATGAGTAGGGGGGTATCCTATGTGATTGCGTAGGGGTGCATAGTTAGCTTTCTTTAGTTGGTACTAAGTTGGAAGCAGAGACAAAAATTAGGAAAGCTGTCAGTTATTAATCAAGTCCCGGCCATTTTGAGCCAGTTGTTATGGAAGTCAATATTTAGCTTCCTGGGTTTTACTAGAGCTGACAGTCTGGGTTTCTACACCTCCGACTACAGACTGACCCAGGAAGCAGGCTAGCTGCCTGGGTTTTTTATTGTACATAAGGGGTTGGGTTTCCCGGGCAGATTGCTACAGGATATGGGTCAACGTTCTATTTTTATACATGGTCTGGCCATTGCCTATTTGTATATTCAGTCTCTCAGGGTCATTGTCAGTTTTTAATAAGCAACAAAAACAAAACTTTTTTTGGTTTGTTCTGGTTTATAAAGATAACACATCCTCACGTAGAAAATTTCAAGCAACCAAGGAAAGTATAAAGAAGCAAGCAAAAAATTCACCCTGTGCCCTGCCACCAGAGGTAACTATTGTTAACATTTTTTTTTTTTTTTTTTTTTAGTGGTACGCGGGCCTCTCGCTGTTGTGGCCTCTCCCGTTGCGGAGCACAGGCTCCGGACGCGCAGGCTCGGCGGCCACGGCTCACGGGCCCAGCCGCTCCGCGGCATGTGGGATCTTCCCGGACCGGGGCACGAACCCGTGTCCCCTGCATCGGCAGGCGGACTCTCAACCGCTGCGCCACCAGGGAAGCCCTATTGTTAACATTTTAATGAACATCTTTCCAGGTACCTTAGTGCATCAACACGCTTTCAAACACAAGTGATCAGCCCATAAATGCTATTCTGCAGCCCTCTTATCAGTTTTCATCTGGATTGTTGCAGGTGTCTCCAAGTCTAGATCATGGCTCCAGTCTTTCCTACCTCTGCTTCCCCTTTTTTTTTTTTTAAATTGAGGTATAGCTGATTTACAATGTTGTGTTAGTTTCAGGTGTAAAACAGAGATAGACTCCCCTTTCTTTTTCGCAGAGCTTCCTCATGGGCTCCTTCCAGGTCAGATCCCATTGTGATCCTATCCTGCTGTACGTCGTTCAGGGGCCCCACTGGTAAAGTGCAAGCTCCTCGGCAGTGGCTGCCCACGCCGCTGATGATGTGACCTTGGTTGTCCCTGTGCCTGAACCTAGGATTCCCAGGGTGCTCTAAGGCACGATGCTCTTTCACACATGTGTCCTTTCACATGACAATGTCTTTTCACTTCCAGTCTTCCATGCTCTTTCTTACCCCCTACAACTTACCTGAGTCCTCAGGACTCAGCTCAGACTTCCCCTCCCCGGGGAGCTCCAAGACTGTTGATTCCCATCCTCCCCACCCAGTGCCTGCAGAGGACAGCACTCAGCACATCGTATGACTATGGCTGGCTTCCATGCCACTCTGCCCTGGCAGACCCTGAACTCTCAAGGGTAAGTGGCTACGTCTCACCCACTTTCTCCACATCCCCGTGCCTGTGATGATGTGGGGAACACAGTGGAGGCTCAGTAGACACTGCCTGAATGAGTAAGTTGGTGGATGGATGAAATTATATGAATGTGTGTGTGTGTGTGTGTGTGTGTGTGTGTGTGTTTCCACACACATATCTATCTGTAGATGAACTGGTCGCATGTCAGGTTGATGTGGGGTATCAAATAGAAAATGCCAACACCTACCTTCTATGGGGTGGCCACTTAAACCACTTAAAAATCTCATTTATTGCCTTTAAATATGCTCAGTGCTACTTCTATAAGTTGCCGCCATTTTTATTTCTTCTGTCTATAACTCTATAAAGATCTTGTGGGAAGTGAAATGTTACATTCATAAAAACGCTTTGAGCTTTTTGCAGGAAAATTCACTTTTCCCCAAATCAACAAGGGAGCCACACTCCCTTATAAATAGTAGATAGCACGCATCCCTATTTTCCCAGATGAGAGCCTTTCAGGAGAGATGACTGGGAAGCAACGCAGATGATCTATGATTTTCCAGAAACAGAAAGAATTAGAGGTCCAACCTGCTAGAAGCACAGATCAGGTGTGGGCTTTATCTAGGGTTTCCCACTCACGAAGCAGTGTCCTCTTGGGAAGGTGGAAGGGGCAAGAAGAGTGGCAGGATCCCCATTCCAGAACCTTTCCCAGAAGGCTATCCTGTACTTAACAGTAGTAATTCAGGTGCGACAAGTGAAGATTAAGTGGTTGCTGGACTAAAGGCCAGCAAGAAAAAACTCAAGCATCATAGGACTGGTGTTGTATCTCTTATGCAATGTTTTTCAGAATAAGTTCCTGAGATAGTCAAGACTAGAGACCAGGCTTACCGGGGGTATGGGCTGTAAAGGATGGCAGCAGGAAGAGGGTGTTAGGATTTTGCTGAGTTGCAGGCATCATAAATTAAGATCCAGGTTTATTCAATTTCTCCTTCTATGGCTTGTAGTGGGCAAGATAATGCCCCGATGATGTCCACTTCCCGCTCCCCGAAACCTGTGAATATGTATACGCTACACGGCAAAAGGAGATTGAGGTTGAAGACGGAAGTGAGGTTGTTAGTCAGTTGGGAGATTATCCTGGGTCCTTCAAAGTGGAAGACGGAAGACCAGAGAGATGGCAGCATAATTTCAAAGATGGTAGAATGAAGCCACAGGTCCAGGAATGCAGGTGGCCTTCAGAAGCTGGAGGAGTCCAGCGAACAGATCTTCATCTAGAGCCTCCAGCAAGGAGCACAGCCCTAATGACACCTTGACTTTAGCCCAATGAGACTCATGTCAGCCTTTGGAGTAAGGCTGTAAGATAATTCACCTGTGTTATTAGTGCAACAAATTTGCGATGATTCGTTATGGCAGCGACAGGAATCAATTCAGGGCAGTAGATCCTGGGATAAATGCTTGGGGTAAGGTGGGGAATAAGGACACAGCCCTGCCCTTGTGGGTTCGCAGCCTTGAAGAAAAGGTAGGTGCACACGACCACTAGGGCAGCAGCGGTGATCCCAGGACTCTGGTGTCTTAGTCAGCTCAGGCCGCTACACCAGACTGGGGGGCTTGAACAACAGTCACTTATTTCTTGCAGTACGGGAGGCTGAGTCCTAGGTCAAGGCTCTGGTTGATTCAGTTCCTGGTGAGGACTCTCTTTGTGGTTTGCAGATGTCCTCACATGATGGGCAGAGAGAGAGAGAGAGAGAGAGAGAGAGAGAGAATGCTCTCTGTGGTTTCTTCTTAGAAGGCACTAATTCTATTAATGGGCTTCACCCTCACAATATAGTTACCTCCTAAAGATGCCAACTCCAAATACCATCCCACTGGGGGTTAGGGCTTCAACGTACGAATTTTGGGGAGACACAATTCAGTCCGTAGCATGTGGGAATACAGAGATGGTGGACTAATTGTCTGGGATGAGGTGTGAAGGGAGAGGCTGAGGAAAGCAGGGAGCTCTTAAGTGGAAAAGCGGAGGCTTAGGAACATCCCAGACACAGGGAACAGTTTAAACAAAGCCTGGGATTACAAGAAAGCCACTTCCTTCTTTCTACCTGGAAGTCTAGTGATCTGGGGTTGTTTTGAGTGTGTTCTGTGAGATGAGAGGGGCGAAGAGGGATATTTATTGAGTTCACTCTATGTGTGCAATTCTGTCTTCTCCCAAATGCTGTGAGCAGATGTCATTTGTATTACCATTGTTAAGATATAGGGGGGAGAAGTTTCTGGAAAGTTTTGTAGCTTACCCAGGACGTCTGACCTCCTGTCTCATGTCAAAGCCCACACCCTCCACGATACTCACTCTACTCTGAGTAATTCCCCTCTGATTAAACCGGGGAGAAACAAGAGAGAACACAAGGTTTCCTGTGACCATAAACTTGGTACTTCAAACAAGGCCTTGCATATAATAGGAACTCAATAAATGTTTCTTGAATAGATGAATGAGTCATTTCCTTTCCTTAAGACTAAACATTTAGAATGGTAGTCTGCAACTTTTTCCTGCTCTCCAAATGGTACTTCATTCTCTTTGATTGCTCTGTGGCTTGTGTTTTTTAAAACGTTCTAGCACAATATCCAAACAGATCCCAAGCAAAAGTTTTAAGCTTTCCAATTGTAGGATTTTGTTGGCTATTGAGATTGGTGGCAAAGCCCTACATTCTTCTATATTTTTGACGATTTTTGAAGCCCTGCCGAGACAAAGCTAAAATCTCTCCCGTTGCATGTGTTGGTGTGAAATCAGTGAATGCTTGAACATGTGTGCAGAGCACTGTGTGAGCTCTGGTGGAAGGTTCCAGAGTATAAGATGTGTTCCCAAACCCAAACAAGCATAATGATAGGAAGAGGCACACTGCAGGCATCCAGCAGACACAAGAAGGCAATTATCAGAAAGACAGCTGAGAAACCAGCTGTCTTTTCTCCCTCCCTGAGAGGGGCAGGTCTTTTCCCCACCTGGAGAAGGCCGGAGGGATTTGTGTCTCGCCTTTGAGGAGTTCTTCAAAGTTCTTTTGTTTTCCAAAGATTTGGCTTCAGGAGACAAAGAGCTGGGTTGTTCTCAAGGGGTGAAGCTTTGAGGTTTAATCAGGAAAAGCTGGTAGAGGCCTTGCTAGGGGCAGGGAGGAATCCCCAAGGTCTGGAGAAGGGGGTTGGTTTTGCAAGTGGGAGGGGACATCTGAGCACATTATGCGGGGAAGTGGCAGGATGTCTGATGGAGTGTGTGGTAGGCAGGATAACGTCCTCCCAAAGATGCCCATGTCAATCTTTGGAGCCTGTGAATATGTCATGTTACATGGCAAAGGGGAGTTAAGCTTGCAGGTGGTATTACGGTTGCTAATCGGATGACCTTCAAGCAGAGAGGTTGTCCTGGATTATCCAGGTGGCCCACTGTGATTACAAGCGTCCTTGTAAGTGGCGGAGGGAGGTAGACGAGGGAGAACCAGAGAGATGGCAGCACAAGAGGGACTCGGCCCCATGTTGCTGGTTTTGCAGGTGGAGGAAGAGTCACGTGGGCAGCTTCTAGACAATGGAAAAGTCAAGGAAATGGATTTTCCCCTAGAACCTAAGAAATGACACAGTCCTGCACAAAACTTGATTTGAGCCCAGTATTTTTTTTTGGGGTGTGGGGGGGAATCAAGGATATGCCTTCCACAGATTTTATTAGAAATATTTATTTTAAAAAATATCTTTGGGGCTTCCCTGGTGGTGCAGCGGTTGAGAGTCCGCCTGCCGATGCGGGGGACGCGGGTTCGTGCCCCGGTCCGGGATTATCCCACATGCCGCGGAGCGGCTGGGCCCGTGAGCCATGGCCGCTGAGCCTGCGCGTCCGGAGCCTGTGCTCCGCAACGGGAGAGGTCACAACGGTGAGAGGCCCGCGTACCACACACACACACACACACACACACACACAATATATATATATCTTTGGAGGTTTAAAAGGAAGTAGTGTAATGGGCAGGACAAAGTCTCCAGCTTCCCTCAGATTCCTCTGGCCAGCTTCTCTGCACATTCTCCAAGTTGCAGATGCTGGTAACAGGAAAGAGGAGGCCAAATACCAGGGCTGGGATGTCTCCAGCAGCAAGATAGGAATTCAGGTGGACTGGTACCCAACGGTCCAGACTTCTAATAGAATTGTCAGATCAGGTATTTGTGTTGTTTAAGCCACCAGGTTTGAGGTAGCTACCTACAGCAGCATTCGGAAACTAACACAGGGTGACGTGGGGATGCCTGGAGGCTAAGCCACTCTGCTGAGCCTGTAGCAGGCAGAGAAGGCTTCACTGGATGTAGAGGCATGAACTCCATGCTCACAAGGTCTTGTTCCCTTGAATAGATGGTGCAGAGGTCAGACGACAGCACAGACCAGGACCAGAAATCTTTCCGCAGGGTTTGTGGACTGTGTGAACCACTTGAGCTACTTATTCAACCCCAGGGAGAGCTGGTGTCCCTCAAGAACGACAGCCACAGGACGGCTTCTCCACCCTGGAGGGCGGCAGGTGCTCAGAACTCGGAAAATCTGTGGTTGTAATGGATCTTGTGAGTGGATTCACAGCTGCTCTGCTAATTGAGATTTTTCTAAAAGAATATGGTAATTGTTGCAGAATTGTGCTTGTCAGAGCAAGCTCACAAAAGAGATGGGTTTTCGGCTGTGTTTTGGCCAGGATGGGAGTGGCAGGTAGGGAGGTGGGAACCCGGCTTCACGGCGTCAAGGATGGGAGGAGAGGAGACTTTCAGAGACGGATGGCAGGAGTCCATCTCTAGAAATCTCCATAGGGTTTCAGGTTTTCTCAGAGTTTGGTTTTATCTTGGGGAAAATATGACAAAATGAGTGTACTGGTGATAGAAGATGGAAGAATTCATAATCAGAAGGGTCAGGTCTCAGCAAAAAATGTCAAAGATCCAGTTTCTTTCTTCTTAGACTGGTTTTTTGCTTCTCCCACTCTGCCTGTCTGTTAAGTCCCAACATTCTAGGTTGAGGTTTGACAGCTGCTCCAGGATCTTGCAGTTTATTTTTTTGTTTGCTTTGCTCAAATTCATACTCGGCTTTGTACTACAAAGGACAAACCTGTGGGTCTGAGTATCCCCACTGGGGTTTCACTGACCTGAAACTTGGGAGCCCCATGAAGCTGCAATGACAGGAAAAATGTCCAGGGATAAAACTGTGGGAAAACCTGAACATTAAGGGTTCCAAGATGATCTTTGCCTTGTGCTGTTTTACTAGGTAAAGAGCAATCAACCCTGAGTAGACAATGGATATTTAACCCTCAGGTTATATGTATCTCTCAACCCTACACACCTACAGTTACACCTTTTGAGGGAGGGCACTTTTAGAGATGTATAGATTAATTTCTTTTTTATTAACATCTTTATTGGAGTGTAATTGCTTTACAATGGTGTGTTAGTTTCCACTTTACAACAAAGTGAATCAGCTATACATATACATATATACCCACACCTCCTCCCTCTTGAGTCTCCCTCCCACCGTCCCTATCCCACCCCTCTAGGAGGTCACAAAGCACCGAGCTGATCTCCCTGTGCTATGCGGCTGCTTCCCACTAGCTATCTATTTTACATTTGGTAGTATATATATGTCCATGCCACTCTCTCACTTTGTCACAGCTTACCCTTCCCACTCCCCATATCCTCAAGTCCATTCTCTAGTAGGTCTATGTCTTTATTCCTGTCATACCCCTAGGTTCTTCATGACTTTCTTATTTTTTTTCTCTTAGATTCCATATATATGTGTTAGCATACAGTATTTATTTTTCTCTTTCTGACTTACTTCACTCTGTATGACAGACTCTAGGTCCACCCACCTCACTACAAATAACTCAATTTCGTTTCTTTTTATGGCTGAGTAATATTCCATTGTACATATGTGCCACATCTTCTTTATCCATACATCCAATGGTGGACACTTAGGTTGCTTCCACATCCTGGCTATTGTAAATAGAGCTGCAATGAACATTGTGGTACATGACTCTTTTTGAATTATGGTTTTCTCAGGGTATATGCCCAGTAGTGGGATTGCTGGGTCATATGGTAGTTCTATTTGTAGTTTTTTAAGGAACCTCCATACTGTTCTCCATAGTGGCTGTATCAATTTACATTCCCACCAGCAGTGCAAGAGGGTTCCCTTTTCTCCACACCCTCTCCAGCATTTATTATTTCTAGAGTTTTTGATGATGGCCAATCTGACCGGTGTGAGATGATATCTCATTGTCGTTTTGATTTGCATTTCTCTAATGATTAATGATGTTGAGCATTCTTTCATGTGTTTGTTGGCGATCTGTATATCTTCTTTGGAGAAATGTCTATTTAGTTCTTCTGCCCATTTTTGGATTGGGTTGTTTGTTTTTTTGTTATTGAGCTGCAAGAGTTGCTTATAAATTTTGGATATTAATCCTTTGTCAGTTGCTTCATTTGCAAATATTTTCTCCCATTCTGAGGGTTGTCTTTTGGTCTTGTTTATGGTATCCTTTGCTGTGCAAAAGCTTTTAAGTTTCATTAGGTCCCATTTGTTTATTTTTGTTTTTATTTCCATTTCTCCAGGAGATGGGT
>NC_041221.1:8373308-8374366 GCF_002837175.3 Physeter macrocephalus
GGAAAGAAATCATAAAGATCAGATCAGAAATAAATGAAAAAGAAATGAAGGAAATGATAGCAAAGATCAATAAAACTAAAAGCTGGTTCTCTGAGAAGATAAACAAAATTGATAAACCATTAGCCAGACTCATCAAGAAAAAAAGGGAGAAGACTCAAATCAATAGATATAGAAATGAAAAAGGAGAAGTGGACTCCCCTGGTGGCACAGTGGTTGAGAGTCTGCCTGCCGATGCAGGGGACACGGGTTTGTGCCCCGGTCCGGGATTATCCCACATGCCACGGAGCGGCTAGGCCCGTGAGCCATGGCTGCTGAGCCTGCGCGTCCGGAGCCTGTGCTCCACAATGGGAAAGGCCACAACAGTGACAGGCCCGCGTACCACAAAAAAAAAAAAAAAAAAAAGGAGAAGTAACACCTGACACTGCAGAAATACAAAAGATCATGAGAGATTACTACAAGCAACTCTATGCCAATAAAATGGACAACCTGGAAGAAAATGCACAACCTGCCAAGACTGAATCAGGAAGAAATAGAAAATATGAACAGACCAATCACAAGCACTGAAATTGAGACTGTGATTAAAAATCTTCCAACAAACAAAAGCCCAGGACCAGATGGCTTCACAGGAGAATTCTATCAAACTCTTAGAGAAGAGCTAACACCTATCCTTCTCAAACTCTTCCAAAAGATAGCAGAGGGAGGAACACTCCCAAACTCATTCTACGAGGCAACCATCAACCTGATACCAAAGCCAGACAAAGATGTCACAAAGAAAGAAAACTACAGGCCAATATCACTGATGAACATAGATGCAAAAATCCTCAACAAAATACTAGCAAACAGAATCCAACAGCACATGTAAAGGATCATACACCATAATCAAGTGGGGTTTATTCCAGGGATGCAAGAATTCTTCAATATATGCAAATCAATCAACGTGATACACCATATTAACAAATTGAAGGAGAAAAACCATATGATCATCTCAATAGATGCAGAGAAAGCTTTCGACAAAATTCAACACCCATTTATGATAAAAACACTGCAGAAAGTAGGCA
>NC_041221.1:8374727-8426694 GCF_002837175.3 Physeter macrocephalus
TATACACTAATGATGAAAAATCTGAGAGTGAATTTAAGAAAACACTCCCATTTACCACAGCAACGAAAAGAATAAAATACCTAGGAATAAACCTACCTAAGGAGACAAAAGACCTGTATGTAAATTAATTTCTATAATTTCTAGTTTTCGAGTTGCAGCACGGGTAGTCTAGGGTATAGGAAGGAGGTGGGTTGGGTAACACAACAGCAGGTATGTAGACATCAACTAGCTGGTCATTGGGAAAGGTGGGTGGGAGCAGGCATTGGCATCCCTTCAAGGAAACTGGGTTTGTGCCAGGAGCAACTTTGCTTGGGCAAAGCAACTGCTTGCTCAAACAGTTGAGCAGAGAATGAGTATGTGTGGGTGAGACTGGGCAAACACCGACACAACCTGAAGAAACATCCTCTGCCGGTAGACAGAACACTGCACCGTGCCGGGGACCCTGCAGGAGCTGCTTCATAAATAAACTTGGATTTGATTTATCACTAGGCTGTGTGAGATGGAATTTTTATAGCACCCATGCCTAGAACCCAGCTGTAACTCTCTCTGTTGTGGAGACAAAGTAGAGATATCAGGACTGTCCTGGTCGCCTTCCAAGAGGACTTAGACTCCAGCTTAAAGGGAGGCTTTGTGTTTAAGCTCATCGTATTGCAAGAAACGAGGGAAGTTATGTTTGTGGGTCAAGATTCTAAGAAACTTCTGTTAGCTTAAGGATGGAATCTAAAAGATGCTGGACATTGAAAAATGGTCTTAAGCAAGTCCTCTTGCTTGTTGTAAGGACATAATCTATTGAGGCAGCATGGGGGGCGGGCAGGGCAAACCACTGCCTTTGGAGCCAAAGTGCTGGAGAATGCATGACGACGTCAAGGAGCGATAATCTCCCACACTGTTGCCAAGGGAGCTCCAAGCCAGTGTGAACTGATGATCTGTAGGACATTATCTCAGGAGAGGAGGGCCTGGGCTACAAACTCACAGATCTGAACCTTTATCTGTGGGATAAAACATTTGGGTTGATATGTTTTTAAAAAGCTTACAGTTTTATTGGTAGCAGAGCACAGAAGTCTACGTTTATGCAGTAGTTTTATTAGAAACTACACCTGGTAAGAGCTGGGAGCTTGCCTGGAGCTGCGATCTCCTACGCACTCCCAAAAGCCCTTGTTTTGGGTTTAGGGTTAATAAAATTAATGAAACTAACAATAAAGCCCCGGAAATAAGAGAACACTGCTTGTATTTGTGTTCCATGATGTCCTTTTGAAGAAGTCACTAAACAATCGGGGAGAGAACATCTTTGAGAGCTCTGAAGGAATAGTCTTTTTGGAGGGAACTGCTTAAGCAAGTCCAAGAAACAGTGGAGAGAGCCGGACACACAGAGAGGATGCAATACCGTTTGCCTTCAATCTCACGAACATTCGCTACATGTCCACTGGGTGATGCTGGGCTCAGGGAGAGCGGGAGGGAAGGGGGACTTTAGTGTTATGATGATGATGTGCCTCTTTTCACGCTTACACGTTGGAGCCCTCTGGGAGTCAAGTGCAAGGCTGGACACTCCTGTGTTTGGAGTGAGTTTGCACTTGCCCAGTATAGTGGGAAGTGAGAGGAGCTTCTTTGCTTTGCAGACCCAGTGGACTGGGAGGTGGTAGGGAAGGAATCCAGCTGTCCAGAGACATTTCAACTCCAAGGATGGGCTCCCCTTCAAATGCAATATTTACGGTGCCACAGAAGGTCCTGACTATAAGCAATTTGGGTTCTGTGTACTGAGCTTAAAAGTGTGATGGTGGCACCTTTTCAAACACTTCCTCCCAGAAGGAAGAATGATGTGGAAAAATGATGAACATGTCACAAACCCATGTGCTACTGTAAGCTCTTTTACTGTTATGAGGTCTTTGAAGACAGGAACAACTTTTTTTTTTGGATTTCTGTACCCTCAGGCCCTAGCACAATACTTGATCTATTGTCATTCCTCAGTGCATTCTTGGTAAATGAATGAAGCAAGGAAGGAGAGAGGGAAAGAAGACATTTCCATTGTGTGAACAGAGTACCTCAAGTTCAAAAGAGTGTATTAGCACAGTTAAAGAACGGGTAGCAATGGAAAGCGACCCACAATGTACACTAATCCTGTTCCTCTGCAAATTCCATTTAACCTTCAGTGGCTACTGAAAACCATGTCGTTAAAAGAAAAGCTCTCCAGGAGTCTCCAGGATCTGTCGTTCATCAAGTGGAAAGTGAAAAAGCACTGTACCGCAAGGCGTACTGCTCTGCGTCCTCAGGAGACCTTGGACGCCAGAGTCTACCACAGCTGTACCTCCCTTTCGAGGGATTTTCCCGGATAAGCTGCCCTGATTCATGCCAAGAGGCCCTGCTACTCTGCTCACAGCTGATTGGACCAGAGAGGGACACCTGACCAAAAAGGCAGCTGACCACCAGCCAATGGATGACCTGACGTGGAGCTCCGCCCAATAGGAGATGACTCTAGCGGCCAGTGGCCAGTCACCCAGTCTCTTCTCTCCCTGGAATGTGACCCAGATAGAGAAGTCACAGGCAGTAGCGAAAGCTAAGGGGATGCAGAGAGAAGGCAATGAGAGGAAGCTCTGAGGGAGCAGGAAGGAGAGGAGAGCAAAGCCAGGAGCTGGCAGAGGAGCGGAAGTGGAGAAGCTGGGTCCCGACATGGCAGACATGCTGCTATTGGGTCACCAGGGCCACCAGAACCCAACGGCGCTGATAAATCCCGGAAACCAATGAGGCTTCAGTTCCCAGGAAACCTGGCTAGGTGGCCATCAGGCATTATTTAAACAAAATCCCTGACCCCAGGCAGCCCAGTAGGCTTCCTCAAGAAGCCTCATTCATTTCAACAGGCCAGCTAGTCTAGGAGATGCAGCGCTAAACCTGTGATTTTAGGGTTCTGTGTGCTGTGGGGAACTGAGGGGACCCTAGGAAACGGTAAGGCTTTGCTTCTGCCTGGGAGGGAATTTAATACTTGAGTTGAGAATGCAAGAAAAAACCCAAGGTGGCGTATATTAAATTTCTTGAGTGAAAGGGAAAATGAAGGTTTCCGGGAGTGAGAAGTGGGTGAGGGCAGCACGGGCCCGGCAGGGAGCAGGGGGAAGGCCTCTGAGAAGGCAACCCCTGAGCTGGGTGCTGCCTGCATAGATGCCTACGTGCAAAAGCACACGTGTGCATGGCAAATGCACGCACTGTGTGCAGCCAGGGTGGGTGAGGGAGGCCACCTGCACCTCTGCAAGCCCAGGGGGCCTCCTAATGCCTAAACATGGAAGCGTGACTCTCTGAACTTCTCAGACGACCAGAGTGAACAGTTAGGGCCCCAGGTGGCATTTCCTGGCTCGGGTGACAGCTGTGATCTTGGATGTTCCCTAGTGCCCTGTAATCAGAACACTGAGGGCGTGTCTGTTTCTGCCTGGGAACCACAGGTTACTGATAGAAGAGAGACCGCAACGGGAGAAGCCTCAGCCAGGTGTCAACTGCAAAGGGCCACAGTGTTCTGTTCCCACAGTGAGGCTATGTCCCAGTTTCATAAACAAAATAGAAACAGAGGGCTGTGCCTGCAGAGATGGACTGCGGTCTGCCTGGTAACCAGGTAGGAACGTGGAGTTCTCGGAGTTCTACACCAGGCTCCGCTCCTGAGGCTGAAGGGGACTCTGGAGAGGAAGCTGGGAAAGCCTATGCAGACAATGCTGAGGAAGAATGCATTTCAGAGGGCCCTGTGTTCTGTGTTCTCCTATTTCTTTTCATCATCTGAAATACCTGTTACCAGTAGAACAAAGGGACCCTCACGGTGATGTTTTATAGGTGAGCCTTGGGAGAAGCCTTAGCACTCTTGGATTGTCACGCAGGGGGCTGGTCTGAATCCTCCCTCTCCTTGGCCTCTGAGGCATCTGATGCCACTGCCTTCATTCCTGTGGGAGGCTCTGGACTTCCTGGGCTGGTTTTATTCCATTGGGAACAGGCTGGACCCTGGAGCATATGTACTAACTGACTTCGGAGCATAGGGCGGCTCCCTCGTGGGGTCTGAGATCAGAGGCGGCATGCCTGTAGGTAGTTGTCATGAATGTGTGAAAACGTCTGTCTTGGAGCCTGGATAATACCTAAGATACTGCAATCGATGGAGAATTAAACATGGATTGTCATATGCAAGCCCATTCTCTACGTTTTGCATATGAAATAGACGTTACTAGAGGAAGAGAATTGCCAGGGCAAGGAAGGCCCACGCCAGGCAGTTACTGGGGAAGCAGATGTGTTCCTGGTGTGTTTTTTTTTTTTTTAGAGGAGTGAGTCTTCCCTGAAAGGAGGCCTTCTGGGATCCCAAGACAAAGCATTCTAATTCTCCACTGCTGCTTGCTTGAGCAAAATGAAACTGGCTTTTTAAGGGACCATGAGTCTGTAAGAAGTAGGATGCCTTTTATCAGGTATCTTCTAATGCCATAGTTTGTGAGCAGAACACAGAACTGGTCACGATGGCTTGAAGCCTGTGGTTTGGACTGGTGTGCCTTTCCAGTGTTCAGCAGTTCATAAACACCCGATAAATGTCATTTTGTTGAATAAATAAAGGAAAGAAGAAACACACTATGTCTTGATCTCCTGTGGTTCTGGCTTATCTGTTTTAAACTGTGCCGTAGCAGATGGGACTGGGACTTAATGCCATCAATTGCCTCAGTTTACTCACCCCTACAATGGGTATGTGAGGTTCCATTGATGGTGCATGTGGGAGAGCCGTGCCCACCAGGAGATGCAGGAGGGAGTGGGTTGCTGTGGGGTGAAGTATCCAGGCAGGCTTTGCCTCACTCCTAATTGTGGTACATTTCCAGCTTAGATGTTTGCCATGGTGAGGGAGAGACGTGGATTTCTTCCTTCAGGATTGGGAGTGGTGGATTTCCCTTCTGGGGGGCTGTTCCTGGGCCTTTAGCCACATTCTCAGTGCTGAGGGTTATATGGCTGCCAGCCACAGGCTGGCACGTGTGATCACACGCTGAGCAACGCGCCGTTGGGATGGGAGCAGCTGAGGTGTCTTAGGGCTTCGAGTGTTCCTGAAGGACTGAGGCTTTGCAACAGGTAGCAAAGTGACAAACTAGCCAATCTGAGATGTGTTCAACACTAAGACATATAGACTGCCAGTCTCCCTGAGAAACAAGTCTTAATTCCTCAAAGATCCACATGGAAATCTAAAAAGTCAGTTACTGGCTTAGTTGGTTGAAAGTCAAGATAAATAGAATTATCTAATGTCATGGAAGGAACAGAGATTACAATAAAGAAGGAATAATATCAAAAGGAACTTGGCTGACTTTTATAGTCCCTGGTTCCTTATTTCTGAGATATCCATGTTCAGTGGTATCCTGAAAATAAAAAATACACAAACACACACGCAAAGGCCCTCAAAGAGGGCGAGAAAAAGCAGTGCCCCAGGGATAGAAGGCTCTTTTCTGCGACTTTTTTCTTGGTTATCTAAAAGTCCTGCAAATCTTCAAATGCTACCTGAGAGCTTTTCATCTGTAGTTGAATGTCTTTTTAAAAAAATCAAACCAAAAGAGAAAGCAGGGAGAGGCGAGGTTTTCTTGAAAACAAACACACTGGCTTTACAGATGCAAATCTGTGTGCACGGGTCACCAGTGGCAATTAAAGGAAAGAAGGGCCTGAGCTGCCCTTAGTTTAGAAGGTTTAGATGTTCATAACTGTGAAAGCTAGGGGGCCTCCTCTACCTGCCTTGGACCCGAAAGGTGGCCCAGCCACCTTGAGTTCCTGGTCATAGCATGAGCAGCTGTGATGGAGTGAGGTGGGTGCTGCCATGGGGCCTGACAGCGCAGGGAGAGGGACAGAGACGAGGACGTGGTGCGAGCCTGGGAGCTGCGTGGAGGCTGCTGGTTCCCTCCAGCCCTTCTCACACGGCACCTGTTGGCCCTTGGTGAAGCTATCAACTTCTGGAAACTTCTGTGTTGGGTGAATGCGTCCTGCAGGATGCCTGGACTGTCTGGAGTCTTTATTCAGTGGCTCTAAATGGTCACTTGGTAGAGATTGAGAAGGAAAATAAATAGCCAGTGGGGTTGGTTTCATTGAGATGCTTTTGGATTAGAGCTCTTTTAGGTTTTCTGGAGGGATGGATGGCGCCCCGTTCCCTCATTTGGAAATGGAGCTGGTGGCACAGTTCTGGATTTAGTGAGGTAGGTTTGTCAAGCTCCTAGTTCTGGACTCAGTGCCTGCTGGCCTCCTTTATGACTTTGGCAGAACCATCATTAAAAAGGAGCAAAAGTAGGGACTTCCCTGGCTGTCCAGTGGTTAAGGCTCTGCGCTCCCACGGCAGGGGGTGCGGGTTCCATCCCTGGTCGGGGAACTAAGATCCCACATGCCGTGCGGTGTGGCCAAAAATTAAAAAAAAAAAAAAGAGCAGAAGTAGAAAAACTGACTCAAAGGAAACAAACACTGCGACAGATAATCGTTCATTCCGTGTTATAAATGAAAGGCTGGACCTTGTTTTGTAATAAACACAGGGAACAGGAGACCACCACTTGAAGGGACATGGGGGTCACGAGCCCCACGCTCAGGGAATACGTCCCAGGAATAGGGCTGGCTGGGGCCCCTGGGAGAAGACAGCTGATGTGCAAAGGGATAGAGGCTCAGTCTGGGGCTGGGGCTCCAGCCTTCAGAGCTGCACTGACATCTTTCTCCATCCTCTGCTCAGGAGGGCAGGCAGCCTGCTGGCACCTGCCACTTCCACCCTGCTTTGTGGAAAGCGCCCAGGGGAGTGTCTGGCCCATTATGAGTGCTCAATTACGGCCTGATAATTTCCTTTATTGTCAAAACAATCATTCCATGTTATAGTAAAGGGACAGATGACCTTGACTTGGATGAAGTCACACATCTGGCAACTGGCTGGCTTGAGCCCAGGTCGTCTGAACTGACATCCGATTCTATCGCAAAATGTGTCTCCTAGAAAACGACTCCTGATTAAAATGACAGCAGCAAGAAGGCATGCGAATCTCAGCTCTTGGGATGAGATCAGGTTTTGACCCCCTACCCCTGCATTTGCTCGCTGGCTGTGAATGACTGCCTGGCGTTGTCTGGGGAAGTTGCAGGTCCTGGGTCCTGCCTGGGCGGGTGGGGAAGACTGGGAGGGTGGCAAGGAGGAGACCCCCTTGGTTTGGGGCCATGTCTCACGTGGCCGCAGCGGAGGAGGTTTTGTGGAGGCTGCTCCAGCTGTCCTTCCTCTTAAAGCCCCCGTGACATAACTTCCTTGACAGAGTAAGCATGTGAGTGTCCAGAGCAGCGGGGCATCATGGAGGTGGCTGGTCGCAGAGGTCTGCAAGGTGGATGCAGTGTGACTTCCCGGAGGTCCTGTAACTCTCCTGTCTTTAGACTCAAAAGGTGTTCGTGGTCATTGTGGTTGGGTTGATGAGAGTACGTGTGGACGAGTAGCAACTGTTTGGGGAGAAGTTACCGTGTGCCGCGTGCTGTAAATATTTTCTCCTTTTTCAGTTCTGAAAACAAGAGCACGTGCAAGTGGCAGGCGGATAAACCAACGCCCCAGAAAGGGGGGTGGAGAAAAGTCCTGATATGCAGTGTTTGCCAATTTCCGTGGTGTAAACGCTCCCACCACTGCTGATTTCAGGCTTATCAGCAGTTTTACAACCAGTTCACAAAATCGCTGGATATTTACCAGGCAGATCTCTTGAGCCAGAGGAGCAGCTCCAGCACGTTTGAGGTAATCAGGGATTTTACAGATGTAGGAGGTAAGGATTGGAGATTTTATAGGTAAGGAAATGGAGGCTTGGAGGTCACCTGCCCTCTAACTGTGGGTTGGCAAAAGCTGTCCTAGCCTTTTTCTTCACTGCCTCCTGGCCTCCATCTGACCCTCAGCCCAGTGGTGAACTGTCCATGTTCAAGGCTATCTCTCAATTCAGCTTCCTGCTCCCCCAGGTCAGGCGACGCCGGTGGCCTTGGAGAGCTGACTTTGTCCAGCCGCATCCCACGGCCTGTGGCTTGCTCTCCCTTCCTCCTCTCTGCCCACTCTAAACTGTCTTGCTGCTGGTGCCTCTGTCTCGTCCTTGATGCCCTTGACCTCTCCTGGCGCCCTCTCCCTCCTTTCAACACTCCTGAATGAGCCACTCTGTAGCAAGCAGTGAGATTGCACTAAGTGGCAGAGCCTTTGAGAACCTGGAAAGACAGGTGAAATGCTGCCTTTCCACCCCTGTTCCAGCAGCACTCACCCTCACTCCCCGGCTCCAGGCATCCTGGCCTCGCCGATGTTCCGGAGCCCCCCAAGATCCTTCTCTCCTTTGGGCCCTTGAGCTTATGGTTCCATCTACCTGGAATGCCCATCCCTTGGCTATTCCCATTACGGACACACCTCATTTTATTGCATTTCACAGGTATTGTGTTTTTACAGATTGAAAGTTTGTGGCAACCCTCCATTGAACAATTCTATCGGCACCATTTTTCCAACAGCATTTGCTCACTTCAGGCCTCTGTGTCACATTTGGTAATTCTTGCAATATTCCAAACCTTTTCGATATTATTATATTTGTTATAATGATCTGTGATCAGTGATCTCTGAAGTCACTATTGCAAAAAGATCACAAATCACTGAAGGACCAGATGATGGTTAGCATTTTTTAGCAATAAAGTGTTTTTTAAATTAAAGCATGTACATTGTTTTTTACATTTTATTTATTTATTTATTTTTTTGCGGTACGCGGGCGTCTCACCGCTGTGGCCTCTCCCGCTGCGGAGCACAGGCTCCGGACGCGCAGGCTCAGCGGCCACGGCTCACGGGCCCAGCCGCTCCGCGGCATGTGGGGTCCTCCCGGACCGGGGCACGAACCCGTGTCCCCTGCATCGGCAGGCGGACTCTCAACCACTGCGCCACCAGGGAAGCCCTGTTTTTTTTTAAAGAAAACGTTATTGCACACTTAATAGACTACAGTCTAGTGTAAA
Organism: Physeter macrocephalus; assembly: GCF_002837175.3. Taxonomy (NCBI): domain Eukaryota; kingdom Metazoa; phylum Chordata; class Mammalia; order Artiodactyla; family Physeteridae; genus Physeter; species Physeter macrocephalus. The sequence goes on from NC_041221.1 coordinate 8,383,665, forward strand.
CATAACTTTTATATGCACTGGGAAACTAAAAAATGTGTGTGACTCACATTATTGCAGTGTTTGCTTTATTGCAGTGGTCTGGAAACAAACCCATAGTATCTCTGAGGTTTGCCTGTACTGGTTGCTTCTTGTCCTTTAGAAAGTGTCTCCAGATCATCCCATCTAAGTAGCTTTTCTGGCCTTCTCTGTATAGCACCCTATTTCTTTCCCTCCTGGCATTCCTATCATACTTAATTCTTTGACAGTCCTGCCTTCAGAAGGTAGAGCCTGATTTCCCTCCTTCTGAACGTGGGCTGGACTTACTCTCTTCTGATGAACAGAATGTGAGTAGAATGAATAGAATAGGAGTGATGGTGTTAGACTTTCTCAGGCTGGGTCATAAAAGGACAGCAGCTGCCTGGCTCTCTCTGTCCCAGGTTGCTCTCTCTGGGGGGACCGGACGCCATGTTGCGAGGATGCCCAAGCAGCCCTGCAGGGAAGCCCACGTCAGGAGGAGCTGATGCCTCGCACCAACAGCCAGCACCAACTTGCCAGGTGTGTGCGTGAGCCCCCTTGGAAGCCGACCCTCCAGCCAGTTGAGCCTTGAGATGACAGCCCAGCCAACATCAGATGGAACCCCAAATAATCCTGAGACTAACCTGCCCAGCCAAGCCAGCCCCCAGATTCCTGGCCCACAGAAAATGCCAGAGATAGTGTTTCCCGCTATTTTAAGCCACTAGGTTTTGGGCTGTTTGTAAAAAGCAGCAGTGGCAAATTGATATGAACATTAAAGTGCTATCATTATCCTCATTTTATGAGTAAGGAAGCTGAGGCACAGAGAAGTTAAACGACTCAACTAAGGCCACACCGGGTCAGAATTTGGAGAGCGGTGGTCGGATTCCACAGCCCGTGCTCCTAACCACTACGCTATGCTATCTCCCCCCAAAATGTTCTCAAACCCTTTTTACTTGTGGACGTTGTATCCCAAATGAGGGACGGAGTGGGCGGTGGGGAGGCACTGGGCCTTCCCCTCTGCAGTCAGATGCAAATTCAGGCCCCGCAAACAGGAGAGAGGCCTCTGACTCAGTTTGGTGTCCCACACCGCAGGGACTGGGGATCCTGCCTCAGGACCACCAGCCATCCAGCTGTCACGTGCTGGTGCCCCTACTTCTGTGTCTACTTTGAATTTCAGGTGAGCTCTTCCTGCTCAAGGACTTGTCTTGTCCTTTCACCCTTATCTGCAACATGTTGGGGTCCAAGAACCCTCCTCCCCACCTTTCATCAGAGCCTGCCTGGCCCTCTTGTCATCCGGAACAGGAGGCCCAGGGTGAAGAGGGCTCACTCTTCTTTTACTTTCCTTACCTGTGCTGGGAATGGACCTTCCCACCCCTTCAACACACAGTTCTGGAGTTGCGGGGCACTGTGTTAGCCCAGGGTTCATTAGGGGATGGCCAGAGGGCCTCGGGCTGAGTTCCTGGGCTCAAAGGGACGCGGCTGGTTCAGACAAAGCCAAGGAGGTGAGGATGGAGCCGGAAGAAGGACACAGCCTGGGGTGCTGGGGATCTGGGTCCAGGCTCACGCAGCTGGGCTAGGAGGGTTGCCGTGGCGCACCCCTTGGAGTATGAGCAGGTTTGGGATACGTGTGTGCGTGTGAGGGGCGTGTGTGTGTGGTGTGCGTGTGTTTGGTGTGTTTGTGTGCATTGGTGCGTGTGTGCGTCCATGCACATTTACACATGCACACGTGCTCACTGCTAAACTTTTTACTCCTTTGACCCCAGAGTCCGATAAAGTCTAGGGAGGAGGGGAGTAAGGTCCGCCTGTCATGGGTTATGTAGAAATAGCAGACAAGTAGTTAAGATGGTCTGGGGCCAGCCTGGAACCTTGTAGCTCCCTGGGGGCAGGGACGTTTATCTGTGGTTGGCTAGTTTTTCTCAAATGTGTGGGCAAGATTTGACCTGAAGTCTGAGATACCGAATGTGGATGTCTTCACCGGGTAAGGACATCACATACCCTCTTCCTTTTTCATCAGGAGGATCTGAGGTCCATCTGAACTCTCTCCCCAACCCCACTATCAGGACAGTGGCCCTGAGGGTATAATGACGCCCACAGCGGCCATAAAACACAGGTTGGCTGTCACTCCGAGCCAGGAGTGCCCAGAACACTCTGATAGGTTGAACTCTTTCAAGGAAACTCCCCTTTCCTCTAGAAAGGATCTGCCCACAGCTGGGACAGAGTGGGCACCCAGCTCTACCTCCTGGATGTCACTGTCCACAGCAAGAAGCCCTGCAGCTCTCCTCCCCTCCGCGTCCCAGCCCCTCGTCCAGAGGCCTCACGGAAAGAGCTAAGTATCCAATGGGAGCCGAAGCGAGAGGGAAAAGCCCATCCACATGGCTTCCCTGCTTTCCCGGGGGGCCCTGCTCAGCTTGGTGGCCCTGTGTCGCTGCACTTAGCAACCCTGCCTTGCCCACCAACGCCATGCTTCCCGTGGCTTCCTGGGTGGAGGTAGACACCTGGGCTGTGGAAGGCAACTCATAAAAGGTTGTGAGGTTTCCTGCCCAAGTTACTAGAAATTAAAACACTTAAGGGCCAAGCTGGCCACAGGGGCTCCAGTTCCGGGTTGATGGACAGGCGGGGCCTGAGCCTTTGCAGGGAGGAAAGAGGTCCCTCCTCCAGGCGCTGGCCACGCAGGGCTGCCTGCCCCTTGGCTGGACACCAAGCCAGCCACTCTCATGGGGGCCCCGAATAGGAGGCCACAAGGTGCCCAGCGAGATCCACACTTGCCAACCACACCCGCAGCCAAGTGCACCCGCTGACCAGAGCTGAGAGGACTGGTCACCAGGATGCACGTGGTCTCCGCCACAGCCTTGGGCAGAAAAAGCCATGCTCCCTTGGCTCCTTGGGGACCCAGCTAGCTGCACGTTATGATTAGAGCTGCTCAGCTGTGGTCCCTGGCCCTGCTTGCACATTAGGATCCTGGGGAAGATTCTAAGAAATTCCAGCATCTGAGCTCCACCGCAAGGCAATTTCAACCCCAGTCTCTGGGGTGGGGCCTGGGCAGCTGTTTCTAACAGGCAGCTATGGGTGAGAAGCAGCGGCTGAGAAGAATGATGTTCCCATCTCATTTCAGCAGGGAACTCTTCCCTCCCCCAGAATCTGCACCGAGGGATAAACATGGGCAGTTGAGGACAGGCTGCTCTGACCGCTGTGCGTTCCCCGTGCTTCCCCAGCTTCCGAGAAGCCCCGAGTGATCGAAAACCACTGATGGGCGGCATCCACTGGTGGACGGGAATCGTGAGAGAGGAATTTTCCAAAGTTCCTGGGAGAACACAAGGCCAGCCCTCACCCCTGGCTGTTTGCCATTCCCGAAGGTCAGAGCCTGCCGCCGCCCCCTGCCTGGCACTGCTGCTCGCAGACCCCTTCTCATGCCCCCCAGGACTTGAAAGCAAGGACGAAGCTTCAGGGGGCGAATAGCAGGGAAAACATCATCTCTGCCTCTCTTCCCTCCTCCTGTTCTGCTTCCCACTCCTGATCCCAGAGGGGCCACAGAGCCCATGCCGGCCCCTCTGGCTGCTCTGTGAGGCTCAGGCAAGCCAGCGGGGCAGGTGGCTCCATGTGTCATAGGTCCTGGCCAGGCCCACTTCCGACCTTCTCCACCTCCTGGCAGAGGCGAGACTAAGAGGACCCGCCCTTCCCTCCCTCCATCACACCCGTCCCGACTGGGGGAAAGCGGAGCCTGCGGTATCGGGCAGCCATGGACTAAGCGCTAGTGCAGTGAGGCTGCCCGAGCCCCTGACCCAGGCACCCCGGCCCCTCTGCTGGAGAGCATGGCCTTGGAGTGACTCCTGGGCACAGCACCTGCCACCTGCTGCCCACACCCTCTGTGTTCCCTCTGTCGTGGGGAAGAGCCACCCTCTTCATTTTAGATCAGAGTTCGGCTGAGGGCTCGCCCCGTGGCACGCTTTCTCAGAAGCCATATTCTTCCGGGTGGGGCTGTTGGTCTCCCCCCAGGACAACCACCACCCCCTGCCAGACCCCCAAGACTGACAAGGGCAACAGGGGGAGTGCTCTGTGTGTGGCATCAGCTGGCTGAGGTCTGGGGGCTCTGATAAATGGGGGGGCGCCAGGGTTGGGAGGGTAGGGCCGCTGAGATCTGGGGGCTCTGATAAATGGGAGGCACCAGGGTTGGGGGGTAGGGCCTCTGAGATCTGGGGGCTCTGATAAATGGGGGACCACCAGGGTTAGGAGGGTAGGGCCGCTGAGATCTGGGGGCTCTGATAAATGGGGGGCCACCAGGGTTGGGGGGGTAGGGCCGCTGTCCAGTGATGCTGCTGTCCCCTGTCTGCTCTGTCCCCATGGTCCCTTCCAAGATTTGAGTCTGAGCCACGGGGACTCCTGGAGTCCCCATCCCCTCTAATATTCTCCAGTGTCACTAGCTGTGACCCCTGTGCTGGGGGACTGGGAAACTGCTGCTCCCTGGACCCCCTGCCTGCAGACACCATCACCCTGGACCTTGGAGCACCCCTGCAGGAGCAGAGGTAGACTGAGCCTGTTTCCAGGAAGGAAAGATGGGCAAGTGGCCCCCACGTGCGTGGGTGATGTTTCCTCAGAGTCAGCACCCAGGCCAAGACCGAGGCCATTTCCTCCCCCACCAGCCCCAGGTCTTGACAACCTCCTGGACAGAGAGGCTGGCTTTCACTAGGGCATCTGGAGTCCGCCCCTGACCTCACCACCTTGCCTGTCCTGGAGACGCTCATGGTCAAGGGTGTGAAGCCTGGTTTCTGGGCCCCGTACTGAACTGCCCAGCCAGGCTGTCTGCACAGGGTCTGCAGGGCATCTGTGGATGAACAGAGACAATCAGCCCCCTCACATGAGCCCAACTTTGCTGTCTCAAGAGGGGAGAGGGCTTCTGGGCCCCTGCCCAGGGAAGGGGTTTCCCAGTAGCCAAATGCTTGACTTGGCCTCTTGCAGGGAACTGGCAGGTCACCATAATCCCTACACCTGGGGGAAGGCACCCTTTCACCTGCAAATGCTAGAGGCAGACCCCTGGCTCATCCTCTGCCATAAGATGAGCAGCTCCATTCAGGGTTTTATTTCTCCTGCAGGAAATAAACCAGCCAGATGACAGGTTTTCTCTGGGCACAAGGAAGGCCTCCCTTGTGGGGTATAAGTCTAGGCCTGCACAGCCAAATCCAGGCTTCTGAGGCTCCCCTGAGATTCTCCAAGGCCCCGTGAGGAAGGGCAGAGCGGAGGGTCAAAATTCGACCTCAGGACTTCCTGGCTAAACTGCTCTTTTTCTATGAGTTGTTGAATTAAAGCCTCTCTTGGCAGATAGGACACTGAGGGTCTTCCCACGTGCTTTCTGAAATCTTCTCCTTCTCATCCCCCTCTGCATTATTTGTGATGAGGTTTTGAGAGATTATTTGAGTGACAACGGGCCCTCCTACTGGAGTATCAACTGCAGGAGGGGAGGAACAGTGTTTATATGACACACAGCTGTATCTCTGGTACCTGGACATTGCTTGGCTCATACGGAGTGTAATGAATGTGTCTTAAATAAATGACTGGCCTTTGCTTGCTCGAAAACTTTTGTTTCCCCCCGACTTATGCTGTATATCACTACACACCCCAAGGCCATATTTTTTTTATTTTATTTTATTTTTTTTTTTGTGGTATGCGGGTCTCCCTCTGCTGTGGCCTCTCCCGTTGCGGAGCACAGGCTCCGGACGCGCAGGCTCAGCGGCCATGGCTCACGGGCCCAGCCGCTCCGCGGCACGTGGGATCCTCCCAGACCGGGGCGCGAACCCGGTTCTCCTGCATCGGCAGGCAGACGCGCAACCACTGCGCCACCAGGGAAGCCCCCCAAGGCCATATTTGACTAGAGTGGAACCAAGTCCTTGATCAGCAGAGTGGATTATTATGGCACAGGTTATGTTTAAATTGAAGTTGCATCAAGCCACTGTGTAAAACAATATGGAGGTTTCTCAAAAAACTAAAATTAGAATTACCCTATGTCTCAGCAATTCCACTCCTAAGTATATATCCAAAAAAACCAAAAACTCTAATTCAGAAAGATACATGCACCCAATGTTCATAGCAGCACTATTTACAATAGCCAAGATATGGAAGCAACTTATATGCCCATGGACAGATGAATGGATAAAGAAGAAGAAGATATATATATAAGATGTGAGATGTGTGTATACACACACACACACACACACACACACACACACACACACACTGGAATACTACTCAGCCATAAAAAAGAATGAAATTCTGCCATTTGCAACACCATGGATGAACTTGGACGGTATTATGTTAAGTGAAATAAGTCAGACAGAGAAAGACAAATACTATATGGTATCTCGCATGTGGAATCTGAAAAATACAACAAACTAGTGAATATAACAAAAAGAAGCAGACCCACAGATATAGAGAACAAACTAGTGGTTGCCAGTGGGGGAAAGGAAAGTGGGGAGGGAAAGAGAGGAGCAGGGAATTAAGAGGTATAAACTGTTAACATATAAAATAAGCTGCAAGGATATATTGTACAACATAGGGAATATAGCCAATATTTTATAGTAACTATAAATGGAGTATAACCTTTAGAAATTGTGAATCACTATGTTGGACACCTGTAACTTATATAATATTGTACAGCAACCAAACTTCAATAAAGAAATGAAGTTGCATTATAGGTCAAATGCCATCTATGGAAACTGATAGCCGGTACCCTCTCTTTACGAAGACTGTGGTGAATAAGGTTGAGGGCCTGGTGTTGTAAGAGGTGTCTTGTTCTGGAAATGAGTACAGAAGCAATTGACTTGAAGGGACTTTATCCATCCAAAGTAGCAGGTTGAGAAAACGGGACTATGTGAGCCATTAGCTGAGCTTCTGGGAAGCATGACAAATGAAGGGGGAGCAAGGGAAGAGGGGGACTTTAGCCTGCGATGTTCAGAAGAAAATCCTGAAGGAACTTGTTACTTTTTCATGGGATTTTCCAAAATGAGTTTCCAGGCCGTCTGCTGCCCAGCTGTATTTTTTTTTTTTTTTTTTCGTTACGCGGGCCTCCCTCTGCTGTGGCCTCTCCCGTTGCGGAGCACAGGCTCCGGACGCGCAGGCTCAGCGGCCACGGCTCACGGGCCTAGCCGCTCCGCGGCACGTGGGATCTTCCCGGACCGGGGCACGAACCCGCGTGCCCTGCATCGGCAGGCGGACTCCCAACCACTGCGCCACCAGGGAAGCCCACTTCGTAGCTTTTGAGTGCAAAAATTATATTGCTCATGCCTACTACCATACCCAAAGGAGGGTTTATTGTTATTAGGAACTGACCTTAGGAAAGCGGGCAAAGACTTCCTTAAGAAACTACTGAGCTCCTTTACAGAGAGAAAGAGCCAGACCCCAGTTAATAGTTAAGAGTAATGGGTCAAAAAAAGACAAAATATTAAATAGAACCTTAAATGTCTATTTCTGTTTTTACATGTCGAGATTCTATTTTTGCCCAAATCATACCCAATCCAATTGTCTAGTATAGCTCATCAAAAATTCTAGAATGACACTGAAAGTCAACATAAAAATTCCAATAAAAAGTGCCAGTGATATGAAGATAAACAAAATCTGACTATTGCTTTATAAAATTTTCTGGGGAAAATTAAACCTGAAAGGATCAAATCCCTTTAAAGTCCAAAGATGAAAGAAATAACGCTGAAAATAAAATTATTTTCTTATTTGTTTTAAAAAAATAAAATAAAATAAAACCCTGCATGTTCTCATGGAGTAGAAGCAGTTCTGTGCTGGAGCTCGCTGGACTGGCTGGTGAGAGCTGATTCTCAAATTTTAGGTTTACGAGCTGGTTGTTAAGCACGGCCATTGTTAAAAATTAAACTACGTAAACGTACAATTAAATGAATTATATTCAAGACAAAGGTGATCAATCGTCACCTTCCTACTCCTTTTACTGTGTTTATTTCTTGAGGTTATTTACATCTGTTGTGTCTGTAAGGTGGAAATACCACAAAATGGTGTTGGTGAAGTCACTTTGATAGCTGGAAATTGGCCGTGGTGGGAGTATTTATACCACACAAGTTGTCAAACACAGTCAATCAAGGCTCGGTTTATTGTTTTGCTGATTGTCAAAATCAGTGGTTACGAACCAGGGGCGACTTTGTCCGCAGGGGACATTGGTCAGAAACACTTTTGATGGTCACAAATGGGGGTGGTGGTGCTACTGGCATCTAGCGGGTAGAGGCCAGGGATGCTACTAAACGTTCAATATGCACAGGATGGCCCCCACGACAAAGAATGATCAGACTCTCTGGTCTGAAATGTCAATAGTGAAGTTGAGAAATCGTGGTCTGGATTCAAGGAAGTAATAGGGAATTGTTAATAATGTAGATTAAACTCAAGAGTGTCTCGTGTCTGTACCTGTTGCATTCTGAATACCACCAAAAAACCTCAGGAAATAGTCTTCAAACATTTGAAAACTGTTATTTGATTCAGTAAAGAAGTTGTTCACGTCACTGATGAATGAGTGAAGTTCTGACTTGCATCTTCACCTTCTTTGTTTCACTAAATGAAGATCTCAACCCATATTCATGTTGGAACGACACTCATTTGTCAATGACCACCATAGTTTGGCTGCAGAAACAAGCGTTCTGGAAAAGTCCACAAAAACATTCTGTAAGAATCAATGGGCTAAGTGGAATTTACAATAAAAATGACTACATATATTATTATTGGTAAACTGTGTGCTATACATCCTTTAGATCAGTACAATTTTTTATAAACGTGTGTGTGTATGTGTGTGCACAATATTTTTCCTGGAGAGCCTGTTGATAAACATTTACCAGCACACCATTGGTTAGAAGCTGCAAAGTTATCTGATGTTAAATTTAACACTCTCTTCTCGTGTCCTCAGAAATATGTTCATGAATTCTACATCTCGAGAAAGCACAGCGTAGTTCTAGGCAGCTATTTTCTGGGAGGTATTGGAGTAGCGATGAATACAAATGCATGATCGAGCTGGTTCCTTGGGTGGGTGGAGTGGGAGGCGTCTCTTGCAGTGTGACTTGTCGTAGGCCACTGAAAGCCTACCTACCATCCCTTAAATACCTGCTCCAGGGGCCTGTCTCCAGTGTCTGACATGGGCCCTTGTGGATACAGGTGGGTGGTCACTAGGCTAGAAAAGGATGGGTGAAGGGACAGAAGGCATGGGGGTGGGTAACACAGTGAGTGCCTTGATTTTTGGCAGGATTTTGAGCATGCATTTAATCCATTAGATCCCATGGTAGTGGTAGCCCATCTGGAGCAGAAGACAGAAGAAACAGCCAGCGGGCCTGGTAAACTTTGACAGCAGGAATGGGGTAGAAAGCCAGGTATGAGAAGTCAGTATGGGGCAGGGCCCCCTCGAGGGAGCTGGAGGAAGCCTCCCAGGAAGGGAAGAGGCATCCTCTACCTGCTTTTCAGTGGCACCAAAGGAAACGAAGGCTGAAGCTAGACAGATGTGGTGCAAATGTTATGAGGCCAGCTTTGATATCCTGAGGGACTCCCCACCCCCAATATGCCACATCTTAGTGATGGGAACTCTGTGTACGGGATCGGAACCATCCCGAACCTCATTATCTGATAGCTTTAAGAATTGTGGGACACCCATCCTTTGTCCAGATGAAAAAGAAGGGACCCGGAAGGAAGCAAGTTGCCTTGTTCTCACCCTGGAGAACTCTCAGGTGTGCGTCATCATTTGTGTCCCCAGGTTGGCCTTCAAATCCATGAATGACAACACAGGATGGGGTAGAGGGTCAAAGAAAGTAGAATTGTGGGATGTAAGATCTGCAAGGGGCCTTGGAAGCCTTTAACTCAAATCCCACCCTTCATGGAGAAGGGAGCAACCAGAGGAGATTAGCAACCTGTTTCAGGGGAGGAGCTGGGCTACCCTTGGGGGTGTGACTGCGAATCCCACCCTCTCACCACTTCCCAGCCAAGATGAGAAGGTTGAGGAGAGGGCAGAAAAGTCAGAAACCCAGATGTAAGAGATGGTGGTCAAAGGTTTGGTTTTCCTCTCCCTCCCCACGTCCTGAAGTTGCCTTTTAAAAAAATTCTGAGATGAGAATTTAAATTTAATTTTCATCTTTCCACTAAAAGAGTGGATTGATTCGATTTCAGCTTAAATCAGTGTTTGTGTCTTATGCACCAAAACTTGGAAAATGATCTGTACTTAGAAGGAGACACAGAAGTCTGGAGGTCTGGGAAATCATATGTGAGAACTGAAAATTTTTTTTAGCAATGTGGGTTTTCACGCAAATTATATTTCTACAGGACTCGGGTAAATTTTTTAAATTAAAATACCGTAGGTGGCTGTGTATAGATTTTTTATTTTCAAGTGTCTGTATGAGTCATCGTGAGTTGTCTGACTTTTTCTTCTCAGCCATATGTCAGCCTATTCGTCCTTCTTGAGCTGGTTGGTTGAGAGAGTCGGTTCTCTGAGGCCAGCTTATACAGGTCACTGTGACACAGCAGTCAGGGACATCTCTGTGTGACATGATACTCAGGGTCATCTACTCTGTGATATGGCAGTTCAGGGAACCCACTGAGGGACCACGTGCTTTTATTTTGGCTTCTGAATATGCACATTGATAACAACACAATAGGAAGACATCTAAGCTGGTTTGGGAGTTACTGCACTTGTACCTTTAAAATGTCTGGTGGTCCCTGATTCTTACCAAATTATCAAGCTAAAGGAAAAAGTAAGGAGGAAGAAAAATGATAAACTGAGCAGCCAAAATAAAACAGTTGGATTTACAAGATGGAAGGTGGCATTGGAGTTATAAAGTACACAGACTCACCAGTCCTCTCAATTTTCCTGCCCGAAGAACATGTAATGGACTCCCCTGAGGTAGTTTCCTTGTAAGACACTGTGGATTCTGTTTACAACTTACCCTGCCATTGATATAGACCTATTAGGCAGATATTCTGGGTTCAATATTTTATCTTGAGGGTTAGAAGGGCTCTAAAAGTTTGTTTATTTGCTTGGATAAAACGTGGACTCAAAAATGGCCTAAACTAAATGAAGTTGAAATGTCAGAATGGCCTTAGTCTACCGTAGAGGGAGACAACCAAAGGCTTGGGATAGATTGAACTGTTCAAGAGGAGTTATGCTCTTAAGACCTGACCAGCTCACTCAGGGACGATTCATAAGACGCACGTTTTACCAGGAGGGTGAGAAATAAGTCAATGTGGGGAACTCCAATATTCTTGAAGAGTTCTATGCTTACTCTTCTCTGTGGGGCAGAAATTACAGTGGTAACTGCTACTGTTGAACTGAGATCCCTAAGTACAATGAGGGTAATTGGATCCCAGGGTAGCAGGAACCAAGTGTTGGCAGTTAATTGCAAAATACGAGGTGGACATGCTTACTGTAAAGGATGGTGAAATCAAAAGCAGTGATCATTATAGCCTGACTCACAGAGACTATGGTATTATCTGGTTGATCATGGTGTCTCTAGACAAGAAGCAAATGAACAGTCTACCAAATTCTTACCTGAGCTGTATAAGTGGAAGAGTTCTAGGTCTAGTGAACAGAAGTCTAACTTGATACAACAAAACAGAGAACCATGGCCCTTGAATCAGTTCTCAGATTTGGATGTGTTTGTAGACTAAGAACCTCTTTAAAAAAGGGGAAACCAGGTCCCCAAGAGGAAGGATCCCAGCACATTGTCAAAATTTTCTACTCTTAATCTTTCTCCCAGTCTTCCCCAGAGGGATCTACAGCCATTTACCAGGGTTATTATGCACTGGGGAAAGGAAATAATGAGACATTTTAGAGTTTACCAGACACTGGATCTAAACTGATATAGATTCCAAGAGATCCAAAACATCACGGTGGTCCACCAATCAGAGTAGGAGCTTATGAAGGTCAGGTGATCAATGTCAGGTCCATTACACAGTGGGTTCAGTGGGTCCCAGAACCCATTTTGTGGTTATTTCCCCAGTTTTGGAGTGCATAATCGGAATAGATATACCCAGCAACTGGCAGAATCTCCATATTGGTTCCCTGACCTATGGAGTGAGAGCTTATGGTAGGAAAGGCCAAGTGGTAGCCACTAGAATTGCCTCTACGTACAAAAGTAGTAAATCAAATGTAATACTGCATTCCTGGAGGGATTGCAGAGTAGTGCCACCATTGAGGACTTAAAGGTACAGTAACGGTCATTTCCACCACATCCCCACTCAACTTGCCTATTTGTACAGAAGACAGATGTATCTCAGAGAATGACAATGGATTAATTGCTCAATCAGATGGTGATTCCAATTGCACCTGCTGTTCCAGATGTGGTTTTGTTGCTTGAACAAATTAGCACATCCCCTGGTACCTAGTATGCAGCTACTGATTTGGAAAATGCCTTCTTCTCTATCCCTGTTAATAGAGATCACCAGAGATAGTTTGCTTTCAACTAGCAAGGCCAGCAATACACCTTCCCCATCCTACCTCAGGGGTATATCAACTCTGCAGTCTAATATCATAATAAAATCTTCAGGGAACTTGATCACCCCTCTCTCCTATAGGACATCACATTGGTTCATTAAACTGGTGACCTTAGGTTGATTGGACCTAGTAGGCAAGAAGTAGCAATTATTCTAAACTTGTTGGTAAGATGTTTGCATGCCAGAAGTTGGGAAATAAATTCCACTAACCGTTCAGGGGATTTACACCTTTATGAAATGTCTAGGGGTTTAGTGGTATAGGGCATGTCAAGATAACTTTTCCAAGTTGAAGAATGCATTGTTGCATCTGGTCCCTCCTACAACCAAAAATGAGGCACAATGCCTAGTGGGCCTCTTTATATTTTAGAGGCAACATATTCCTTACTGGGGTGTGCTACTCTGGCCTGTTTACTGAATGACCGGAAAAGCTGCTAGTTTATAGTGGGGCTCAGAACAAAAGAAGGCTCTGCAACAGGTCCAGGCTGCCATACAAGCTGTTCTGCCACTCAGACCAGAACCCATAACCCAGATAGAGCATATCTGATCATGTCTGAAGTGTCAGTGCAGATAGGGATGCTGTCTGAAGCCGTTAGCAGGCTTCTGCAGTTGAATCACAGTGCAGATCCTTACCATTTCATGGCAAAGTCCTGCCATCCTTTGTGGATAACTACTCTTCTTTTGAAAAATATCTTTTGGTCAACTACTTAGTAGAGACCAAACACTTAACTGTGGGCCACCAAGTTACCATGTGAACTTAGCTGTCCATCATGTATCAGTTATTGTCTAATCTGCAAAGCGATTAAGTTGGGTGTGCACAGCAGCACTCCATTGTCAAATGGAAGTGATATACACAAGATGGGTATATATGAGAGTGCTATAATTTTCAATCAGTGCACCTGGTTGCTCGTTTTGTCTGGAAGGAGAAATTGCCAGAGGTATGAGGCTATACAGAGTCATGGGCTGTGGCCAAGAGTGTGGATAGACAGGGATTTGTTAAAAACATGTTTAGAAAACTGGCGACAAGGAGACCAGGGAAAGGGTATGTGGATAGATCTCCCTGAATGGGCAAAGAATGTGAAGATATTTGTGTCCCATATAAAAGCTCACCAAAGGGTGACCTCAGCAGAGGAAGTCTTTAATAATCAAAAGGACAGGATGGTCAGTTCTGTGGATACTGGTCAGCCTCTTTTTACAGCCACTCCCGTCATTGCCCAATGGGCTCATGAACAAAGTGGCCATGGTGTCAGGGATGGAGGTTATGCACGAATCAGGAACTTACAAAGCCACCGTGTCTACAGCCCCTGATGAATGTCCAATCTGAGAAGCAGATTGGATCAATGTGGATTCCCCAATATGGCACCATTCCAAGGGGGTAACCAGTCCACTACCTGGTGGTAGATTGATTACATTGGACCACTTCTATCATGGAAGGGTCAGCACTGTTTTTTTTTAAACATGAATAGATACTTAATCTGGATTTGCCTTCCTTGAGTGAAATTCTTCTGCCCAAACTACAACCCATGGATTTAGAGAATAGCTCTTCCACTGTCATGATATCCTACACAACACGGCTTTTGATCAAGGAATTTACTTCACAGCAAATGAAGCATGGTAATGAGCCCATGATCATGGAATTTACTAGTTTTACTATTTCCCCCATCATCCTAAAGTGGTTGGCCTGGTAGGATGGTGGAATGGCCTTTTAAAGACTCAGCTACAAAAAAAAAAAAAAAAAAAAAAAAGACTCAGCTACAGCACTAGGTAGGTGGAAATACCTTGCAGAGCTTGGGCAATGTCCTCTGGATGCAGTATATGCTCTAAATCTGTATCCAATACATGTTGCTCTTTCTCCCATAGATTCACAGATCCACTCACTATTACCCCTAGTTATCTGCTAGCAACATTTTTGCTTCTCATCCTCTCATCTTTAGGTTCTGATGGTCTAGAGGTCTTGGTCCCTAAGAAGTAATTCTTCCACTAGAAGACACTATGATTGCATTGAACTGAAAGTTGTGACTGCCATCAGCCGCTCTGGGCATCTCGTGCCTCTGAACTAACAGGCAAAGAAAGGGATTAATGTACTGACTGGGGCACTTGATTCTAATTACCAAGGAGAAATTTGATTGCTACTACACAGGGGGGTAATGAAGAGTATGTCTAGAATAAAGGAAATACTTGAGAGAGTCTCTTCATATTACCAGAGCCTGTGATTAGAGTCAGTGGGAAATTACCAAACCCAATACATACTTGCAGGACTGATAATGGTCCAGACTCTTCAAGGATGAAGGTTTGGGTCACCCACTAGGCAAAGATAATAGTCTTTTAGATACACCAACATGGCTAAGCTACAGTCCCTAGTTATTCACTCAAACATCAATCTCGAAGTTGCTGTGGAGGTATTTTGTAGATGTGATTAAAGTTCATAATCAGTTGACCTGAAGTAAAGAAGATTATCCTAGATAATCTGGTCATGTGACAAGTTGTAGAAATGAGGACTGTGATAGTTATGAGTATTTCTTCCTAATTTTTTAAAGGAATATATATAAGCTATTTTTGTTTTCTTTCTTTTCTTATTCCCTTATTATCTAACATAAGATCTATTAATAATCATTAACTTTCTATCTCAGCTTTTGAGGTACAGAATATCAAAGAAGACAGGACATCACTCAAGGGCTTTGCATCCTTTTTCAGAAAAAGGAAAGTGTGTTTTTGGTTGAACAAAGGATGCTTGTGTCACATTAGGTGGAATTGTGACTTGGATATTGTCTTTGTTTGGAAATTAAGTATGTTGAAGGAGACATGCATGGTTGCCAAGTTGACAGGAGTGGATGGTGGTCTTTTAGCTGTAACAACACAGCTAAACTATGGTTCCCAGTTATTCACTCCAACACTAATCTAGATGTTGCAGTGAAGGTATTTTGTAGATGTGATTAAATTTTATCATCAGTTGCCTTTAAATAAAGGAGATTATCCCAGGTAATCTGGATGGGCCTGATTCAATCAGCTGTAAGAAAAGAAGAAATTCTGCCTGTGGACAGAAGCTTCAGCCCATGCCCAATAGTTCTAGCTTGCTGTTCCCTATGGCCTGCCCTATACGTTTTGGATTTGCTTCCACAACTATGTAAACCAATTTCTTGCAGTAAGTATCTTAATATATGTCTCCTACTTGTTCTGCTTCTCTGGTAAACCTTAACGGATACACTTGATTTAACCTTCTGGTGGGTGTGGGAATGGGTATCTGCTCATCAACCTTAGTAATGGAGCTGAAAGCACTGCTGGACCCAAGGAAAATTTCCAGATGGGTAATTCTGATTTATATTAAATACAGTAATGACCACCTCATTTAGAATGAATATTTTTTGGTTGAAGTAGATGTAGTTCTATGTGCATCACTTCCACAAAGTATGCTTTTTGGGAAAAAAAAAGGGCAGGGGTGTCTTTGGGCAAGTAAGTTTGAGAAATGATGTTAAAGAGATGTCTCTATTTCAAGCTTTCTTAAAGCCTTACAATGATACTGTGCATGAGAGATCCAAAAGGAACATAATAGGAGGTGTCTCCTCATCTTATTTGAATATGGAACACGTTTTCCCCCTCTGGGTATTGCAACACTAGAATCGCATGAGAGATATTTTAGGAAACACTTATCCATACATTTATGGTCCATAAATAAAATTCTGAGTGGGAAGAATCTTATCTCCTTAGCTTGCCTTTTACTTCACCCATAGTAAATTAGACTCTAACACTATTTTTAAAGACATTTTATAATAAAGACAAAGAGCCAAAAATTAAAGAGTGCTCCAAAATTATATTTGAAAGAAGGATTTTCATATCCTAATCTCAAAAGGATCCCCAGTGGAAATAGCATGCCAAGAGAATTTATCATTATTTGCACATATTATTACATTTGTACCTAGCTGGTGAAGTGGAAATCTTCTAGTTTGTACATTTAGTATTCCTTGATAGAAACACACACACACACACACACACACACACACACACACACACACGCACATCCACATGCATATACACACGTATTTTACAGTAGAAATTCAACCAATTTACAGGTTAGAGTCGATGAAAATTACTGATTTTTTTAATTCAGGCACTTAATATTTATCTTAGAATTATCATACTCTTAAATTCTACTCTCTAATCTTTCCAACAGCAAAAAAAAGAAACTAAAGCAATGCTGCAGAATTAAATTTTCTAAATGGGTTTAATTTTAAAAGACTAAATTATAAAGCTCAAGCGACTTGGGTAGAATGTCTCTTGATTATGCTGCCACCTTAGTATTTTCTGATTTTTATCTGTAGAGCATATGTTTCTCTTGCTCTTACTATCTTCTTGCCAAAAATTTTGCAGAGTTTATTTGTCTTTCTCATCTTTACTTTTTACATCTTTTACTTTACATTCTAAAAAATTTTATTCTCCACTAAATCTGATAAAGTACATTTCAAACAAGATAAATATCTTAATTTTCATATTTCAGTACTATGAAGATACTGCTGCCATTTCTTTATGCTATACTATATATGCTCGTGTATGCTGGATCACAGCATCAACTCAACATGGATGCTGTGAAATGATTGCATCTCCTGAGGAAAAATGATGAGTTTGTGGGAAAAATCTTCTTCATCCACAATACGTTAGAAAATTCATTATTAGTGAGAAAACCTATTTTTTCCTATGCCCATCTATTGTTCTAATATTCTATTTAGCCCCTCCAGGGCAGTCTTAGGGACTTATGGGTTGCTGTGCCCCTGGGGTGTGGTTACACAGTGGACTGTATACAGTAGGTGCTAAATAACTGATTGTGTATGTTGATCCCTGTGTGTTGTTTCCTTCAACTTGTGCTGCCTGAAGGGGGGTTGGTGTCTGGCGTGCTTTCATGGGCTGGGCCGAGAAAGGTTGGGTCAGAGGCTCCAGGGCTCAGTGGAGGTTCTCTGGACATTTCTGTAGCATCCTGGGTTCCACCAGGGCACATCCTGGGCAGTCACTCTACCTTCTTGTCTTCATTTTCAAGGGCAGAGGCACCATGTCCTGTTTATCTTGCTCTCCCCAGGACCAGGGCAATTCCTGGTAAGGACAATGTAGCTGCTCTTTTCTCCTTCCTGTGAGTAGGAAGCGGAGGAGGGTGTGGGAAGCCCTAAGGCTCTCCTTCGCCCTGCCCCCTTCCCCCTCCTCTCCCTCCCCAAACAGGAAGGCGCATCCACGTGGAGGTGGGTTCTTTGGAGGTAGGATGGATTGCCGACTTTTCTTGTAATTTGGAATCTAACATGTTGCACACTGAGTTCATGTCTCTAGTTCTCTTCAGCCGCCCCAGGTGGGCACCAAGCAGCCCTCCGCCCAACGCCAGGGTCATGGCTAACAGCTCGGGCCTATTGCTCCATCATCATCCTGGGGTTCTTGCTGCTCCGACCCTCCCCATTTCCCCAATCTGCTCTAGGATTTCCAAAGATCTTTTCTGTAGCCAGTTTGAAGCATCCCCTCTGGGTATGCCTCCTTTCCTCTTGGCCACGCCCTCTTTATTTCTTACCCTGGCTCCCTACTTTCTTTAACCCCGGCCCTCTCTGGGTCATCCTGGTGTGACAATTTTCCTAAACACTGTTTTTGCCACTTCTTTCCCTGCTTATCAAACCAATCTCATCTCTGTGGCAGAACAATGAAGATTTCAATTATCCATGTCTCATCATCATTTATAGCATAGCAGTTAAGAGCAGGGATTCTGGAGTCAGAAGGCTGGGTTTGAAACCCAATTCTGCCCCGGATAACTGTGTGACCTCAGACGAGTTTCTTAGGTTTCCTCATCTGTGAAATGGCAATAAAGCATTTACTGTATAGGATTGTCTAATATGCTAAGTAATTGTTTGTGGTGAGAATTTTAGGAGATAATAGCAACTCACACACATACAGAGTTATGCTCTCATTCCCCTAGCAAACAAAGGTCACCGCTGTCTGTTACTTCTCTATCTCATCTGCTCAGCGCTACCTCTGCTGTCCTTTTCCCAATGCACAGCTTCACCTTCCCCAAGTCCTCTGATTGACCTTGCTCAGCAGTGGTCCAGCTCTTGCATTTCCACCCTTAGGGCCCATGCCTGGTCTGTATTACTTTATCCCTGGGTTGTTATACTTGCTTCTTATATTTTGTCTTCTCACAGACATTGTCCGTGCCATGTATTCCAGCACTTAGAATAGAGCTAAGTTCATGGTTTCAGTATTTTTATTAAGAACTAAGTACTAAGTATTACGCTTAGTTAATTAAAGGTGAAGAATTGGTACCTTTTCTTAGAAGTTGAATTGCATTTTTAAAGATTAGTATAAAGTCGAGTTAACGACCATCTATCAACTGTCACTTCTATTATCAACTCACGTAATACAAATCTTGCCTATTTGCCTGAAGGAAATGAAGCATCTGGTGTAGACTTCTCAGTCTGGCTCTTTTACCAGTGTGTCTGGTATCTGTTGATAGCAAGAGATGCTTCATGGGTGCTAGGAAAGGAATCTTAAACTTTACAGAAGAAAGGGAAGCAATGGGTTCTTATGTGTGGAACCAGGAATGCCACCCTTGATGGCAGCCCAGCCCACTGGCAGCCCATTGTATCAGGAGCATCAGGCATCCTTGCTCTCTGCTGCTCAGAGACTCAGGAATGACGCCTGTTTCCGAAGAATGGGAAAATGTTCCTAGTGCTCTTACCATCAGGGGTTTTATTTGAACAGAAGCTTCCAAGGGGTTGGGGTATAATTTTGTATGCCAGGACTCTCCTAAGTGAGAATTCCCAAAGGAAGGACCTATTCCCCCCACGTGTTGCCACTTTGCCATCTCAAAGTCAATGTTTCTATATACCTGGCTTCTGAGCCTCTTCCGTTTCTAAGTTTGTTGCACTAGCCCTCCAAACATAACTACTTTTTCCTAGAGAACTGTCTCTTCCTGGAGAATGTGGAAAAAGAATGCATCACACTTCTGGAGGTGTTCCTCTTTTTCTTTTTTTGTATTTTTCTAATTTTATAGAATGAGCTTGTATTATTTTTATGATGGAAAAATAAGTCTATATATACTTCTAAAGGCAGAAACAGCATTACTTCTGTTCATTAGTTGCCTTTGAATCGACATTAGAGAATTCTGAGTTCTGGTTGTTGCATCCATCCCAACTCTTCGGTGAAACTTTTGGGCCCCCAGACTCTGGCCCCTTCTCACTGTATTTCTTTTTATGCTTTAACACCCATCTTCTGTTTGAATTAAGACAATATCTTCCCATCTCCTGTATCCCCTCCCCCACAGTGTCTGTCCTTTTGCTCTGTGCTTGCCTGTCCCTGGTGGCCTCTCTTCTGCCTCTGTGACCCGACTCACCTATCAAAGCTCACCTCTGACTCATGGCACTTTCTTGAGCCACCTGGGTCCATCCAGACGCAGCTGTCTTTTCTCTGAATTGTAACTGCCCTTATTATCTGCAGCAACAATAGACTCCTAGTAACATGACCTTGCATTTCAGCAGCTCTGTGCTGTTTTCAGAGCATGCTCACTTCCATTATTTCATCTTAGGGCTGGGATTAGGGGGAGGAGAGTGAGGATCTCACCCTCAGGCTCGTGCAAGTGCTGGGTTGGATCCTGTCTTTGTTTAAAATGCTGATATTTTGTTAACCATGAATTTTTCTGCATTCATTTTAATTTTTTTTAACATCTTTATTGGAGTTTAATTGCTTTACAATGGTGTGTTAGTTCTGCTTTACAACAAAGTGAATCAGTTGCACACATACATATGTTCCCGTATCTCTTCCCTCTTGCGTCTCCCTCCCTCCCACCCTCCCTATCCCACCCCTCTAGGTGGTCACAAACCACCGAGCTGATCTCCCTGTGCCATGCGGCTACTTCTCACTAGCTATCCACCCTACGTTTGGTAGTGTATTTAATTTTTAAGTATATTGCATCAGAACAGTTTTTATCTTGATTCTTGAGTTTCTCATTGTCCTCTTAAATTTTGCACCTGAGGCCAGTGCCTCACTGGCCTCACCCTAGACCTGACCCTACTTCATTCAGTCCATTCAGTGACATGTGCCTGGGGTATCACAGGCCCATTTTGTACACAATGAAAGTCCTCTGTCCCACTTGATTATAAGCTTTGTGAGGCATCTTTGTAGCTGATACTGTTCTGGCCTTCCCACGTCAATATGTTGAGGTACCTGCTGATGTGTTTACTTCAAGGTGTAGCAATGTGATTAGGACCACGTGTATCTGATCAGGACCCTACGGGGCCTTCCCGGAACAGACCCTCCTCATGTCCTCTGTCTGCCTTTTGTCTGTAGAAAAACTTTAGTCAAAGAATAAATTTAATCAGAGAAGTGAGCAAATAAAGAAAGGAAAACAGTCAAGCAAGAAAAAATAATAACAGTTTGGCCGTTAAACAGTCAAGGACCTTTAGTTTTTCCTCAAGGGCTACAGATAATATTCTGAGTCATGTCCTCTGAGTTGTTTTGCAGATACTGAAACCCCAAACAGGTGGAAGAAGTTAACTGCATGTTGCCCACAAGCACGTGGACCCCAGATAGGTTGGAACCAGAAGGTTGATGTTGTTGACCCTCAATTACCTCACCACCAACCAATCAGAAGTGTGTCCACAAGTTGATTGCATATCCCATAACCTCCCTCTCTTACCCTGTCTTTTTAAAGCTTTTTCTAAAAGCCTTTGGGGAGTTCAGGTCTTTTGAGCACTAGCTGCCTGGACTCCTTGCTTGGCGCCTGCAATAAATGCTGCACTTTTCTTCACCAAAACCCAGTGTTAGTAGATTGGCTTTACTGTTCATGGGCAAGTGGACTCAAGTTTGGTTCGGTAACACATGTGGGGACCATAAACTTGTAAAAAGCCCAGTCATTGCCCTTGACCTGTCCAGGAGTGCGTCTGCCTGTAGACCCCCCTGCACATCTAGGAAGTGGACTTCCTCTGCTTCAGAAATCGAGTGCCCATTTGATAGGGGAGTCGTGGGGGCTGCCTGGGAGAGAAGAATTTGACTGAGAACAACTCACTCAGGGGACCTGAGTGAAGTCAAATGTTAGCTGGGTCCCAGGAGCTTCTGTTTCAAGCAGGAAGGAACTCCTTAAAAATTGGCCAATATTTCTGCAAAAGAACATATGCTATGGATTCTGGGATGAATGTAACCTTTGAAGGTTTGCTTGTACGGTGGTGTGGCACTGAGATTACTTTTTTGGAGTCATGAAAATGAAAATGAAATAGTATATACTTAAAATCTTCTACTCTTGAAATAAAAGTGTAACAGTGTATGCCTTTGAATGTGGTTATGTTGGATTTGGTGTGTTTCAGGTTGGCTCATGGCTGGATTCTTATCCTACCAGGTTATGGAGACTTCTTGTGTCATCCCACTACACAGGGGTAGTGTGTGTGTGTGTGTGTGCATGTGTGTGTGTGTGTGTGTGTGTAGTGGGGGTGTCTCTGACTACCTGTTATTCCTCTGTTGGTCTGGGGTCATTCTGCCTGTTTGAGGATCGGAGATAGAGTGTGGATCTAAATTATTACCTTGAGAGAATAAGATAAAGAAAGAATGTGAATACAGCGCTAAAAAGAAATGAGCTATCAAGCCATGAAAAGAGATGGAGGAAGCTTAAAGGCATATTACCAAGTGAAAGAAGCCAATCTGAGAGGCTACTTATTGTATGCATGATTCCAAATATATGACATTCTAGAAAAGGCAAAACTATGGAGACAGTAAAAAAGATCAGTGAGTGATTGCCGAAGATTATGGGAGGGAGAGAGATGGATGAATAGGTGGAACACATAGGATTTTTAGGGCAGTGAAATGGTTCTGTATGATACTATAATGATGGATACATGTCATTATACGTTTGTCAAAACTCCCAGAATGTGCCACAAGAGAGGGTCTAAACTGTGGACTTAAGGTGATAATCAAGTATCAATATTGGCTCATCAATTATTGTTACAATTGTAACAAATGTATCACATTAATGCAAGATGTTAATAATTAAGAAACTCTGAGGTAGGGAGAGAGGGGGTATAAGGAAATTCTTTGTAGTTTCTGCTCAGTTTTTCTGTAGACCTAAAGCTTAAAAAAATGAAGTCTATTAATTAAAAGGAAAGAAAGAGAGGAGAGAAAGAAGCCTATTTGTCTCATCTTTCATCTTTCAACAAAAGGCCTTAGCTCTAAACAGCATGTTAGGAAGGAAAGCTTGGTCGGCGTGGGGTGAAGCACGGCTCCTTCCAGACACAGCGCACGTCTGCTACCATCAACCCGGCTCGGAACAGCCCGATTTCCTTTTCCAACCCACCACCCATCCTGCATTTAGTCAAATGGAATTTTCAGCAATGTGGGTCATGACAGAAGCTTCTTGACATGGCAAACGTTCCCTGGGGATATCAAGTTTGATCCCTATCTGAGCTGCCTCGGTTGTGTGACAAATATTTTCACTCACAAGCATAATTCAAACCTTGGCAGAGGCAGGGGTGAGGAGACAGACAGGGAAGTGTTAGATGGAGAAAGAAGGAAAGTGTTTACATCCTTGACACAGCAGCCCGGGGAGGTGACTTTCTCTGCTGTAGTCAGAGCTGTGATTTCTTGCTAACGAAAAAAGGGTAACTGATACTTGCAGAGGGGCCCACATGCACTAATGAAAGCTAGGATGATAAGGAGCAGGTGAGAGTAACACCCACCAATGTTTCCCACGAGCTGGGCACCAGTGTAAGCATTTTAAAAAGAGAAATTTATTTAATCATGACAACAGAGGTGGGGTCTAGCAATATCCCATTCTACAGATGAGAAGACTGATACTAGATTTGGTTGTGTGGTTAAGATTGCATAGTCACTAAGAAGCAGAACAGAATTCAAATCCAGTCTTCCAGTTCAGGATGGTGGCCTTTCCCCAAACCATGTGGCCTCTGATTAGCTCCTCCGGACAGGTGACAGCTGTGAGTCCAGCACTGCCCAGCCCAAGGGGGCAGAGAGCAAATGGGTGTTGCCTGGAAATACCTAGGCACATAATATATAATACAAACATTCATGCCGTGGGAATCTAACTAAGGACCTCCAGAAAGTGTCTGTGTCCTAATCTCTGGAGCTTGGTGAATATGTGACCTTGTTTGGCAAAAGGGACTTTGCATTTAATTAAGCTAAGGACGTTCAGTCGGGTAGATTAACCTGGATTATTCATGTGGAATGTAATCACAGGGTCTTTATAAGAGCAAAGCAGTAGGGTCAAAGTCAGACAGAGAGAGAGACAGACAGACAGAGAAGGAGGAAGCAGAGGTCAGAACACTGTAAGGCCATAAGCCATGGAATGTGGGTGACCTCTAGAAGCTGGAAAAAGTAAGGAAAAGGATTTTCCCTGAGAGCTTCCAGAAGGAACCGACCCTACTGACACCTTGAATTGAGGGCTTTCTGGCCTCCAGATCCAGAACTGTAAGAGACTAACCCTGTGTGGTCTTTGTTTTTATTTTTGGCTGCGCCCCGCAGCTTCTGGGATCTTAGTTCCCCGACCAGGGATCGAACCCGCATCCTAGGCAGTGAAAGCAGAGTTCTAACCACTGGACCACCAGGGAATTCCCCTCTGTGTGGTCTCAAACCACTAAGTGTGTGGTAATTTGTTATAGGAGTAACAGGAAACTAATATATGTAGGGAACACACACACACACACACACTACACGAACATGTATTTTCAGGCATTTCAGGCTGAGCTTGCTGACTCTGGCTCGCAGCCCTTTCTCTGCCCTCTTGAGGTCTGGCTCCCCAGTGTGGCTGGCCTCCTTTCACGCCCATGACTCCTCCCTCTGCTCACTTGAGGGCCCTTATTTTGACCTGGTTTGGATGATAAATTATAGTTGACCCTTGAACAACATGGGTTTGAACTGCGTGTGTCCACTTATACATGGATTTTTTTCAATAAATACTGCAGTACTACGCGATCCATGGTTGAATGAATCCTCCAGATATGGAGGACCCATTGATAGGGAGGGCCAACTACAAAGTTCCCTTGGTTTTCAACTGTGGGTTAGGGGAGGGTTGCTCCCCCTAACTCTTCCCATTTTTCAAGGGTCAACTAAATATGGTTGTCTCATCTCCATCAACCCGGCAGTTGCCTGCAAGTGATTTAGTCCCTGAACATTTAAAATTCCAGGTTGTCCTCCTCCTGCCGTCCAGCACACCCCCTGATACCTCCTCCTTGAATCATGGGATTGCCCAAAAATCTATCAAGCCCAACCCCTTAATTTTACAGAAGATGATGACTCCTAAAGACGTTATTGTTCAAGGTCCCATGAACTCGGTGCCAATACGTGCCTTGAGCTCAGGAAACCTCCAATAATGGTTCCACGAGAAGTATCTTCCCCACTGATTCACATTGCTCAGGGTATGCTGATGGGGGTGCTGGCCCACCAGGACCTAATACCTGTGTAACCTGCCAGATCTGACACCTGAACCCTTGGAGTTTGGTAGTCTCTTGACTGAAGGTATCTTGTCCCTGCTCAACAATCTTTGCTACGGTTATGGACTGAATTTTTGTGTCCCTCCCAATCCATATATTGAAGCTTAACCTCCAGTGTGGCTGTATTTAGAGATGGGGCCTCTGAGGAAATAATTACTGTTGAAAGAGTAAAAGAGGTCATAAGGGTGGGGCCCTGATTTTATAGGATTAGTGTCCTTATAAGAAGAGACACTAGAGCTTGCTCTCTCTGTCTTTTTCTCCTTATTTGCATGCACAGAGGAAAGGCCATGTGAGGACACAGCCAGAAGACAGCCATCTACAACCCAGGAAGAGAGGTCTCACCAGAAACAGAATCAGCTGGTACCTTGATCTTGGACTTCTAGCCTTTAGAACTGTGAGAAATAAATGTCTGTTCTTCAAGCCACCTGGTGTGGAATTCTGTTATAGCAGCACAGACAGATGGATACAGCTCTCTCCCTTTGAGTCTACACCTGCCTGGCATTTATGCCTCTCAGTGTGTGTCCTCTTCCCCTCCAGCTTTCTCTCACCCTCCCACTCACAACTCTGCTTCCAAACATAAACCTTTCACCACTGACAAACAGGGCACAGAGGTGTCTCAGCTGTTGTCTGGCCTGACCATTCTTGCTGACTGTCAGTGGTCTCCCACCCAAAGCCACTGCTCCCAGCTCCACAAGTTAAAAATCCCATCCTCCATGTAAGGACCTGCTAGAAGACTGCTTTATCCATGGACCTCCCTGCTCACAGCCAGACCCATTCTTCTGCCTCTGTTGCTACAGGAAGTTTGGGTTTACTATGGCCATGTGTAGGGTATTGAATAGTGTCCCCCAAATTCATGGCCATCTAGAACCTCAGAAGGTGACCTTATGGAAATAGAGTCTTTGCATTTGTAATTAAGTATCTTGAGATGAGATCATGCTGGATTTAGGTTGGGTCCTAAATTGGCCTTTTAAGAAAAGGAAGGAACACAGAGACAGAGGGAAGAAAGAGGCAGAGACCGGAGTGATGTGGCCACAAGCCAAGGAATGCCAGGAGCCACCAGAGACTGGAGGAGGCAAAGAAGGATTCTCCCCTAGAGACTTTGGAGGGAGTAAGACACTGCTGACAGCTTGATTTTGGATTTCTGGCCTCCAGAACTGTGAATCAATTTATGTTGTTTTCAGCCACCAAGTCTGTATGATTTGTTATGGCCGCCCTGGGAAACTAATACCCCAGTATTACAGGTATTCGATTTCACCCCTGCCCTTCAGGACAGGTGCCTTATTCTAGTTAGCACGGGGCCTCCCCTAGCATCCTGACGCCTAGTGAGCTTGCAAACTCGTACACTGAGCTGAGTCACAGTGAATGTCCCCAGCCTGCTCTGTCATGCATTCTGTTGCTCAGAGGTCTAGGGGCTGGGTCTGTCTTTCTCAGCACAGGGTGTGTGCCCTCCCAGCTCCAAGGATGTGTGAATTGCTGGCAGAGCTGGATGCTAAAATTCCCAACCAGCACTCCAGATTCTCCGTCTGCTCACTATGACTTGTATCTTAGAAATGGTCTCAGGATTCTCATAAAATGGTTCTTCTAGGCAGATGTAATATTTTCCTCCAGAAACCCATGTTACTTAGCTCTTCTAAGCCTCAGTCATCAAGGGGACTTGTGGTTCTGAGCATAGTTTGGGACTATTCTAAGGATATATCTCCTAAGGACCCCGAGACTCATATATACCCCCTTTTGAGAACAGGTGTTTTGGTAAAACTGGAGGAATGTAGGAGGCACCTCCTTAGACCACAGAGCCCCAGGGACAGCAATTTCCCCTGAGACTGTTGATTGTTTCCAGAGAGCTTAAGAGTTACTTCTGGAGGCTGAGATTCAGCCCGGGGATCCGTGGTGAGAATAAGTGGATTCCGTTTATCATAGTTAATATGGCTCTACACGCAACCAAGATGAGGAGGACCAGGAAAACTTGGGTTACAAGTGAGTTCTGAGCATTATAGAAGGTGTTCGAAACACATTTAAAAGGAGATTTTAGACTAGCACTGTTCATAAGTAAACCACGTGGCAATTTCCAAAGACTCACTGTTGTACTCTCATAATTAACAGGCATTCAGGTCTTAACATCTGGGAATGACAATGCACCAAAATTGCATTATCTCAGTGCATTGGGTTTTCGTCCTTGTTACAGTTTGTTTATATGTTGTTAACACAGAGTAACATGTGCATTAGTTAGCATGCACTACTAACCAATAAAAACAACATCTATCACTAGTTGAGTGCTTACTAGAGAGTAGAAAGGCAATGTGAAAAGTGCTTTATACATGTGTCTTAGTCAGCTCTGACTGCTATAACAAAATACCGTAGGCTCAGTGCCTTAAACAACATTTATTTATCACATTTCTGGAGGCTGAGAAGTCCAAGATCAAGATGCTGGAAGAGTTGGATTTTGGTGAGGGCCCTCTTCCTAGCTTGTAGACTACAGCCTTCTCTCTGTGTCCTCACAGGTGTCCCCTCTTCTTATAAGAGCGCTAATCCCATCATGGGGGCTCCATTCTCACGATCTCATATAAAACTTATCACCTCTCAGAGGCCCCATCTCCCAATACTTTCACTTTGGGAGTTAAAGGCTTCAATACATAAATTTGGTGGCAACACAAACTTTCAGGCCATATAACGGTATTATTTTTTTTAATCTCCAAAACAAATCTTTGAGGAAAAGTTCATGCATTTTACAGGTAAAGAAACTGGGGGTCAGAAAAGTGAATTTCCTTGCTGAGGGTCACACAGGAAGTGGAGGGGATGTGAACACAGGTCTGGGTGGCCATCACCCAACGATCATTAACTAGGTAGTACAAATGTGACACCTCCCTTTCCCTCTTCCATGTAGGCATTGCTAACGAGCATGGTACTCTTTTCCTGATGAGCCCTGATGTCTTCCTACAACCCTTTTGAGCCCAGCCTTCCAAACAGTCAGAATTAATCAGCTGGAGTTGGTGTCGACATGGGAGATGCAAACTCCTTGCCTTCCTGGCGATATAATGCTTTCCAACTTGTTGTGATGCTGGCCCATTGCACTTATGCCAGAAGTATTAGCTGCCACAGGGGGGAAGAGGTAGGGCCAGCGGTCTTTTAAAATTTTTATTATTTATTTATTTATTTTGTTGGCTGTGTTGGGTCTTAGTTGCGGTACACAGGATCTTTCGTTGTGGCACATGGGCTTCTCCCTAGTTGTGGCACGTGGGCTCAGGCTTAGTTGTCCCATGGCATGTGGGATTTTAGTTCCTCGACCAGGGATCGAACCCATGTCCTCTGCATTGGAAGGTGGATTCTTAACCACTGGACCACCAGGGAAGTCCCGCAGGCGTCTTTTTAAAAAAAAAAATTAAAAAATATTTATTTTACTGTGGTAAGAACATTTAACATGAGATCTGTCCCTTTAATAAATTTTTGAATGTACAATATAGTGTTGTTCACTCTAGGTCCATTGTCGTACAGAAGATCTCCAGAGCTTATTCATCTTGCTTAACACGGGGTCTTCTTGAAATGTGGCCAGCACTTAGGAAGGTGTGGACCAACGCCTTCCTCTTCCACATGGGGCATCAGACTCTGGGCACTTTTGCCTGCCCTACCATTCAGCTGAGCAGGAGGCCAACAGGTTTGAGTGCAGCCACCTCAACCGTGGCAGCCTCCAAGGCCACATGCAGAGCCTGGATATACTTCTCCACTCGGCTGTTGCCTACTGTTGCTCTAATGTGGAGGGAAGAGGCTGGGCTTTAGAGTGAGATTAAGTGGAGTTTGGTTCTCGCATCTGCCGCTACTAGCAGTGTGGCCCTGGACACCTTGTCTAATTTCTTTGAGTTGTCGTCTCTTCATTTTAAAATGAGGCCGCTGTGAGGATATAAATAAAGTGATCTCGGCAGCTGACAGGTGCTCAGTACACAATGGATACACATCTTAGCTGTGATGATTCACAGTTAGTTTCTCTATGTCTCTGTTCTACTTCTCTGAGTAGAGGGTAAGTTCCTTAAAAGCAAGGCCTCCCTGATAGTACCTCACAGAGCTTGCTTTGCACATAGTAGGACCTACTAAACATATTCCCTGAATCATGGTTGATGTCCTATTTTTTTTTTTTTTTTTGCGGTACGAGGGCCTCTCACTGTTGTGGCCTCTCCCGTTGCGGAGCACAGGCTCCGGACGCGCAGGCTCAGCGGCCATGGCTCACGGGCCCAGCCTCTCCGCGGCACGTGGGATCGTCCCGGACCGGGGCACGAAGCCGTGTCCCCTGCATCGGCAGGCGGACTCTCAACCACTGCGCCACCAGGGAAGCCCAGATGGACTATTTTTAAATTCTGGTCTCAGTTGACCTGGAATCTCTTCTCTTTTGTCCTCTACCTTGAATCCAGGCCAACATCTGAGAAAATAGTTTCAAAGACAACAAATGAACAGGGAGTTGGAACATTCTCCCATCATCTGTGTATAAAATTGTCTAAAGCTGTATATAAACTTTGGAAGCCCCCTTGGGACAAGCTGAGCCTGGGAGGAGCTTGCGGGTGGAGGGTGGTTGAAGCACAACAGCTTCCTGATGGGCGGGGAACGCTGCATCCCCAGGCTGAGTGATGCCCATGGCAGACCTTTCAGGAGGCAAGGCCTGGGGTATGCTCATCCTTCCTCTAACAGGGATTTTGTAAAGGATGCTGACTGTTTTCACACTGGAGAACACCGAAGAATCTCAAGAAACTTCTTTTGCTCTGAAAGAAGGAAATGATCTCTGATAGCCTTCTTCATTTAGAATGAAGCCACACACATGAATTTTTACGTGGCATTTCCAAGGGAATGGGTCGGCTGCTCTACCTTGGAATCCCCAAATACATGAATGTATTTCTTTGGGAACTTGCAGTGAGTTTTAATGGACACAGTCATGCTGGGAATAAAACAGAAATGGTCGTGCCTGGTGCCCATTGGAATCTAATACTGATTATTTTTGAAAGCAGAGGGAATTGGCCTACAAAAAAAAAATCAGCATACACATTTAAAATGGAGTTAGAAAGAGCTGGCAGAAGAACTATGAAAGAATATTAATTAAAGTTTCAAGTTTGAGGCTGGTCATGGGAAGGTCAGAAATATTTTTCTTAAGGTCATGGATCCATCAGAAGTGACTTTAATTAAGAATAATGGGGTTAGGGCTTCCCTGGTGGCGCAGTGGTTGAGAATCCGCCTGCCGATGCAGGGGACGTGGGTTCGTGCCCCGATCCGGGAAGATCCCACATGCCGCGGAGCGGCTGGGCCGTGAGCCATGGCCGCTGAGCCTGCGCGTCCAGGCTCCGCAACGGGAGAGGCCACAACAGTGAGAGGCCCGCGTACAGCAAAAAAAAAAAAAAAAAAAAAAAGAATAATGGGGTTGGACCACCTCTGCCCTCATCCCTGTGTCATTACCATCCCTGGTGGAGAGACCTCTTTAAAGTCACAGACAGAAAGCTAATGTGATTAAGGCCTGGTTTTCACATTTTTCAAGTACCAATTGTGTGCGGACATGAGAAGAAAGATCTCTTATTCTCAAGGCATTTGCTCATGCAATTTTAAAATACCATTCGTTGCTTATTGACTTAATGAAGCTGCTCATGGATTTCCAGTTTTTCTCCCGCATTAATTTTAGACAAATAATATTAATCAATGAGCTTGTCATTCTTGCTTTGATGGAAGGTGAAAATATGAAGATTTAACAAGAATTTGGGCCCCATTCCAGAAGCTAGTCATGGAACATGGAGCTTCTTTTTGATCTTTTAGATATAGCATAGAATGTTCACTTTAATTTGCTTTTGGAGTGATATTAACATAACTCAACAAATTGCTGATTTAGAACATCCTTCTTAGTCTCATTTGCACATTTGTTCACATACTTCCTACCATGTGACCAGCGTACTGTGATTGATTGTAGAAATGCCCTCTGTATTCATGATCTTTATGATGTGACTTTGCAGCTTCAGCCAATAAGAGGTAGAGTCCCCCCACCACCCACCTTGAATCTGGGCTGACCTTGTGATTTGCTCTGGCCAACAGAAGTGAAGGTGCTAGTTCTCTTCATCTCTTGGAAATGAGCCCAGGCTGGCCTGCTGGAGGATGAGAGGCCATGTGGAGCAGGGATGACCCACCTCAGCCGACTCAATAGCTGACCTGGATGCATGTGTGACTACCCCTAAGACTGGGAGGAGAATCATCTAGAGGTGCCCAACTCAAATTGCTGACCCACTGAACTACTAACTTTGGGGAAGTTTGTTACATAGCAAAAGCTAGCTAATAACCTCTCTCTAACCTAAGAGAGGTTCTTTGGTGACTCTATCAAGAACTCCTTAAAGAAAAAGTGACCCTCATTGTAGAGTCGTCATCGAAAAGGTTGACACTTATTTTGGAAGCTTTATCATTTCACTAATCTCAAGAAAATTAGGGTAAACAGTTTCATCATCTTCAGCATACTGCGTACACAGCCGATTCCAGCCTCCAGGCACAGTTATTATCTCCATTTCATAGATGAGGAGCCTGAGGTTTAGAGCCATTAAATACCTTGCCCAAGGCTGTGCAGACCACAGGTGGAGTCAGGATTGAAACTTTTAGCACCTTCACGCTGTATAGCTCTGTAAGATGAAACCAAGTGATGTAGAACCAAGGTGGATCCTGTAGGTGACCTACCTATGACTGCGGGAAATGTGGCTCCAGTCTCCTCAAAATGCAAGAGTAATATTTTGCTGGATAACTTCTTCCCCTTTCCCCCACTTTGTAAGCATTTGGAGAAAACTTTGTAAACAGGGCTGAAGCAGTAAGGCTAATCAAATCAAAAGCATCCTCCCCTACCCCCTGCCCCAAAGGATCATACTGGTGCTTGCTAATGTGAATCCTTTCTGTTCAAAGTTTAGTACCTCATCCAAGGGCTCCACAATTACATTTCCATTACTTCCCACTGTTTATCACAGTTGGATTGCGAAAGCCAATTTATGTTGTGATTTCTCCTTTGCTAGATCTTTACCGTCTATTGTTAATTTTGTCCTCACAGTCCAGTTGGAAGCCTCATCACAGTGTTGGCTCCATGGTGCTGTTGGGACATAGGCCCTGAGAGGGACCTTGTTCTCCAGCCACAAAGTGTCCTCTGGACCAGCCATGAGGTCACGGGAAGACTCTGTCCTTGAACAGCTCTTTCTCACTCATCTAGGGCAGTTTCTGATTAACCTTATATCAAAAAAAGAAAGAAACATTTCCTTGTGTATTCTAAAATGAAGAAAAATGATTGTGTCTCCCTAATGCCTCTGACCTGGGGTTCGTGAACCCAGATTCAAGTATTTTCATCACGTGACCATCCTCCATGACAGCTCTTATGGTCCATATTGGAGTGACCTGGGCTTTAAGCTGGAGGCCAAGTTTGCTAGGGCTTCCGGGGGTGCGGGGAAGGGTGAGGTGGGGACAAACATTTTGTTCTTTGACAAGAAGAAAGAAAGGTTTCAAGAATACCTTTAGAGATGGGTTGGCAGCCTGGGACAACAGTATTTTTATGGGCATAAATTACTTCTGATAAAAAAAGAACCGGGATCCATGAAAGAAAATATAATTCAAGAATGTTTTGACCATAGCTGTCTAATATTTGAAGAGGTTTTCTTGATGGGAGATTTGATTGCCACCTGTCTTTGTTTTTGTAATTCTCCAAGGCGACAGGCCAATAAAATCAGCTTATCTGTACGGCTTTTCTAATCTGTTGGCAAAGATT
The DNA here is from genome assembly GCF_002837175.3 of Physeter macrocephalus. Taxonomy (NCBI): domain Eukaryota; kingdom Metazoa; phylum Chordata; class Mammalia; order Artiodactyla; family Physeteridae; genus Physeter; species Physeter macrocephalus. The sequence goes on from NC_041221.1 coordinate 8,416,311, forward strand.
GAAGTGTTTTTTTTTTAGCCTTCTTTAACAATGTCCCTATTTCCTCCCACCTTATTTTCTTCATATGAATTGGGCAGGGGCTTTTTATTAATATTAGAGAGATATGACTTTATCCATCAGTGGTTGAGTTGTAATTTGGTCTGTTTAGTTGCCAGTGAATACACGGAGGTGTGCAGCCTCCGAGACCAGCAGGTTCATCCGAAAATGAGATAAGAGAAAGCAAGTGAACAAATACTTCAGTCCACGGACCACAGATGCTGGTGTGTCTGCGGCCACCCTTCTGTTTATTGCTCTGTGGCCAGTCATCCTTCGACATAGACCCCGAGTTTCCAGCAAAGCCTGCCCAACTCTAGGTGCTGTTCGAGTTCTACGGCCTCAGCTCTGAGCCACCAGTTGCCCAGATCAATCGCCAAGTTAATTATTTTTCTTCTTTGAACTCAATCCCCCTCCCTGCCTTTATCCCCGTGGCGTACTGTGAAAAAGCACAGCAATGCTTCTCTTTACCCATCTCTTTGAAGAGCATGATGTTAAAAATTAGCAAGCAGCAAAGCCAAACTTCATGCAATCTTGTGGGAAGGGCACAGATTCTGGGGTTCAATGGCATTGGGAGGGGAAACTAGAGGCAGTAAGCAGCTAAGATCGATTGAGCACCTACTACCTGCTAAGGGTTTGGGGCTTGTTATCTCCTTTACTCCACACAACAGGTTTAGTTATTACTGCATTTTGCAGATTAGGAACATGCATCCACCGAGAGTAGGTAATTCCCCCACTGTCACACAAGGGCACGAAAATCCTGCTCTTGTCACCTTTCCTGCACCCTTTTCAACTTCTTGACGGTGAGAATATCTGTCTGCTTTAATCAAGGGGCATTTTTCAGTCAAGGTTTCATGAGACAATATGCACCAAAGCATATTTGTAAACTGAGGCACTCCACTAAAGCTAGTTGTTACTGCTTTCCACATGGAAATTCTCCTGGGTTCCTGGTCGTTTGGCCAGTTCCACAAAGTAGGCTGACCAAAGTCCTGTGATGCGTGAGGCCTGGTCCAAGGCAGGGTCATGAGCCCCTTCTCTGAAGGTGCTGAACGTCGCACAAAGTAAGGGTGTCCCCTGGGGCACTTTGCTTGTCCTTTCGGGCTCACTGGGAACCCTAACTCCATATTTACCCCATTAGAACCTGGGAAAGGTCATTCTTTCCATTTATCAGGTTGGGGTGGCCTCATCCTGAGGAAGCTGGAAAGGATTTGGGGTTAGAAAATCTTCATGTTTTAAGTGTTATTTCTAGAATGTTCCCTATTCATTAAGGAACAGCTTCTTTTTGAGAGGCTCGTTTCTCATGGCTTGTCAAACAGGGCAGGTTATTTCATGCATACATGAAGGAATTCATACATGTAGGCTGTGAATGGGTGTCCATCAACCAGAGGGGCCACGCCCTGAAGGCAACAACATCTGTGATACTGAGTCACCTCCTCCTTTCCACGTCCTCAGCCATGAGCTGAGATGCCACCGGCAGACACCATAGAATTCAAAGCCACCTTTTCCTGGGCACACGTGCTGTGGAGTGAAGAGCTTGGTTAAGGGAGAAAGAGCTGCCTCGTCTTGGAGGCTTACTGAGTGCCAAGCTCTCTGCATCATCGCATGTAGTTCTAGCGGGAACCATGCCACAGAGGAGCCATGCCAGGGAGGAACCACGCAAGAGGGGTGCTAGTTCCAGGGGAAACTGATTGCTCAGGGAGGTTAAACACTTTGCTCAGGTGGGAAGTTCAAAAGCTGGGGTTTAAACACGGGTGAGTCTGATTCCAGACCCTACAGACTTAAACATATCATCACAGAGCTTAGGCAACGGCTGGTGCCTGACGTGTAATGTGAGGTGAAAGTTTGCTTGAAGTTAATTAATACTACCATCCCTTATCATAAATGGAAGGCAGGAAATATACCTGTATGAAAGTAAAAGACAATCCATCCATTAAAAGAAGTCATAGTTTAGCCATTGTTTTTCAGACTTTTTGGACAATATCTCACGATAAGAAATATATTTTTTTATCGTGATTCAGTGGTCATATTTAGATATTTGTGTATGCATACACATATGAGTGTGTGTGTATAGACTCAAACCAAAATTTCATGGAATAATTCTTCCTAATTTACCATGTACTCTACACTGAAAGATTTTCTGTTCCCTTTTCCTTTATCTCATTTTTTTTTTACAGTGCTGGTTAAATTTATTTTATTAAATTCATTTATTTTCACAATCTGTAGGCCATGACCCCCTAGTCACAGACACTGGTTAATGGGGGCTATGTCTCTGGAACAGCCTGTCTGAGTTGGAAGTTAAGACCTTCTACTTGTAGGCTCTTTGACCTTGGGTAAATCCCTTAACCCCTCTTGCCTCAGTTTCCTTATCTACAAAGTGAACATAATGAAATAACAGCTACCTCAAAGAGATGTTATAGCAACTTGGTGCAATAATACAGATGAAGGGCTTCAACCGAAGAATGGTGAAAGTAAACAATTAATGTTAGTTTCCTAATTATTACAAGTGACTTTTCCACAATATATTTATTTTGCATCTGTATCTGCTATTTAATAACAGCAAAAAAATTAAGGCAGTTGGTATCTATGGGAGGGATGCAAGTCTGTCTATGAGTATGTTGGAGGTCTGGGTAATGATCATATAAACCCTACTTTTCTAGGGCTTAGAGGCAGTCGTGGCTGATTTGAAGTAGGAAAGAGCAAAATTAGATTCAAACGTAACTCTATGTCTTAGATTAAAGTATGTTTATAAAACAGGCACAAATTCATAGACAGAAGGTTAAATTATACTCAGTCTAAACTCTACATAAAGAAGGTGGGGAAACATATAACACATTTTAGAAAAATTTCCATTGAGATAATAAAATGACACCAAAATGTTGGTACTATTAAAGGGTAAATTCTGTTATCTGGAAGACTGCATCCTGTGGAGATATTTTCCCCATGACGCCTGTGGGAAGATGAAAGTTTGCTTTACGGAACCTTTCCCATTGTGATTTACAGTTGGTACAGCACGAGGTGCTGGGGTGAAATCAGGACAAGAAGAGGCTAATGGAGCAGGGCAGGCCTCCATTTTTAAGGACAAGGGACATTCTTTGAGTTAGGCCTGTGAGAAGGTGAAATCACCACATAGAATTCAATCCCAATTTTGGGGAGTTTAGAAGAAAAAAAGAGAAAGAAAATTAAGGAATCTCTTTGGGCCTTAAATAATCTCTTGGAATGGGTATTCTTTTGTTATGCCCATTTTACAGATGAGGAGATGGAGGCATAAGGGGTTAAAAAATTTCCCTTAGGCATTAAGGTAGCTCTTAGGCATCAACCTCCTGGGATTTCTCCCTGTTTTGATGTAGTGTGATATAGTATTATCCTGCCCTTGCATTTAAGACATAGAAAAATTATAGGTTTTATGGGGGTTGAGGTGAAGGGATGATCCAAGAACAATATAGGAGAGACCAGGAATCTGACGTGACAGAACAGACTATGACTGGACACTGTTTATTCTTTGAGGCCAGAAAGTGGGGTTTATATTTGCCTTGACCCAAGGTTGCACCTAGATCTTTTTTCATGTCTTTTTTATGGACACTGCATGGAAGTGAAAAGGCTGGAATGCTGCCAAGACAAGTCAGCAAACCTAATGTCATTTGCTCTTAGCTGGATCAATGGCCTTCTTCTTGCCCTTTCTTAGAAGCTTGGTGTGTTGGAAACTCAGCAAAATTAAAGAACTGTTAAAAAGGATTAATTCATTAAAATGGATTAAGCCTGGGAACCCATGGAAAGATTGACTTCAGTGTCAAGGGGCAAAGTGGCTGGCTGTTTTGGAAGTCTAAGGTGGCAGATTCAAGGCCAGTAGCCTGGTTGAGCGGCCACAGGCAGGACCAAGCTTCATTTCATTCAGAAGTATTTGGCTCTAATTCTAGCTTCAGTTCTTTCCTAAAGTGAAGTACTTGAAGATCCCTTCTGCTTCTAATACTGAGATTTAAGGTAGTCAAAATAGGACCTTCCCCAACGCCAATCAGGTCTCCTCGTAAACTACCTGCCTACATGTGCTTTCATTACTATACACTGAATCTTTATGTTATTTGTCCATTTGGTTGCAGTTGGCAATAAGTTGGCCTCTCTGGATTCTCCTTTGTGCCTTTTTTGTGGCTACAGTGCAGAAAGATTTGGGTGTGGGTTGCAAAGAGTAAAACAAGTGAGATTGCTTGTGCAACCATGGCAATCTGTAAAACACACCATTGGGAGTAAGTGGTTAATAGAATACAATGTTTCAGAATTAATAATTTATATGGTTTCATTTCCATGACACTGAATTATAACAACAATAAAAACAAGATGGCGATACACTAATATGTATAAAATAGATAACTAATAGGAACCTGCTGTATAGCACAGGGAACTCTACTTCACTTTGCTGTACAGTAGAAACTAGCACAACATTGTAAAACAACTATACCCCAATTAAAAACAAAAACAAAACAAGATGGCGACACTGTTGACTTGCTACCAACAGACATTTCTCCACCTATTTTTTTCCCCTCGCCAATCTACCATCCACAACAGAAGTTGTAAGTGCCAGATATCCACTTTTTCAGCCTCCCTCACAGCTAGGGGTTGGCCATGTTTTCCATTCCTGAAGGGAAGTCAGCAGACGCAGTGGGTGAAGGAGAAATGAGCGAGGAGAAGATTCTTCCTTTGAACCTGATTGAGTCAGGATATTGTTTGTGGAGTTGTGGCAGCCTTCTTATCTCCAAGAAAAGAAGGCCAAGAGAAACAAAGGGAAATGGACTTACCATAGTCCAGAGAATCTAGAGCTGCTGAACTGGACTAGTTACCTTTGGACTTCTCGTATGTGAGATTTATGAACAATCCCCAAATATTCAAGTCACTGTAGTCAGACATTTCCTCACCTGCAGTTTAGAGCTTCCTAATTGATAACCTAACTTAATAATGCCCTTATTAAGTAACCACTCTACACTGGGCATTGTTACATTGTTCTAATAATGCAATCCCATAAAGTATATCTATTTTTAGTCCTGTATTAGTGATGAAGAAGTGGAAGCCTAGAAACAGAAATAACTCGCTCTAGAACAGTGGTTAGCTAGTGGTCAAGGCAGGATTTCAACCTATGCTTCCAAACCCCTTACTCTGTGCTTACAGCACAAATGGGGCAGGCAGCCATACACATTGGTTCTGAAGAGACCCAGAAAAGGCTCTATCTCTTCCTTGAATTCTCCTCCCCATTGGCCGCATGTCCCATGAGTCTTACCCCTGGTATCTCCTTAAGGAACCTTTTGGGGATTTGCACACTTGAATGTGGTTAAATCATAGTGCTGTCCCAAGAGAAATTAAACCTACATTCATACAAAAACTCGTATAAGAATGTTCATAGCATCATTATTCACAATAGCCAAAAGGTGGAAATAACCCAAATGTCCATCAACTGACAAATGGATAAATAAAACATGTTCTATCCATACAATGGAGTATTACCCAGCCATAAAAAGGAGTGAAATACTGACACATGATACATCATGGATGGACATTGTAAACATGCTCAGTGAAAGAAGCCAGTGAAAAAAGAGCACATACTGTTCGATTATATTCATATGAAAGTGCAGAATAGGGAAATCTGTAGAGATAGTAGGTTAGTGGTTGCTTAGAGCTGGGGAATATGGGGGATATGGATAGCTAAATTGTGTGAGATTTCTTTCTGAGGTGATAAAAATGTTCTAAAATTGACTTCAGTGATGGTTGAACATATTTGAGATTATACTAAAAATCAATGATTTGTCCACTTTAAATGAGTGAATTGTATGGTATGTGAATTATATCTCAGTAAAGCTGTTAAAAAAATCATAGTGCTTCTAGGAGGGGAAGCACCGTAGCTAGTCACCCGTCATAGGTGGGCTTGGACTCCAGTAACTTTGACGGGGGGAGGAGGAGAAGATGTCAAAGTGAGGGGGGGCAGGAGAAGCTGGAAACAGGGAAGCATGTCAGCCAGTGCAACAGAGGTCTGCGCAGCGACAGAGGGTCTTTCCTTGACCAAACTCTACTCAGGGTCCCCTGAGCTTTTTTTCAACCAGGTCTTCACTTTTGGACTTCTGTGTTTGTCTCCACATTGTCCAATTCTAGGAAGGATTCTGTTAAGTCAGTTTAACCAGAATTCCACACCTTTCATATCTGATCACCCTCCATATCTGAGCAGGTTCCTCATCCTCCACCACCCCCAGGGGGTGTCTGATCACCCTGGTAGGCCTTCAGCAAGAATCCTGTTAGGTCAGTTTAGCCAGAACCCCTCTTACCCCTGATGTCTCCTCTTAGTAATTTTCCATCCACAGACCCCACCCTGCTCCTTGTCTATGACTCCCACTTGCCCACGCTGTACTCAGAGTTGAGCCCAAATTCTCTTCCCCCTGTAAAACTCCAATGCAGTAGCCTCTACGTATACCTACAGGTCTACAGACCTCCTTGAATGAAATCTGCCTTACTGTCTTTTAGCAAGTGCCATTGAATAATTTTCTTTTTAACAGCAGCAAGAAGGTGTGTGTATTTTCAGGGGAGGGGGAGGAGAGGGGAGGGGAAGGTGAGAAGGTGAGAAAAGGTGTTTGCAGGATGATCGTTCCTTTTCCCACTACCTTGAGGAAGGTGAGCCCCCTCCATGCAGCAATTATGGCCAACAGACAAGGGTAAGTTCTGCTCGGGGTGGAGGAAATAATAGCTCAGCCAACTGCAGTTTAGATCACAAGACTTTGTGTAAAGAAATGAAATAGTTCCATCTTGTAGAAAAGAAAAAACACCTAGAAAATATCTATTCAAATATTTGTTCCAAGTTCTCTCAAAATAACTTGCTTGATAGTTCTGGGACTTGTACTCAATTTCTTATACGACATTGAGAAGGATTACTGATTATCCTTTACTTAAACATTTTAAAAATGTGGTTTGGTTTGCATATTCCCTCAAAAGTCCCTCAGAATTTCAAGTGAGCATTTTCACAATAGAGTTGTCTCTCTGGTTAGTCTTCCTATGGACTCTATTTTAAAGTTACTGTTATATTATTTTTTTCTTCAAAAATTCCTATGAAAATGTGGCTTTTATTAAGAGAGCCACCCAACCCCTTTATCTGTTAAATCTTGGACTCCTCACCCCTAGGATAACACCAAGAGCCGCTGACAAGTTTATCCTAGGCGTTGGTAAGAAGGGGCTCATTCCTTGGCTGTAATTCTCAGCTAAAGTCCTAGAAGAAACTGGAAATGGAGCATTCTGCAAGAGCAAAAGAAAGGTGTGGCTGGAACAAACTGTGCCCAGTTTTCCTGGAGCAGAGACTTCTTCAAAGGTACCCAGGCAGAGTGTGAGCTGGCTGCACAGCAAGGTACCCACTTATTCCACACGGGATGGTGGATAGGGAGGATGCAGTGTAGGAAAGCCTTTATTAGGCTGGGGGGAAGGCCCTGGGGGAATCCACTTAAATAAAACTTCATGCTGAACAGTGAAAAAAAGAAAAAAAAAATAAAGAAAAGAAAGGTATGGTTGTCGGGTCTTTATCTTGAAAACTGAAACAAAAACTATAAAAATAAGTTTACATTATCTTCCATTGAACATGCTTATAATCATAACTATGCACAAATTCTTAGGAAAAATGCAAGGATAAAGTGTTGACTATTTTTCGTCTGGGTGATTTTTCTGGCAACCCTGCCATGTTAGTACAATCAGATAGCCTTCATCTTAAACACTGAGATGATCAGAAAGGTCATAAAGAGGGTCAGGTCTGCAAAAATATGCTGAAGCTTTGTTTCTCCAAGGGCTTTGGATAACATTTTGCTACTCGAGTCATTCTCTTTGAAGGCACCTCCTATGTGCCATCTCCCCATCATTACCTCCTCTTTGGGTGTCACGGGCCCATGTCTGCCAGGTCATCATGTATCAACGACTTCCCCTGTGATGGGAGGAGATCCATAACTTGATCATTGTCAATTGACCCTATGAAATCCTGCATCTATTGCAAGATTTCACATTTCACTTTGTAATCCACTTGTGATGGATTACCTGGCAACATCTGTGACTCAGAGAGACCCACCTATAAAGTATTTAAAGCCTTGGCTGGGGGGGTTGATGAGAGGCGGGGAAGAGAGATGTTGGAGATAAAGGGGCGACCAATTGTTAATTTAGCCAACTCTTTGGGGAGTCTTCTTGTTTATGACACTTCTACTTCCTTACTCAATCCTCCAACTTTTCAGACTCAGATAACCAGGGTCCCTCCTATATAATCTGGATATTTGAACCTAACCCTTCTGCCTCAGTCTACTGGATATTCTGGATCAAAGTACATCCCTGTTTTGCTTCAGTAATCTTGCAAACAGTCCGAACTCTTTGTTTCACTTATTGTCTGTGGTTTGGTGCCAACCCTTTTGAGCATCCACCATGTACAAAACTCTCGGAGGACAGCTAGGATTCCACAAAGGCCCTGTCCACGTGTTTTCTCCTGGACACTGTCTAGAGAATTCCATTCTTCTCATATTCAAAACAGTACTTGGGGAAGCTTGTTTGGGGTTGCCTGCCCTCTGTGTACACTCAGCACTTTTCATAGGGCTCACTTGCCTCTTCCATTGTGGTGGTTCATGTGTAAACCTCTCCTAGCCCCACCCCAAAGGCAGGGTTTCCCAAGGGTGTGGGCTCATCTCCGCCTCGGTTCTCTGACTCTTGTGCTTCTCTCCACCGCAAAGTGGAGATTCCCACCGTTTCCCCAACTCAAGGGGTGTGTGTGGTTGGGACAAAGAAGATAATGTCAAACGACTTACATTTACTTACCATTTTTATTTCTAAAACTCCTTCCCATAAATTATCTCAAAATTGTTCCTCCTAGTCAGCTTTAGTGGTAGGCATGAAAGATACTGTCCTCCCAAAGGGTTGATGAAACAGTAGCTATAGTGACTGCTCAGAGAAAGGGTGATTGGCCCCAAATTATACAACCTGTGACCTGTGGGTGGTAAAGCTGGTGTTGACACCAAGCTCTCAGTTCTTTCCGCAGACGCAGAGCAAGTTTAGGGCTTTGACATCACGGCATGTCAGGGCCTATTCCTGAGTCTGGTGGAGGAGAAGCCACAGCAGGGATGGAGTATCTGAACATATTTCCATTATTTACTCATTAGGGGGAAAGGTCCCCAAATCCCCTGGTGTTCAGGTCGGGGAGACTACAGGAGGCTGAATAATGGACCCCCCCAAAATGTCCACCTCCTAGTCCCCAGAACATGTGAATGTTATCTTACAGTGAAAAGGGACTTAGCAGATGGGATTAGGTTAAGGATCATGAGATGGGGAGAGTCTCCTGGATTATCTGGATGGGCCCTAAATGTCATCACAAGAGTCCTTATGGTGGGGGGGCAGGATGAGTAGAAAAAGACAAAAGTGATGTGATGACAGAAGCAGAGAGAGAGAGCTCAGAAGCTGCTACACTGATGGCTTTGAAGATGAAGTATGGGGCCATGATCCAAGGACTATAGGCGGCTCTAGAAGCTAGAAAAGGCAGGAAAACAGATTCTTCCTTAGAACCTCCAGAAAGAACTCAGACAGGCCAACCCATTTTAGATTTTTAGCTGTTAAAGCTGTAAGATAATAAATCTATGTGAGTTTCATGTTTGCCGCAAATTATCAGAAACTTAGTGGCTTAAAACAATACAAATTTAGGTGTTTCATAGCCATCTCTCTAGAAAAGAATATTTTAATTAGCTAGAGGTTCATATAAGACCTGCTCAGAGGGAAATACACAGGGAGAAGAGAAGAGGTGTCTGCAATAGTTAAAGAACCAGGAGACCTTCAAGATGGCGGAGGAGTGAGATGTGGAGATCACCCTCCTCCCCACAAATACATCAGAAATACATCTACATGTGGAAAAACCTCTACAGAACACCTACTGAACGCTGGCAGAGGACCTCAGAATTCCCAAAAGGCAAGAAACTCCCCCGTACCTGGGTAGGGCAAAAGAAAAAACAGAGACAAAAGAAGAGGGACGGGACCTGCCTCTTGGGGAGGGAGCCGTGAAGGAGGAAAGGTTCCCACACACTAGGAGCCCCTTCGCGGGCGGAGACTGCAGGTGGCGGAGGGGGCGGGAAGCTTCGGAGCCGCGGAGGAGAGCGCAGCCACAGGGGTGCGGAGGGCAAAGCGGAGAGATTCCCGCAGATGATCGGCGCCGACCGGCACTCACCAGCCCGAGAGGCTCGTCTGCTCCCCCGCCGGGGCGGGCGGGGCGGGGAGCTGAGGCTCGGGCTTCGGTCGGAAGCAGAGAGAGGACTGGGGTTGGCGGCGTGAACACAGCCTGAAGGGGCTAGTGCGCCACGGCTGGCCGGGAGGGAGTCCGGGA
>NC_041221.1:8427059-8428410 GCF_002837175.3 Physeter macrocephalus
CTGTGCAGCCCGCCACGGCCAGGGTCCCGGGATCCAGGGACAGCTTCCCCGGGAGAACGTGTGGCGCGTCTCAGGCTGGTGCAACATCATGCTGGCTTCTGCCGCCGCAGGCTCGCCCCGCATCCGTGCCCCTCCCTCCCCCCGGCGGAGAACACAAGGCGGCCTCAGGCTGGTGCAACGTCACGCCGGCCTCTGCCGCTGCAGGCTCAACACGCATGCGTGCCCCTCCCTCCCCCGTGCCTGAGTGAGCCAGAGCCCCCGAATCAGCTGCTCCTTTAACCCCGTCCTGTCTGAGCGAAGTGCAGACGCCCTCAGGCGACCTACATGCAGAGGCGGGGCCAAATCCAAAGCTGAACCCTGGGAGCTGTGCGAACAAAGAAGAGAAAGGGAAATCTCTCCCAGCAGCCTCAGGGGCAGCGGATTAAATCTCCACCATCAACTTGATGTACCTGCCTCTTCGGAATATCTGAATAGACAACGAATCATCCCAAATTGAGGAGGGGGACTTTTGGGAGCAATGATATATATATTTTTCCTTTTTCTCTTTTTCCGAGTGTGTATGTGTGTGCTTCTTTATGTGATTTTGTCTGAATAGCGCTGCTTTTACCATTTGTCCTAGGGTTCTGTCTTTTTTTTTTTTTTTTAGTATAGTTTTTAGTGCTTGTTATCATTGGTGGATTTCATTTTTGGTTTGGCTGCTCTCTCTTTTTCTTTTTTTAATTACTTTTAAATTTTTCTATTTTTAATAATTATTTTTTATTTTAATAACTATATTTTATTTTATTTTTTCTTCTTTCTTTCTTTTTTTCTCCCTTTTCTTCTGAGCTGTGTGGCTGGCAGGTGCTGGACACCCTATGCCAAACAACTAGCACAAAAGGAACACAACACCACCCATTAGCAGAGAGGCTGCCTAAAATAATAATAAGGTCACAGATATCCCAAAACACACCACTGGACATGGTTCTGTGCACCAGAAAGACAAGATCCAGCCTCATCCTCCAGAACACAGGCACCAGTCCCCTCCACTAGGAAGCCTAAATAACCCACTGAACCAACCTTAGCCGCTGGGGGCAGACACCAAAAACTACAGGAACTACATACCTGCAGCCTGCAAAAAGGAGACCCCAAACACAGTAAGTTAAGCAAAATGAGAAAACAGAGAAACACACAGCAGATGAAGGAGCAAAGTAAAAACCCATCAGAACAAACAAATGAAGAGGAAATAGGCAGTCTACCTGAAAAATAATTCAGAGTAATGATAGTAAAGACAATCCAAAATCTTGGAAATAGAATGGAGAAAATACAAGAAACGTTTAACAAGGACCTAAAAGAAATAAATAACAAACAATGA
>NC_041221.1:8428959-8429356 GCF_002837175.3 Physeter macrocephalus
AGACTATTACAAGAGACAAAGAAGGACACTACATAATGATCAAGGGATCAATCCAAGAAGAAGATATAACATTTGTAAATATTTATGCACCCAACATAGGAACACCTCAATACATAAGGCAAATGCTAACAGCCATAAAAGGGGAAATCAACAGTAACACAATCATAGTAGGGGACTTTAACACCCCACTTTCACCAATGGACAGATCATCCAAAATAGAAATAAATAAGGAAGCACAAGATTTAAATGACACATTAAAAATGATGGACTTAATTGATATTTATAGGACATTCCATCCAAAAACAACAGAATACACTTTCTTCTCAAGTGTTCATGGAACATTCTCCAGGATAGAGCATATCTTGGGTTACAAATCAAGCCTCGGTAAATTTAAGAA
>NC_041221.1:8430955-8432279 GCF_002837175.3 Physeter macrocephalus
TGGGGTTTATCCCAGGAATGCAAGGATTCTTCAATATACGCAAACCAATCAATGTGATACACCATATTAACAAATTGAAGGAGAAAAACCATATGATCATCTCAGTAGATGCAGAAAAAGCTGTCAACAAAATTCAACACCCATTTACGATAAAAACCCTCCAGAAAATATGCATAGAGGGAACTTACCTCAACATAATAAAGGCCATATATGACAAACCCACCGCCAACATCGTTCTCAATGGTGAAAAACTGAAACCTTTTCCACTACGATCAGGAACAAGACAGGGTTGCCCACTCTCACCACTATTATTTAACAGAGTTTTGGAAATTTTAGCCACAGCAATCAGAGAAGAAAAAGAAATAAAAGGAATCCAAATCAGAAAAGAAGAAGTAAAGCTGTCACTGTTTGCAGATAAAATGATACTATACGCATGGAATCCTAAAGATACTACCAGAAAACTACTAGAGATAATCAGTGAATTTGTTAGAGTAGCAGGATACAAAATTAATGCACAGAAATCTCTTGCATTCCTATATACTAATGATGAAATATCTGAAAGAGAAATTAAAGAAACACTCCCATTTACCATTGCAACAAAAAGAATAAAATACCTAGAGCTTATCTAAGGAGACAAAAGAGCTGTATGCAGAAAACTATAAGACACGGATGAAAGAAATTAAAGATGATACAAACGGATGGAGAAATAAACCATTTTCCTGGATTGGAAGAATCAACATTGTGAAAATCACTATACTACCCAAAACAATCTACAGATTCAATGCAATCCCTATCAAACTACCAATGGCATTTTTCACAGAACTAGAACAAAAAATTTCACAATTTGTATGGAAACACAAAGGACTCCGAATAGCTAAAGCAATCTTGAGAAAGAAAAACAGAGCTGGATGTGTCAGGCTCCCGGACTTCAGACTATACTACAAAGCTACAGTAATCAAGACAGTATGGTACTGGCACAAAAAGAGAAATATAGATCAATGGAACAGGATAGAAAGCCCAGAGATAAACTCACGCACATATGGTCATCTTATTTTTGATAAAGGAGGCAAGAATATACAATGGAGAAAAGACAGCCTCTTCTATAAGTGGTGCTGGGAAAACTGGACAGCCACATGTAAAAGAAGGAAATTAGAACACTCCCTAACACCATACACAAAAATAAATTCCAAATGGATTAAAGACCTAAATGTAAGGCCAGAAACTATCAAACTCCTAGAGGAAAACCTAGGCAGAACACTCTATGACATAAATCACAGCAAGATCCTTTTTGACCCACCTCCTAGAGAATTGGAAATAAAAATGA
>NC_041221.1:8432437-8471974 GCF_002837175.3 Physeter macrocephalus
GCCAACAAACACATGAAAGAATGCTCAACATCACTAATCATTAGAGAAATGTAAATCAAAACTACAATGAGGTATCACCTCACACCACTCAGAATGGCCATCATCAAAAAATCTACAAACAGTAAATGCTGGAGAGGGTGTGGAGAAAAGGGAACCCTCTTGCACTGTTGGTGGGAATGTAAATTGATACAGCCCCTATGGAGAAAAGTATGGAAGTTCCTTAGAAAACTAAAAATAGAACTACCATATGACCCAGCAATCCCACTACTGGGCATATACTCTGAGAAAAGCATCATTCAAAAAGAGTCATGTACCACATATTCATTGCAGCACAATTTACAATAGCCAGGACATGGAAGCAACCTAAGTGTCCATCGACAGATGAATGGATAAAAAAGATGTGGCACATATATAGAATGGAATATTTCTAAGCCATAAAAAGAAATGAAATTGAGTTATTAGTAGTGAGGTGGATGGACCTAGAGTCTGTCATACAGAGTGAAGTAAGTCAGAAAGAGACAAACAAATACCGTATGCTAACACATATATATGGAATCTAAAAAAGAAAAAAAATGGTTATGAAGAACCTAGGTGCAGGACAGGAATAAAGACAGAGGTGTAGCCAAATGTAAAATAGATAGCTAGTGGGAAGCAGCCACATAGCACAGGGAATCAGCTCCTTGCTTTGTGACCACCTAGAGGGGTGGGATAGGGAGGGTGGGAGGGAGATGCAAGAGGGAGGAGATAGGGAGATATATGTTTATGGATAGCTGATTCACTTTGTTATAAATCAGAAACTAACACACTATTGTAAAGCAATTATACTCCAATAAAGATGTTTAAAAAAAATAAAGAACCAATTCAACACTGTAGTAATAATTTGCATGTGCAGACTCTAGAATCTTCCACCCAAAGGCCAATGAGGTCCTCTGCCCCAGGACACTCACTGACTTGCTTTACCCAGGAGTCCCAGTGGGGCTTTCAACTCTATGAGAGTCAGTAAGAATTCTGAAAGCATTTTGAAGGTGGTGAGTTTCAAGTAGGTGGCTTTCTCAGCTGACAGTTGTCATAGCACAGGGAGCCAGTTAAGCTTCAAGCCTTTGACAATTATATTGAAATGTGTGTGTGTGTGTGTGTGTGTGTGTGTGTGTGTGTGTGTGTGGTCCTGTATAATGTATTACATTCTAGAACTCTTCAAACATGGAAAATTCCAATAACATTTTTTAGCACTTACATCAAATTGTCTTTATATAATTTCCTGTAACCCCTTCATCAATATATCTAGAAACCACACTAACATAAAGTAGATTGGTGAGGTCTTGAGCTTTATCGGGACAGCTCAATCTCTTTTTATGACTTAATGTTTACTTCAGTCTACATAAACATGTTTAGGCATATCTATTTACATGTTGAGGCTTCCATAGAATCATGATTTTTTTTTAAAATTTTGGCCACTGAAATTTATATTCTTCTCTCCAGGGTCGGTTGGAAGAGCGGGCATGTGACGGGGAGCAAAAAAAATCAGCCCACCACCCTGCCAGCGACGTCCTTCTACCCCCATGGCCACAGGATGGCTGAGTAGACTGTGAAACTTAATTTCCCGTTTTAGTGCTTTCCTTTAGGTGACAGTTGTGGCTGGGAATCTATGACCTCAAACCCACACTTCCCATAACACAGCATCTGAGTGATTTCCAAACATACTTAATAGAACAAGACATCATTCCACAGTGGAAACAAGTCTGTGGGACGCTGGGGCCGGAGCAGGGGCAGAAGATTCATGGGTTATAGTTGGTCTGCCTGAATCCTAATTACAGCATTTATCATAATTCCTGCCACTCTAATTGGCTTAAGAGTCTTCCTGGGACAATGTTAGGCAGTATTTCATTGTTGGAATTTACTTTTGATTTTGTAGCTGACGTCACCACTGTGGCTGGTAATTGCTTTCTCAAATTGGTGGAGAAACACTTCCTCTTCTCCCCAAGGTAGATGACCGACCAGAAGGTAGCGTGACAAGAAAGTGGTATTCTGCTTCAAATTAAAATGAGCAGAGGACACTTACTTCCCACTTGAAGAAATACCAGTATTGTACCCACTTTATTTCTCTCATTGCGTTTGTGCTGGGCTCACCTTTCAGCTGTGTCCTTTCCCTCTAACTGCTGACTTCATTGTAGCCAGAGGCATGGAGGAAGGAGGTCACGCCTCAGTGAATGGGGAATCCTTTTGGCGGAAAACTCTTGCTAATATTGCTCTTCACTTCTTTCCAAATCTCCCTCTTTAAACTCTATTTTTGGGTTCAAAATCTGTGTGTGAACAAAACTGCTCTGCACCCAATTAAAAAATGGACAAAGGATTTGAAGAGACATTTCTCCAAAGAAGATTTTAAAATCCCCCATAAGTACATGAAAAGATGCTCAACATCATTAGTCACCAGGAAACGCAAATCAAAACCTCAGCGAGATACAACTTCTCCCCCACCGGGAAGCCTACAAACAAAATGATGGACGCTAACAAGTGTTGGTGAAGACGTGGGGAAATTGGAACTTTGTTCATTGTTTTGTAGGACTGTAAATTGCTGCAGCTGCTTTGGAGGACTGATTGGCAGTTCCTCAAAAGTTAAACATAGAGTTGCCATGTGACCCAGCAATTCCACTTCTAGGTGTATGCCCAAGAGAACTGAAAACATAGGTCCACACAAAAATTACCACATGAATGTTCATGGCAGCATTATTCCTAATAGCCAAATAAGTCCATCAAATGATGAATAAATAGAATGTGGTATATCCATGCCATGGTATATTATCCAGCTACAAAAAGGACAGAACATGAATGAAACTTGAAAATATTATGCTAAGTAAAAGAAGCTAGAAATAAAAGGCCACATATTGTATAACTCCATTTATATGAAATATCCATAACAGGAAATCTCTAGAGTCAGGACATAGGTTAATGATTGCCAGGGGTGGGGGAATATAGAATGACTGATAACACATACAGTTTCTTTGTGGGGTGTTGGATGTCCTGGCATGAGGCGGTGCTGATGATTTCCACAACTTTGTGAACATATTAAAAACCACTACACTGGACACTGTACAAGTGTGAATTTTATGGTATGTGAATTATATTTAAATAAAAAATTATATGAGAAAAAAATCACTTCTGAGGAGTGATACTGGGGTTCCCAGGTGGTCCCATTCTTTTCCTTGAATTTTGAAAATTGTGTTATTTTAATAAAGATGATGATGGTAAAAGAAAAAATACGCTTTTCCAATCTCAGTTGCCACCTCCTTCCCCGATGGCATTTAGTGCTCAAATGTCACTCCCAGAACCGAGGAGTCAAGGGCCTCTTGCTGCCTTTGTGCCCTGAACCTGATCTGTTTGCTGGCTGAGCCTGGCTCTCTGACTGAGAGTCCCTCAGGCCTTAGTCACCACGGTCTTCCCCCTTTGTTGTGGGTTAACTTGTGTTCCCACAAAAGATAGATACAAGTCCTAATTTCCACTAACCGTGACTGATCTTATTAGGAAATAGGGTCTTTGCAGAAGTAATCAAGGTTAGACCAGGTGATACTGGGTTAGGATGAGCTCTAATCCTATGGCTGGTGTCCTTAGAAAGGGGAAAATTTAGACACAGAGAGACGACAGTGTGAAGACGCACAGGAAGAGGATCTTGTGATGTGGAGGCAGAGGTCAAAGTGCTCAGCTACACGCCAAGGAACGCCAAGGAACGCCAAGACTTCCAGCAGCCACCGGAAGCTGGAAGAGGCCAGAAGGGTTCTCCCCTGCAGGTTGCTGAGGGAGCGCCTGCTAGTACCTTAAGTTTGAACTTCTGGCCTTCAGAACCGTGAGAGAGCAAAGTTCTATTGTTTGAAGCCGTCCAGTTTGTGACAGTTTGTTATGGTATCCCTAGGAAACTAAGATGCTCCTTTAGTGCAGAGCCTGGCACACAGAGACTCGAGCATATTTGCATATTTGCCGAGTGAATGAATCTTCTGCTTCCACACAAGCTGTCCTGGCTGAGGTGGGAAGAAGCCCCGGCCAATGGCTGGTAAAAAATTGAAATGGTAATCTCTGCTTCTGCAGGTGAAGGATCCAGAGGGCAGAAGTGGTTTACCCCAAGTAGGGAGCAGAGTGGGGGGCCTGGAATTCAATTTAGATCTTTCCACTCTGAGTTAACAGAAGAAGGTGGAAAAGAGAAATGAGCCTAATGAGAGTCTAATATGAGTCAGATGCTGTGAACTTGGCCTAATTTATTTCTCTCCACAGCCCTGTGTGACCGGTCTTCTCGGTCACATTTCTGCAAATTAGGCAACAGACATAAAAACAGAGATTAGGACGCCTCTAAGATCATCTAGCTCGTGGCAAAGCCAGAGTTCCACCCCAGGGCTTTATGATTTCAAGGTCTTGCTTCCCCGAATCTTGCTAGTGGGATCTATTCATTAGATAGCTTTCAGACTTCAGGAGGGCTTTCAAGTTGATTTGATAAGTGATCAGAATACATCTACCTTAGAAACTCAAGGTTTGAACAAAAAATTTAATATCTACATTTTCTCTAATCAATAGGACAAAGATAATATTTTAATATATGCAATGTATTTTTGCCTTTTGGAGAGTAATAAATTGCTAAGATGAATATTATAAGCCATCCATAAAACATGGATAGGTAAAACTTAAACATAAATAAGGAGGTGTTTTTTTTTTTTTTTTTTGCGGTACGCGGGCCTCTCACTGCCGTGGCCTCTCCCACTGCGGAGCACAGGCTCCGGAGGCGCAGGCCCAGCCGCCATGGCTCACGGGCCCAGACGCTCCGCGGCACGGGGGATCCTCCCAGACCGGGGCGCGAACCCGCGTCCCCCGCATCGGCAGGCGGACGCCCAACCGCTGCGCCACCAGGGAAGCCCTAGAGATGTTTTAATAACCGATCATAAAGGAGGATTAATAGGAATGGGGGAAGGACACCCCAAGCCCAGATACAGCTGAGGTAAATAAAATGTGAATCCAAATATCTGGAGAACAGGTTAGGATGGATAGATAGGCTATTTTTCCCCAAGAATTTATCAAAATTTTCTGCTGCCATTTAGGCTAAGGAAACACATGGTGCAGTCTATCTATGGTCTAGATTTATTTGGTTAACTAAGGAATCAGGGGTACAATTTATAATTTCTATTTTTGGAACTAAGTATTTTAAATTTAGCAACATCCTTGACATGTTGATAAGCATTTTGCACAACAGGAGCTGCTAACAGCTATCATGGAAAAAAAGGATTTGGGAACAAATCAATGTCGAACCCGCGTCCCCCGCATCGGCAGGCGGACTCTCAACCACTGCGCCACCAGGGAAGCCCAATAAGGAGGTTTTGTATTCCATTTTTGCAGGTGAAGTGGCTGATGAACATTTCTGTAAAGGCATATAAAATATTTGTAGGTTATATTGTTTTAGTATTTTGGGAGTAGTAAATAACTTTTTAATAGGATAAGGCATTTTCTTTCTCAGCATAATTTAAAATATTCTATAACAATTTAGGAAGATGATTTTTCAATTTGTTTCTCCATTTTCTTCGGAAATTTTTATGAGGTTTGGCCTGTTTTGAAATTGCTGACCTATCTGTGCATTGGGGGACAGCTTTTAACATCTAAAGACCTACACTTAGCCCACACGTCAGGGGCACTGAGTGTAGTTAAGCTAATGTTTTATAATCTTAGAGAAATTAGTTTCATTAGGGCAACTGGGGATGTAGTCGGGGATGATTTAGTCTGTTTTCCCACGGCTGGGAGAAAAATGAAAAAACTACATGCCATAATTCAATTAAACCAGCAAAAAGAAATGCACCAGTTGATCCCTGGAATGAGTTTCTCAAGCCTATAAGTCACAACTATGTGACTCTGAAGGTCAAGGATTGTGAGAGATTCGATGGCAGTGGTCACATTTAAGAATATCCCCATTTGGCCCAGCATGCTTTCTTTCTGCAGGCCCAGAGCCCCGTTGGGAGACGTGGTTGAATTGCGGTGCCTCCTTTCTGGCTGACAGGCAGATGTGGCAGCCCGGGTTCACAGCAGACACTGCAGGGCCTTGAGACATCAGGCCAGTCGAGAACCACACCTGCCTCCTCAGCAGCCTGCACCTCCCAGGTAACGGCGGGTCTGGGAGCCAACCCAACGTACAGGGTTTGAGCTGGGAATGAGCACGTCCAGCAGGGGAAGCAGACAGAGGCCTAGTCCCGGGATGCTGTTGGCGATTTATGGATAATTTGTGACTTTCTTTTCTGCAAACATCATTCTCTGTAGAATTCAAGGTAGTCACACGTTTGCTATATGATCAGATTAGTGTGAATTGCATGGATTTTTCCATGAATTAAATAATAAACAGCAACCCACTAGTCAGATGACCTTAGGATACATTTTAACAGCATGTCTACTGAAATCCGTGGAATTCATCTTATCATCTGGCGTGACAGCATCACATTACAAGTGTTAATAGTAATACAGTGTGTGACCTCGACGGGCTGATTATTTGGTCACGGGCTATCAAGTTAGCTTTGCCAGGTTGTTCTGAAAAGGACCATAACCTGCCTTAAGCCAAAGTCATGGGCGAGAATAACAACTAAAATTTAGATGGACTGCTGAAAAGTTGAATGAAAAGCTCTCCCACCACCTCATCCCAGAAACACACGAATCATTCACTTTATGAGATTATGTCTGGCCTTGTGCATAGTTTTAAAGAGACAGCAGCTAATCCACTAATAATGCAATTGACTTTTCCTTGTGTTAAAAATCAAATTCAATAATATCACCCTACTTTGTACACTAGAGATCTAAGATGTGAGAACAGAAACATGAGTTTTCAAAGGCTAAGATCATCTCACTCTCTGAGCTCTTGTTGACTGTTGTTGAAGTTGGGGGCACCCAGAAAGAGAGAATACCTGACCCCTGGGGTACAGATACACAGCTACATTGGCTCAGCATGACTTAGAGCCCCTGCTTTTTTGGGCTAGCTCTCCCAAATTATCTTAATCTCTAGCCTTTCTTTGTTTTCTCATCAGACTAGAATGGAAAGGTCCCCCAAAGTGACCTTGGGGTCCCCACACTGGAGATGGCAAAGCTCAAAATGGCGGGAGTCTGAATTCCCTCCATAGCCAGCACCCCCTATGATTTGGGCTTTACATGAATGAGAAATAAACTACCATTGTATTGGATCATTACATGTCCGGGTTTCTTTCTTTTTTTTTTTTTTTTTTTTTGCGGTACGCGGGCCTCTCACCGCCGTGGCCTCTCCAGCCGCGGAGCACAGGCTCCGGACGCGCAGGCCCAGCGGCCATGGCTCACGGGCCCAGCCGCTCCGCGGCATGTGGGATCCTCCCGGATCGGGGTACGAACCCGTGTACCCTGCATCGACAGGCGGACTCTCAACCACTGCGCCACCAGGGAAGCCCTGGGTTTATTTCTTAATGCAGCATTGCCTATCCTACCCTGACTAGTTCGATATCTTACCACCAGAAATAACAACATAACTTATTAGTAAATATAATTCCAGATATCTCTTTATGAGTAACGCTTATGCACTCATACGCAGGCAAACACAATATTTTCCTAGTAGGATCATAGCGTACCCAATATCTGTTTCACTCAATTATTTCTGGTGCAGATATTTTCATATATTGTGTTCATTAATATATATCATCCTTATAAATGGCTTCATGCTATTTTATTGAATGATTCTATCACAATGAAATAAATTAATTTTTCCTTGATGGAAACTTAGACTGTTTCCAATTTTTCATTATTATAAACAACTTTGAGATGAAAAACCATGTGCATACCTCTTTGTGCACTTGTCCAATTATAGCATCAGGATAAAGTGTCAGAAGAATTATGAGAGTGGGGTTTGAGCCACATTGCCACACTGCTCTCCGGAATTTACGATAATCCACTTGTCAATTAACGGGTAGTGAAAGTACCTGTTTCCCCCACTTTCATCCACCTGGTATCTTCAAACTTTAGAATCTTGGCCCGTATAATAGCAAAGAGAGATCACCTTGGTGATTTTATTTTCATTTCTTTTTATCACTTTTGTTATTGACCTTCCTTCGCATGTCTATTGACCCCTGACTGCATTTCATCTTTTGTGAATAATCAAGAAAAGCTTGACCTTCTCTTTTCCTGTTTGTGAGGTTTATTTTTTTGGCCAGTGAAATGTGCTTTGAAACTGACATGACTACCAAGTACTGGAATTTAAATGATCTTTGGGGGGCTTAGAAGAGCATCCTCTCAGCCTTGGACTTGCCAGGAAGCAATGCATTTCCAGCAGTATCCTGGTTAGTACAGCAGTGCTCTCCTAGGAGCGGTGAAAGGGGAGACACAGGGAAACTAGCCAAGAGACATAACGTTGGTGAAACATTCTGCAAATATAAAGACGTCTCAGAAGGATAAATGGCAACAGTGCCAACCCGGCAAGACAATTAAATGGCAGGGCTATTTATATTGCTCAGGTGGAGAGCAGGGAATAGACTCATACCTTGGAAGAACTGAGAAACTGAAGGAACTTGGCCAGTGTGAGGGTCCCTCCTCCCCTGTGAAGTTGGAAAGAATGTAAAATTATCTTCTGGATTATACATAAAAAGGCTTTGGCTGCCCAAAACTTACTGAGGAAATCATACCAGGGCTGGTCACACTAGCATTTGAGGAATCGTGCCAAAATGACTCCCTCACCCGCCGACCACCCACCTTGGGTCATGCTGGAGGTTCCCGGACCCGTGCGCCTCTCAGAGCTGAGAGTGTCGGGGAGAGTGAAGCATTGTTCAGTCTCAGAGAGTCTGTTTAGCTGCAGGAAGGAAAAGAAAGGCGTCCATCTAAGCTAGCATCGGAGCTGGGAATTTAACTGCAGGGTCATCTTATTTGGCCATTAAGGAAATAGACGTGATCACCGAATCTTGCCTTCGTCAGCCCTACAAAGCCACATGGGGCAGGTAACAGAGCTGAGTCTCCAGAATGGGGTTTTGGCGAGAGGCGGTCCTCCAGGGGAGAAAGTTGGCGCTCCAGGGAGATCATCTAATCCAATAGGCTTTGCCTTAGACAAAGTAGGTCCTTAAAGCAGCCCCAGAAAGTTAAGAAACATAGCCGGTAAGTGTGCATTCCGATCTCCATAAATTGGGGGCCTGGATGGGTAGTAAGGGAGCAATGACAAGGGCTTTGGGCTCCAAATTAGCACATGGCTGATCATGGGCCTGGATGAAGAAGGGGGCGGTCTCTGGTGGAGTAGCGAGAACCCCTTTGACTATGTCAGGTGACGTCTCTGAGAAGTACTCAGATCCCAGACTTTGGGGAGCAGGGATCTTATTTCCTGGAACTGCTCCCCTTTAGGGGTCTGGTGAAAGCTTTGAGCCCTTGGCCTTAACCCCCATCGTATAAATGAACGTGAGCACACACAATGTTGCAGGACATTTCAGGCGTAGGCCGTGGGACGCAGTGGTGAGACCGTGACAAGAGCAAAAGCAGAGAGCGGAGGGGGCGGGTGTCTGGGTGAACACGGGCTCTGCCCCCTCCATGCCCACCTCCAGCCCCAGCCCTCCGCCTGCCCCGCCCCCTCCACCCCCCCTCCAGTTTCCTCATTTGAGGCAGCCACAGGGAAATGTGGTGGCCATGCTGGCCTCTGAAGGGGGCAGAGCCAGACAGGGGCCAAGCCCAGAGCAGCGCTGGGTTCCTTGCCCTGCACTGCCATCCTAGAAGGTCTCCAGTGGGTACCTAGTGCTGGGGGTCCAGGGCCGGCCCTCCTGGAACACCCTTCTCTGTGCCGGGCACTGTGCCGGGCTCTGAGGGCTCCAAGGACAGATAAGGTCCGTGTGTTTCAGGAGGGTGGGCTTAGACTTGTGGTGTTCAACTCTCAAATCCCTAGCAGGGAGGCGGGGAGAATTACGGCCAGGGCCTGAGGATGCTTCTATGCCCTAGGTACCACCGGTAGATAAAAGAAATAATTGCCAGTCCATATCCATGTTGCTCTTGTTCCATGTGAACATGTGCTCTTGGGGTAACAAACTACACGTTGAAAGATCAATGTGTTTTCAGTTGGTTTCCACTGTTTGTCATAATGTATTTTCTCACCTCTCCCACCCTCTTGCTGGGACCGTGAGCTGTCTGAAGTCATCAAGTCGTGCTGACCCCGGGAGAAGTTAGGGACCAGCATGGACCTTGGTGGGCAGGGTCTTGCTGGTTGGCAGAGCGGGTGCCTCTGGCTCTAGCAGTGAAACCTTCTGACGAGGATCTCTTCACAGGGGAAGGGACACCGAGGATGCTATAGCTGTGCTGAGCATGGATGGTGGGCGGGCACAGGTGGACTGGCTGCTGCTCTGGTCCCAAGGGAACAAGCCCCTCCCCTCCCAACCGCAAGGCAACCCACTCAACGGCGCTGGACCAAGAGACGTGACTCTGACCCTGGCCACCAGCCACATGTGCTTCTCCAAGCTGCCCCCTTTCTGGCGGTTTCTTTTGCCATCTTTCCAGATCCTTGACTGGAACCTGAATGCCTGAGTTCAAATTCCAGCCCCCTCCTATTTTAGCTGTGTAGCTTTGGGCGAGTTGTTTTTTTCTTAACCTCTCTGTGCCTCAGTTTCCTTATCTGAAAGTCTATTAGCACCAACTTTATAGAATTGTTAAGTTTAAATACATGAATGCAGGTAAAGCAAGAAGAATAAAAATGATGCAGTACCTCTTAACATTGTAGCATGGAGGCTGAGCACCTGGGTTTAGAGCCAGGTGATCCGGGTTTGAATCCTGACTTCGTTCCTTCCTCTTTGTGTGATCTTGAGTGAGCTTCTTAATCTCTCTGTGCTTTAGTTTCCTCACCCATAGCACGAGGATAATAACTGCATTTGTTCCAAAGGCAGTCGTGATAAACTAGTGAGAAAGTAAAGTGCTTGCAGAAGCCCACAGCACATACTAAATGCTATACAAATACTAACTTATTAATTTTGTTTCATAAATAAAAAACAGAGAGGTCAAGTAAATCCTCTGAAGTTACACAGAAGTTACACAGCTAATAATGGTGGTTCTGAGAACATGACCAGGTCCCCAAATAAAAAGAAATTGTTCCCACACTTCACCGTAGTATTTTCCTTATTGCGAGAGCAAGCGGGAGTTTCAGACCTGAAATTCTCATCAGGCCGTGCATAGTCCTTTCCAAGGCAGCCAACAATAGGACATCATCCTGGTTCAGAAATCACCTCCCAGGGTTGGCTGTTTTGCTGTTGTTGGGTCCGATACGGTTACGCTGAGGCGCACAGTTACCCTGGGAAGGGACTCCTTGTCTCCCTGGCTCTCTGGGGAGGGTTTCGGCTCTAGCTCCACACCTGGCCAGCCTTCCTGCCCTCACAGGAAGTCTTGCCCCCTCAGGTACAGCATCCGCCTGTGCCCAGATGCAGACAAAATGGCCCTCTCTTCACTCTCCGCTGAACACATAATCCAAAGGTTACAGATGCTTCAAAAAAGATCCTCCCCCAAACATTCCCCAATCCAGTCCTTATTCCTCAAGACCCTCTCAATTATCTTATATTTCTTGCTCCATAGCCAGTTTGTCTAAATGAAAAGTGTGTGTGCATGTGTGCGTGTGTGTGTACGTATGAGTGTGTATGTGTGTGTGTGTGTGTATACGTTGAGCACTGGGACAGTCTCTTTCCCTTCCATGGGAAATACCAGCAAAGCTGCAAAACGTCTCCATGGAAACCAGCCTTTCAGTCCACTGGGCTTCTGCAGTGTGGATACATCCTGTGCAAGGCAGGCAGGGACAAATGAGGCAACTTAATAGAACACACAGCATGCCAGTTTAGAATGCAATGGCCCTTCCTTGGGGCTCCTAATAAGCCAGTGACATCCAAATGATGACAGAACCCCATGTTTTACTCCATGAAAGCTTAAGTGTGTGCAGGCTTTGATTGTCATGAAACTTTTGTAGGTTCACTGCCCCACATCAGGTCATGAAATGTAGGTCTCTATAGTAACCTACAATACAGTCAATTTAAAAATGACGGTTTCTCCATCATGATAAGACTCCCCTCCCCCAGCCCGGTTACCTTTTAGGTCTCTTATGTGGTCCTAATGTGTTTTCTCTTGTTCTTTTGTCACACTGACATTTTTAATCTGCTGAGAAACAGAGGTGATTTCAAGAGGAATAATTCTGATTTTTTTTCTCAACCTTTCCCTCACCCTCTTCTACCTTTTCTCCATTAGAGGATGTGTATTAAGGCTCTAAACAATATATACTCAATCTTTTTTTTTTTTTTTTTTTGTGGTATGCGGGCCTTCCTCTGTTGTGGCTTCTCCCGTTGCGGAGCACAGGCTCCGGACGCGCAGGCTCAGCGGCCATGGCTCACGGGCCCAGCCGCTCCGCGGCATGTGGGATCTTCCCATACCGGGGCGCGAACCCGGTTCCCCTGCATCGGCAGGCGGACGCGCAACCACTGCGCCACCAGGGAAGCCCCTATACTCAATCTTTTTGCCTTTCAGGCAAGGATCAAAATGGTTGTGAATCCTGCTGGTAAGAGGTATAAACTGTAGGATGCGACCCCTCAAAGGTTGGGTAGAAACGTTAAAATATTAACAGATGGGATCAAACATATATTTGATGAGCTGAAAAAATTAAGTGCATGGGTAATTTCCACAAGTATATTATTTTACCCCTTCATTAATATGAAAGCTCTTTTTTATGATAATAATTGTTTGGCTCTTTGAATAGTTTTCCATATTATTTGGTCTCATCTACATTGGACCAACAGGATATTTGCCTTAGGTGGTTATTGTTTAACTTTTTGTTTATAATTTCTTCTGTTGTTATTCTGGGTTTTTTTGGGCAGCAAAGAGTCAAATATTCCAAATATGTTTCAATTTGATTGACCATTTTGCCTGGAAAGTTCTAGGGAAAAAATGTAAGATCTTATTATTTGAAAAGCATATTATGCTAAGTTGTCTGATTTTAGAATTGAAATCAGAATGTCATGTCAGCCTCAAAACTTGAGGCTGTTCTATTTTTGCTTCTTAGACTTGTTAACTCCTGGCATTTGAAAACCATCATTACTTATTATTAGAGTGATTATGACAAGAGAGTTTGAGAATGCTTGGAGATCTGAAAGGCAATAATATATTTAAAAGAAAAAAATGTCTCAAACTATACTCCCTCTCAAATAATGTACTACTTGTAAAATTATGTGGTTATGCTTTTTAGTAAATCTGTCAGTCTTCTTAAAACTGGCTTTTTCTTGTATCTTTATGCTACTGGTTCTGATGTACGTAAAGCCTCCTAAAAGAATGCAGGTATGCCTTCCCAAATCGCCATCAGTTGATTCATTTATCTTTTATATTTGGCCGTTGAGAAAGCCAGGTCACCAGGAAGCCATTAATTAAATTCTAAGCAATTTTCCCACCAGAAAAATCTGAAAAAAAGGATGAGAGGGAAATAGATTAAAAAACCCACCTAATTTTCTAATTTCATGTAAATAGAAGTAATATTTCTTCTGCTTGAAAAAAAGAGAGCCGAAGATAGCATTAGGAATATATCAGAATTCATAATTTTGAATGAAAGTAAATTGCATAGAGTTCTGAAGGATGTTTTCCTGTTTGGGTTCCCAAAGTTAAACTGTCAGAATTTTACCTGTTTAAGGATGTTTTTCATTGTTTGGTGAGGGAGAAATTGAAATCATATATATATATATATATATATATGGTCTGTTTCCACCTTAACTGGGTGCACTGCAATTCAATTCTGACACTAACCACTTGGCGATGGTGCGAGATCCCACAAGTTAAAGGCTTAGTTCTCTACAGCTCTGTCCTTACTTCAGATGCTAGATGCATTTTAGGGGTCCCCAGACCATCTGCACTTCTGACCTATATGTCTGACCACACTTCTAGCTATAAATTCTGGGGTTCCCACTATGCCTTTAGGTATGATAATCCACTAAAATGACTCATAGAACTGAAGAGAGTGCTAGACTTGCAATTATAGTTTATTATAAAGGACACACATAGGTGGGATCTAGGAGAGAGGCAGAGCTCCCATGCCCTTTCCCCATGGAGTCAGGGCACTTCACCCTCCCGGGATGTCAATGTATTCACCAACTGGGAAGCTCCACTGAGCCTCATGTCCAGAGTTTTTATTGGGGGTTTCAGTACATAGACATGATTCATGACGTCACTGGCCATAGGATTGAACTCAATCTCCAGTCCCTTCCCCTGCACCAAGGTTGGGCTTGGTATTTCTGGTGACCAGCCCTCATCCTGGGTTGACCTAGGGGCCCATCATGAGTCACCTTGTTAGCAGAACAAACACACTCTTTTCACTGAAGAAACTCCAAGGGGTTTTGAAGCCCTGTTCCAGGACCCAGGGACAAGACCACATATATTCTTACTACACCACAGCACATACATAATTGACAAGACATAGCCAGACCTCCTGATGTCTGCTCTTACTTCCCTAGTGTCAGGAACATGCTGTTTTGTGTACATTATTGCCAGATTTGTCACTTTCCCTCTAGCTCTGTTGTCAAGTGCCTAATCCTTTATCTGGTTATTTGTTTTGATATCTGCCACAATACATAAAAATATCATGACACATGGGTTCTGCCCATCTCCCAAGTTGCAGTTTTAGTCATTTTTATTCTTTTATGCCACCTCTCTCAACCCTGACTTTTATGTAAAAAATTGTTCCCTCAACATAGAAATTTGGGGGCCTCTATTTCAGGCTCACTTCTTCTGCCCCCCCTCCACTTCCCACCCCACCTTGGGCCAATGGGTTAACCAGCAGTGTTGCTCCAGGGTCCTCATCAAGAAAATGAGTTTTTTCTCTTATGGAAAGAACTATGGTGCCTATGAAACACAGGGATATAAAATTTGCATTTTGAGGGTTCCATATTTATGGGAAAGGCTTCAAGCAGTCCAGACTCAAAAATAAATACTCTTATGTAGATGGCCATAAATTGACAGGGGAAAGAGAACTTTCTGGAAGTACTTTTGTCTTATCAAATAGTTTGGCAGCGTAAAAACTTTTCCCATGCAAGGATTTATTGGTCTATGGACCTTTCTGCTTCTTAGACATCACAATCACTGTAGCAAAGTTTTGTGAAGACATGGTTAAATCTGTCTGTTCCCAGTACATCAGGATGTAATATGGAAAGTATTTATTTATTTTAAATTGAGGTTAAATTCCCATAACATAAAATTAACCATTTGAAAGGGGACAATGCAGTGGCATTTAATACATTCACAATGTTGTGCAACCACCACCTCTATCTAGTTCCAAAACATTTTCATCACCCCAAAAGGAAACCCCATACTCAAAGCCATTACTCCCCTTCAGAGGATAATTATTTTTCAAAAAAATCTCTGTTTTCAGTCATTCACTTAACAAATATTTATGTCTACTGTGTAAGGGATACGTGTCGAGTACTTTCTTTTTCCTTGTCATTTTCTTATTTTTCCTAATTGTATTGTATATGGTTATAGGAGGATTCTAGACGACTGGGTCTGGTTAATCAACTAAAAAATTCTACTCCATTGATAGAGTCTGGATCTTCCATTTTATCCAGCAAAAGAGCAGACACACAGCAACTACATACGAAATGCTGAATGACAGAGTTTTGCTGCAATCATATTGGATTAGAATTATATTATCAAATGGTTGTATCATTTAAAAGATTTCTTTAGGCAAGCAGAAGTCAGGAGCAACCAGAGATGAGATTTCGTATCTGAGTCAATGCAAGGATTCAAACGGGGAGGAGAATCAATTCACAGGAACTTGTCACACCTATCTGTGTGACAAGATCCCACATGCCGTGGAGCAACTAAGCTCGTGCACCACAACTACTGAGCCTGCGCTCTAGAGCCCACGAGCCACAACTACTGAGCCCATGAGCCACAACTCCTGAAGCCGGCGTGCCTAGAGCCCGTGCTCTGCAACAAGGAAAACCACCACAGCAGAGACGAGATTTCGTATCTGAGTCAATGCAAGGATTCAAACGGGGAGGAGAATCGATTCACAGGAACTTGTCACACCTATCTGTGTGACAAGATCCCACATGCCGTGGAGCAACTAAGCTCGTGCACCACAACTACTGAGCCTGCGCTCTAGAGCCCACGAGCCACAACTACTGAGCCCACGAGCCACAACTCCTGAAGCCGGCGTGCCTAGAGCCCGTGCTCTGCAACAAGGAAAACCACCACAGTGAGAAGCCCTAGCACCACAACTACTGAAGCCCGTGGGCCTAGAGCCTGTGCTCCGCAACGAAGAGTAGCCCCCGCTCACCACAACTAGAGAAAGCTCGCACACAGCAGTGAAGACCCAACACAGCCAAAAATAAATAAATAAAATTTATTAAAAAAAAAAAAAAGCATTGCATTCACAGTGTTTCAAAGGAGACATTCTGAACTGAACTGAACTGCAACTTTCAGCTACCGTTCTGGATGAACCCGTTGCCTGCAAGTTGCCCTTTTGAGAGACAGCTGTAAGACCCTTCAGGATGCACGTGGAAGATGACAAGTCCCTCGTTACGTAAGGTCTGGGCGTTGGGGAGTAGCCCCTAGACACCATTTGACAATGAGGAGTGTGTCAGGATACGGCAGTGACCCCACTCCTTGTGGGTGGGGAAGGCGGTGTCCCCAGGTGCCCAATTCTGTCCCCTCAGCCCCACTCAGCATCCAGCGTCCCTGGACCAGCTCTGGGGCTCCTACAACCTGGGAGCCCTCATCTCTGAAAACCCACACAGCTCTGTGCTCCATAGCCTCTAACTGATGTCTGGCTATTGTTTTATGTGGGGGATTATCTGTCCAGACAATCTTCTTAATTGTGTTTTCCTTCTCAGCACAGAGAAGAATATTTTGCTGACAATATGCTTGACATGAGAAGATGCCTTCTTTCCTTTGGGTGTTGGGGTCCATGGTTTTGCTGGAGCTGGTGCCTGTGGACCGGTGAGAGGGGATTTCTTAAAGAACTTTAAATCTACATAACTTCATTTCTCTTTTATAAGGATTTATATCTCACCACCCATATTAGGTTCAGTGAAAGACAGCTGCTCTTTCTTAGAGCCACAGAGCCAAGCCATTTCTAACAAACATTTAGAGCGTGTCTTATGTGACAGCACAATTTGCTTTAGTGGAACTGACATCTAAAAGGGGCCTTTATACAAAATGGTGCATATTTTTGTTCTGGTCAACTTAGAGGGTCAGTAAGTATCAGGATATTTCAAAATCCCCAGTTAGTAAATCCCCTAGATCTTCTATATCCCAGATCTTTTCTTAATCTCCCATTTAGCACCTTTATAATCTTTATAATCATATAACTGTTAGACAAATGTAATTCTGAGGAAAATTGTCATTAGGCCAACATCCCTCCTTGTGTTCATTTCTTAGGCCCTCCATTATAGACTACCCAATCCTGGGTGGCTCACAACCACAGAAATTTGTTCTCTCCCAATTCTGGAGGTAAGCAGTCTGAGGCAAGGTGTCGGCAGGACCACACTCCCTCTTCCTTGCCTCCTCTTCCACTTTCTGGGGGCTGCTAGCAGTCCTTGGTTTGTGGCTGCATCATTCCAATCTTCAAGGCCAGCATCTTCAAATCTCTCTGCTCTGTCTTCACTTTGCTACCTCTGCTCTACATATGTGATTGCGTTTAGGGTCCACCTGGATAATGCAGAATAATCTCCCCAAGTCAAGATCCTTAACTTGATTCCATTTGCAAAGATCTCTCCCACTTTTATCTCCATATGAGGTAACATTCACAGGTTCCAGGGATTAGGATGTGGATCTCATGTGGAGCCCAGTTTTTCACTCTACTGAAGAAGTTAAGCAGACTTCTTTCCTGCAGAGCATCTTAAAGCCGTTACTACACTAATAGGTAGTGGGACTCTCAAGGGGAGAGGCAAGTACCCCCTACAAGAGTTGAATCACCAACACCACAAAAATTAGTCTGAGGATGTCATGGGACTAATGGCCCTAGGAATAAACTTCAGAAAATGTTTGGCTTTAGGATAACTTAGAAACTTCTTCTCCAGCATTACGGACCCCATCCACCATTCCTAGATTTCTCTCTTACTATTTTTCTACTTAAAATGGCCAGCTTTAGTCAACATGTCCTGATCATTGTTCTCCAAATACACCTGTGCTCTCCTGCCTCCACTTTCTCCTAAGATAATGACCACCCACCTCATCTCCACTCCCAAGCTCCCTGCCACCCCCTAATCAGCAGCACTGTCACCCCCTTCACCTCCTTGGTCAAACCCTGTCCATTCTCCAAGGCCCAGCTTTCCCAAATTCTTCCTGGTTCTTTCAAGAAGGAGTCTCTCCCTTTTCAAATCTCACTTTAGTGTTGAGATACTCCAGGGTCAATAATAATTAAGTACAGAAATGTCCAAATCTTTACTTCTTAGTTTTACAGCCAGCAGATTCAAGGTTATCCCTAAAATGACCTTGTGGTCTTTCCAATATGGAAAGACAGGGAGGTGAACTAGAGCGTAATCTTGACTTTTCTCTAGGAAATGGGTTGTTGTGAGTTGAACTTCATTTGATTTTATGTCTTGGTTAAAAAAAAAAAGGTGAGGTCTGTAGGTCCTCACTTACTTGGAATTTTATCATCTACTTCCTTTAAACAGGACAATAGTTCGTCTGTTGTCTGAAGTTGTGTTAAATTTTTAATGTCAGCCTTAAGGTCCTGACTCTTGTTTTATAATTTATCACCCCTCCCACACACTCTCTGTGCCTGCTGGTAAGTACTTATTGATTACTTGGTTAATTATCTGTGATGGACTCGCCCTTGATTTATTTAAAAAATTAGATTAAAAAATTGTATGCAAGGAAGAATCCTGCATTTTGAGGAACACAACGCTTGATTTATTCAAAGTCTTATTCCTTCCTTCCTCTGTGGTCGTGGAGTAACATGTACAAGTCTGGCAGGAGAAATTGGAGAGAAAACCTTTTCCATGGGAGGCTCTGAGACATGCATCTGACACCTTCCTTTTCATTAAAGCCATGGGGGAAAAATGTGCATCTTACATGGGAATGAGAACATTCTGGATTAAAAAAAATCCAGACTTTTTCCTTCCTATCCATTTTCCTATGAGAGCGTCCTTGTTGAAAATGTGTGCTGGAAAAAAGGACTGCAAAGTCGTGAGCCTGCAGGTTAGGGACCCAGCAAGTTGGAGGAGATAGTCATTTGGGGAAGGGTATTATTTAGAAGTCAGAACACAGTGACCATGGGGCACCTTTCTTTGATTCAGTTGGACATTTACTCCTAGGTGAGAGCCAGAGCCATAATCTGAATTAAATATCTACTAAGAAAGCATCCCTAGCAACCCAGCAGGGAGTGATGTTTGGTTTGGCTTTGACTTCAGGAAATCCAAAGCCAGGTTTATCCCTCTTAATTCTGTGAACTGGACTGTGTGTGAATCTAGAGAGCAAACATCATCAATATCACATCTGTTGCAGGAGCGAGCACATGCTATTGGGAGGAAAGTGTCTGCATACTGAGTTGAAAGGATTACAGTGTTTAGCAATGAAACCCACACGGAGACCCTTTGGCAAGGATGAACGTCCAAGTGTAAGGACTTGCAATATTACTTGTCAGAACAAAGGTACAACAGGTAAAAACCACCACATGTTAAAATCCCTAAGGTAGCTGAAATCGGTCAACAAGAATTTTTTAGTACCTAATGCCAACTTATAAAATCATACGGCCATGCCACAACCCTTGGATCTTTAAAAGAGTTGGGTATAGTACAAGGTAACAGAACTCCACAATATGAAGAGCTTTATAATGGGCTCGAGAATCGTGAGTAAAGTGAGGTGTGGGGATCATAAGAAGTTTCATTTTTGTTTTTGAGGGCCTGATAGGGGACAATTGCTATGCTAAATGCTTTACATGCATTATATATTATGTGACTATATGAATATATATGTTTATTAGCTTTCAATCATATCTCTTAGCTTATGCATGTATATACATATTCAAATGCAATTATTTATGCAAGCTTATGTGGATAAGTATATATATTAGCTTATATATGCATATCTATTACCTTTATACACATTCTCAAAACACTGCCAGGTGGCTGTTATGCCCCATTGCAGGAACTCAGAGAAGAAGGGTTAAGTAATTCATGGGTAGGCTCACAGCTAGGAGGCGGCTGAGTGACAGTCAGGCCCCTGGAAGACCATGCTGACTGACAATGCTCTCCCTAGAAGGACGACTGCATGCCAGAGATGTTTTGCTAACTGTGTAGAAACCTTTATGAATGCAGCTCTGGGCTGCAGAGCGAGTCTCTGAGTCAGTATTTAAACCTCAAGACACCCCCCCCACCCCCCACCTCCCTTCCTTTTAACGCCTTTGAGCCTGAAATTGTAATCTCTTGTGAGAGATTAAATCAAACCAGAAAAGTGCACGAGAAATGTAGGCAGGGATGTTGTTACTGCGGAACACCCCCCCACCAGCTCTTTCCTCTTGGTGAAGCCGAGACTTGGTGAAATCTGGGAAGTGCCTCCCTCCCACAAGGCGACCTCCACTCTCAGCCGATTTTCGCCTTCCCCAGCGCCAGGAGCCAGGCGCTTCCCCGGCAGGCCTCCCCTCTCCCAGCTCTCTCACCTGTCCACAGGAGGGGGAGCAGGGCGGCGAGGGGGAGGGGGCGGGGCGGCAGCCTAGCACCAGGGAACAAGTGGGTGACAGACGAGTGATGACGAGGTCTCTGCTGAAGGGCCTCACTCCCTTTGGCTGGGGAGTATCCCCGAGGCCAAGAGGGCTGCACAGGTAGAAAAGCAAATCTCTCCACCCAGACTTTCAGGAGCCCAGGCCCGCCCTCGGGTTTGGGCAGGGTCTCTCCCCTGCCTGTGCTGTGCTCTTGGGAGCCTGGGCTTTAGAGCTCAGTGTTCCCTGCTTCTCCCTCCATGATCTGCTCACTCACACCTCGGATGCCTTATATTAAGCTAAGCGCTTCCTATACGCACACCGCTCACATCCTCCCGCTCCGGGCTGGCCACACTTGCTCGCCCTGTTGGCCACTGGTCGCCCTGCCCTCTGGCCTTCCTCACGGCCACACCTCTGCGCAGGGGACCCTTCTCCCTGCAACCTGAGGGCACAGAGGGATGCCCGAGACCCCGAGTCCCCACTCTTTCCCCTGATGAAACTTGCTGTCAGCAGACACGTGGAGAAGGGGGTTTGGTGTCATGTGAGGAGGGGGAGGAATGGGAAGCAGTGGAAGGGAGGAGAGGAGGGGTGGAGAGATGGTGGCAGCTGGTGGAGCGTGGAGCAGGCCCTGGGAGCAGGTGGCAGTGCGTGGGGGGGGAGGGGAAGGACAGTGGGTGGGCGACAGTGGAGGTGGGGTAGGAAGCGGGAGGGGAGAGAGTTTAAAAATGCATTTGCTGGGCTTCCCTAGTGGCGCAGTGGTTGAGAGTCTGCCTGCCGATGCAGGGGACGCGGGTTCGTGCCCCGGTCCGGGAAGATCCCACAGGCCGCGGAGCGGCTGGGCCCGTGAGCCACGGCCGCTGAGCCTGCGCGTCCGGAGCCTGTGCTCCGCAACGGGAGAGGCCACAGCGGTTGAGAGGCCCGCGTACCGAAAAAAAAAAAAAAAAGCATTTGTTTAATTTTTTCCTTTGGGCTGGAGCAAAGACAAGGGGGGAGCTGGACCCCCAATTGTGGGGGGACTCGGCACTTGGGTCCCGAGGGGGCGTCACAGCTCCTCCACAGCCCTGGGGTGTCACCTACGCACTCCCAGGGGCTTGGCAAAGAGGGCCCGGGGAGCGCGGCCTGCTGCTGAGATGTGTGTGGATGGGGGGCGGTGGTGATGGCGACAGAGGTTTTTGGTTGTTCGTGGCCCCAGTGGACGGTGGTGGCAGCCTGGCTAGGGCGACTGTCTCCAAGTTGCCAACCTGGGCTGGTGGCGTGGTGACTCATGCCCTGAACGTGTGCTTTGTGTACCACGACCTTCTGTAAACAGAGCGGAAACCGAAGGGGGACCAGAGTTCTTGTGATCCCACATGAGAGAGGGAGACACTCCAGTGAAACGCCGATGGCACTGGTGCCCTCTGAGATCAGGGCACATGGAGACCGGGGAAGAAGGGCCGAGTGGATGCAGCTGCCCCCGAGCCGGGCTTGCCACCATCAACGGCTCGGAAAGGCAAAGTGAGAGAGAAAAACTGTTATTGCCAGAGCTAATGGGCAGGTCCTAAAACCTGCTGCTGTTTTGGAAAGAATGATAGCCCTCCCAGCTTCTGGGAGAAAGGAGGTCTCCAACTTCCCTCCCCAAGCACCTTCCACCTCCCCTATTTCTGCCAGTCCCCGGAGCTGTGGTGTTTCTAACTCTCCTCCTGGACAGGATCACACTGGGAAAATCCCTTTATCCTTCTGAGTTGCATCCAATGGCTTCATCAATAAAATAGAAATACTCTTGACTTGATGGGCCCCAAAGCCAGGTGGCCGAGGGAGATAGATTCTCTTGGTGGCCACCAAGAGTGGCTCAGGTTTCCATCTCTGCATCAGTCAAGTAGAGGCTGTAGCAGGGAGTGATATTGGAGACCGAAACCTCGGGAGGGTCTGCAATTGTCTAGAAAGTCCCACTGTTGCTGCATGAGAAGAAAGCACTGGTTCTTCCTCGTTTATCTAGAGCAGTGATTCCCAGTCTCTTAATGGGGAATGACCTGCCCTGCAGAGCAAATTTAGCAATGTCTGAAGACATGGATTGTGACAAGTGGGGGAAGGTGCTACTGGCATCTAGTGAGTTGACGTCAAGGGTGCTGTTAAACATCCTTCAACACACACAGCTTCACCATGAAGAATTATCCAGATCCGAATGTCAATGGTGCCCAAGGCAAGAAACGCAATCTAGATCTTCCTAGTGCCCGAGAGAAGTTGTGGGTGTCAGAGATGAGTTTCTCACCAACCAAGTCACCAACATTCATCAGAAGGTGAGGGTGAAAGTATCTCCAAAATATTAAGGAAGGAAAATGAACTTGAGAAAACAGATTTTCTCCATTTCCATTTCCACGAAGAATAGTAATAATCTATACAAACGTAAGGCACCCCGAGCTGAAATTTACTCACTTAGTTTGCTGCTTTGAACATTGCTGTGTGTCTCTACCCGTCAAGTCCTTTAAATTACATGCTCGTTCTGGAGATGGCAAGGAAGGAAGCTGCATTCTTATTTGGAGCAGGCTGTTGTCGGGCGAGCCTCAGAAGGGAGGCAGCAGATGGAAACCACAGAAGCAAGGAGGCCCCCACATTGAGGGACACGGGAGGGAGGAAAAGGGGGGACCAGGCAGGGCATGAAGCCCATCCCCATGGACATGGTGGCTGGGGCCGTTCGGCTGCATTTGGAATATTCAGGTCCTCT
The DNA here is from genome assembly GCF_002837175.3 of Physeter macrocephalus. NCBI lineage: Eukaryota > Metazoa > Chordata > Mammalia > Artiodactyla > Physeteridae > Physeter > Physeter macrocephalus. Next base: position 8,455,780 of record NC_041221.1, read on the forward strand.
GAACTCAAGCTAGAATCTCTGATTCCAACTGAACAGGCCCGTAATCTCAAGCAGAAAGTGATTATCCTTGAATGTAAAAGATATATTCCAGTAAGGAAAGCACATGCCTCTTAGTAAAAAAATAACAGCCTTTTAGAGAAGCACAAGCAGGGAAGAGGCTGCTGGATCTCTCTCTTCTGCTTTGGATCAAAGGAAGCGTTTCTGCCTAATGGTGGGACTGAAATGATACATTGTGAAGGGACCCAACGTATCATGCAATACAATCTTCTGCATCCATCTGCGTTCTGCTGCCCCTCCACGCTGGCTTCTCTGGGCATCCACTCTTGTGCCCCCCTCCCCGTGTCCTGCAGGTAACCCAGGAGAGAAGATACAGAAAGGAGGATGCTCTGGTCAGAGTTGCTAGTTGAGGTGGCAGAGCCAATCTGGTGAGTGTGGGCTGCCGGCATGGATAAGGGATAAGACGGAGCTCCCGGAGTCCCGGGAGAGTGAGAGACCTAGCCTGGAGGTTGGGCTTCCAGAACCTATTCCCAGAAGCACATGGCAGAGCTGCTGGGAAGGGGAGGGGCTGCTTGTCTGCACCTGTGCTGGCTGGCACCCAGCCCCGTGGCCCATCTGCATCAACTCGCCTGCAGGATGGAGGGGGTCACGGTCTCAGGCTGGGAGATGCAAAAGGAAGGGAGATGGAAAACTACCAAAGGAGAGTCTGGAGGAGATGCTGGGTGGCCAGAGCAACAGGTACCCTCTGTTGAGGAGGAAGGCACATGAGAAGGGAGACTTGACGGGAGAGAGAAGGTCGAGACAGCAAGGAGGGTCAAGGGCACACTGCCAGGGAGAGCTGACAGTGATGGGGCGCGTGGGGAGGGGTTTAAGAAAACCTGAAACCTCCCTTTTCCAGGAACTAGAGGTAGCGATGCTTCCCCGCGCGGCTGTCATAGAGGAGTTCATTTAGATAATAATCACAAGTAACAAAGTGACGGTTTAAACCGTGTAAGGGCAAGAATGAGTGCTCAAGAGCAATGGGTTTGTCTTTTTTTTTTTTTTTTTGCGGTACGCGGGCCTCTCACTGCTGTGGCCTCTCCCGTTGCGGAGCACAGGCTCCGGACGCGCAGGCCCAGCGGCCACGGCTCACGGGCCCAGCCGCTCCGCGGCATGTGGGATCTTCCCGGACCGGGGCACGAACCCCCGTTCCCTGCATCGGCAGGCGGACTCCCAACCACTGCGCCACCAGGGAAGCCCCGGGTTTGTCTTTAAGTTGTGTTACTCTTTTTCCTTAGGGGGTGCCTTTTTGAAGTTTTATTAAATCTTTTATTACAAGTAATTGTATCCAAAACAAAAATACATGCAGATAATAAAGAAGAGTATCAAATACAGAGTAAAAGGTCTTCCTACCCGCTTCCAATCATCAGAGGAAATGCTGTCAACAGTATCTGGTTTTAGTTTTCCTAGCGTTTAGCATGAATTTAATGAACTAGATTTACACCTTTATTTTCTAAAAAATTCACTGCTCTTATAACCCATGGTGTCCTCTTTCTTGAAGTTTTTTTTTTTTTTAAAGGATGCATGGGATCCCTTTCTTTAAAGGCTGCTTTCTGATTGTAATATGCCTGTATTCTTTCCTCCCACTTACCTATCAGCTGGGTATGAATTTTCAGGTGGAAAATCATTTCCCTCAGAATTTGAATTTAGTATTCTGTTGTCTTTTTAAAAATTTTTTAATTGAAGCAGAGTTGATGTAGAATATTATATAAATTACAGGTGAACAATACAGCGATTCACAATTTTTAAAGGTTATGGGGAATAGAGCAGATATTTTATAATAACTATAAATGGAGTATAACCTTTAAAAATCAAGTCGTGTGACTTTTGAGATGATGCTGTGACTACCTGTGTGAGAGCGAGCCTGAGAGACAGATTTCCATATTTAAAGTGTCTGAGTTTTATCAGGAGGGAGAAGATACATTTTAAAAAGCACCGTCTGGTGGGCCCGGTGTAGCTTTAGTCCCTGAGGATAGAGGGCCATTTCGCGTCCTAATGACCTCATGCAAAGAATAGCTCTGCCCTGTCCTAAATATCCTCCATCGCCCTAAACTCCCAATCCAGCTATGGGGTCTCTTACCAGCCATGAACAGAAGCCAAAGTCTGGGTACCCACATCTGCCTGGACCTTTGACATCTTCCTTTCGCCCAAGAGGGCGTAGGGCAGGGCACTGGCAATAGTGTGTTTGAGAGGGTAGGCGCGCATTTCCCCATGGGGATAAGGAGCTTTCAGTACCCCAGCAAGGGGGACAGGCCCCATGGGTTTAATAGCAAAGGGAACGGTGTCTCTGTTCTCGCACTGTCAGGAACCCTAATGCTCTGGGACAAATGTGCTCCTGTGGAGAATCCTAATGCCTGCTTTCCTGGCTCCTGGACTTGGTGGTTCCAACTTGAGCTTCCTCTTCTTAGGCGGATGGTTCTGGAGCAGTGGTGGTGGCCATTCCTGCTCTTGTGGATTACTCTGGTTTCCCCTGGGCCCATCCTGGCTCTTTGACCTCGGCTCCCTGCCTCACCTTTCCTGTCTTAGCTTTTCTGCGGGTCTTAAGTGCCTCCCCATCCTCCACAGGAAAAAACAGAAGCTGCAGACTAGTCCTTTTATGACCTGACTCTTGGCTATGTGCCCAGCCATCTGCTGTCTCCCCCGCCTGCCCTCGCTTCCCCACGCTGGGTCCTGGGTCCGGGCACTCATGTTCTCACTGGTTGCCTGGTGAAACCCGCATAACCTTTGGGTGCCTTTATGATGCCCACGCACGCAAGCATGCGCCTCCAGCTACAGTGCTTACCAGGCGGCTTCTGCAAGACCCTGACTCTCTGTGCTGTAGTCTCCCACCCCCGTCACCCCCAAACGCTGCACATGGTATGGGCCATGACCCAATTTCCTTATCCTTCCAGGGCTTCACACAATGCTGGAGTGATAATAGCAGCTCCATGAGGAGAGAATAAATGATTAAAAAACCACTGTGCTTTAATGAAGCTAATTTAATATGAGGTGATTGTAATTGGTTCTCTCTCTTCATTTCATTTGACACTAGAACATTTCAAGTCTGGGCTAAATTTCAACAATTTCTTTAATCGTAGGAGGAGGAATTCCCTCTACATTAATGCAGACAGCCAAGACCTCTAAGTGCCTCACGAAACAGGCCCGTGGCTCCAGGCGGTGGGAGGAACCAGGGTCCCCTCACTTCTCTCCTGGCCGGGAAAGGACCACCCTGAAGCTACTCAGGATACAGTGGCCACTCTGCTCTCTATTTGAAGATGAGGATGAGCAACTGTCTCCTGTGCAGATGTGTTACGGTTGTGATAAACACAGGGATAACTGAGGGGCCAGCCTGGGTAGAGTGATTTGTGGAGAGGTCCAGAAGGGATCCTCTGGGGCTCACGTGCCCGAGAGAGGCTGGCGGATGGTGACAGAAAGCAACAGAAGTCAACCCTTCCCGTCATGATTCGGCTGGCCCTGCGCACCGTCTCCTGCTGCAGTGATGCACTGCATACCTGTGACTGATGTGGAGAAAGAGGCAGACGTGGAACTCCAGGAAGGCTTGCAGAGCCCTGGGGGTGGGGCTCGGGAAGGGGCCCTGAAACTCGCAGAAGGCATGGGGGCCAAGCATCCCCACCTGTCCTGCCCTTGCATCACTTCATCGTTATGCACGAGACAGACATTTGATTGTAATCCACAGTATTAATGGACCCCTGTGGTGTCTGACAGGTTCCCAGGTGTGGGGGGATACATCGGCAGGTGACAGCCATGAAGAGAATTACTTGCAGAAATCTATGTAAGAACAACCTACAAAGGTACTCCGTACAGATCACGATTCTGGAGCCCCAGGCTATTTGCATGCCCCTCGACACCTGCAATTTGTCACCATCTGACTTAGATTCGAGTGGCCAGGACAGAGCCCGCCAGCCTCAACGTCACCTCTAAGGACAGCACAGTGTGGGATTTGGTTTCCTTGTCTGGGTCACTGTGTGCCTATTTATGGACAAGGTTGGGAGTCTCCACTTGGGTCAGGCTTTCAGCTTGGTTTCCGTTAGTGCGTGGGTAGTAAAATCCTGGTTACTGACCCGCAAGTTCAGAGTAACTTCCTCTAGTGTGGGGTTTTCCGCTGTGCCATTTGGAACAGGGTTTCTGATGGAGGAAGTATGAGAATATCCTTTTCTAAGATGCTAACAGAGATTAAAATGTCAGAGGGCAATGGTAAAAATAACAATAGGCTTTGAAACGTTCAATGACCACAGCCAATGAATGCAAGTGTATAGTTTTTGAATTTTAGACCCCCTCAGCCTCCTCGTCAATATCTGTCCTTGCCTTCTCGTCTTCTCTTTGCCCCTGATTTTGTCTATTTCCTCCTTAATAGTTCCTTCTCTGGGTCTTTAAAATATTTATTTATTTATTTATTATTAATTTATTTTTATTTCCTGGCCATGCCTCATGGTATGTGGGATTTTAGTTCTCTGAACAGGGATCAAACCCACGCCCCCTGCTTTGGAAGCTCGGAGTCTTAACCACTGGACCACCAGGGATGTCCCTGGGTCTTTTTTATATATATGTTTCCCCCTGTATTTTTCTCATGTGCATTTTCTTATATTTCATCTTTTTTTCTTCTTTTCTCTGTTTTTTCTTCCTTATCATGACCCTCCTTACCTCAACAATGTGACAAATATATTTTGAAGTTTATCATGTATTTATTAAGTAAAGTTGTTTTTCCTTAAACATTTGAAACCTGTTAATATTTTTGTGTCCCTTGCTTGCCCTTTAAAGAAATGACGAATGCTGTTGTTTTTGACGTGGTTGATTAATGGCACGTGATAGAAAGAAATACTCCTCATCCTGCTCTAGAAGATGAAGAAGATACCCCATCCCCATGATGGTACTTGCATAGCCATCAAAAGCATTTGGACCCCCATGGTGACTGGAGAAGAATCGCTCTCTAGTTCTAGTTAGACAGAGAGATATTCTAGTAACCAGATGGTTTTTGCTTGGCAGTTTAACAAGCAGAGTGTTTACTGGCTCTGAAAACTCATTTAGCGCCCTGTGTCCTAGGCATTCGTGGTTCTGTTTTTGTCCATTTTCTCTGGTGGCCATGGATTTGATATTCCCATCACATTTATTGTGCAGTAATTGACTGTTAATTCTTTGCTTAGCCCACTGATAGGCTCTCCTTCCATAATTAGGTATTTATTTCCTTGCAGGTTTCCTATGTAGAATAAATGTATAGTTGTATATAACGTTATTCAGGAATTTAATTTTGATCAACTATTTGTTAGTGTTGACCATGTGAGCACCTTGAAAAGTAAGAGTATGTCATATATTTTATAATTTTTTTTAATCTTTGTCAGGATCGCTGGACTGGAATGTTGGGTATGATTCCAAGGTCCGTTTTCAAACTTTAAATTTTCTTTGTGCATTGAGCTTATCTATGTGATCTTTTCTTTTCTTCTTCTTCTTTTTTTTTTTTAAGACAGAGCAAATTAGAAAAATGGCCATGCCCTTTCATCTACCGAAGGGTTTGGAATTCAATTTTGGCAGAATTCTCTTAAGCCAGTGGATGCATAGGTCAAAGTCCTTAGAATTATTGCAGAGGCAAGCATGAAACTGAAAACCAACGCAACAGAGAGGGTCCGGGGAGGGGCTCTTATTTAAATGCATCTGGATCCAATAGATAGAGAAAAATTAAAATACCTTTATCAGAAATATTGACCAGTAGATCTCTTATAGTGCCCTAAATGGTTTATAATTCAGTTAGGTGAGTTAAAAAAATATTCACTGAACTAGAGGTCAAATTCTAACAGGAGACTCACGGTAAAACCTGTTAGCATCACAGCTCACACAAGACACTATTTGATTTAATGCACCATACACCCCAGACTCCACTCATGGAAAAGGATGCTAGATTCCAAGCCGTTGAATCTAGCCATTCAATTTCTAGCATTCAGAGAATCTGTGAGTCTTTTGTGTTGGCGACTTTGGATTTAGAGATTAGGACTAAGTCTGCGAAAGTGCTGTGGACTGTGAATTACTTGGTGTGTCCCAATCTCGCTCCATATTTTGAAAGCATAGGCATGTCAGTTTCATGGTGGTTCTGGTACCCTCACTATTTCATTCCAGGTCTGAGAAGAACACCTTCTAGGACTCAAGGGCCTTTCCCTGACAGAGAACCAGTTTGGTGTTCTTCAAACCAAGTGGCAAATCCTCGGAACGTTTTTCCATCTGCAAAGCTAGAGGTAGAGAGAAGGGTGGAACGGAGTGAGGTCAGGGAGTGACCCAGAAAGGAGAGCAGAAGAGAGGCGTGGGAGCACCTTGTCCTTCCCTTAGTCCCTGTGAGCTGCCATTTCCACCGTGAAATTAGCATGTGTTCAAGACATATGAAATTAGGCAGAGGTTTGGGGTCAGGAATTAAAGAAATGCAATGTACAGAACCTTGTAACATTACCTTTTCTTGGAGGGGGCGTACCTTTGGAGATAAGGGCTCATTGACCGTGCTGGAGGAGAACACTTGTATTTAACAGTCTCAGGATTTGAGGAATAGTAGGAGAAGACAGGGGCCAGTTAAATTTGTGCAAGATCCATGGCTAATTTTGCAGGCCAATTTTAAGTAGGTGTTTATGGCCCTAATGATAATGGAGAAGTGTTTGCAAGCTTCCCTTGTCACTTTAGATGTGAAATCTATCACTAGGAAAATGTACCTTTTCAAAGGAAAAAAGTCTGCGTTGTCTATTTATTTCCTATCCACGTGGTCTTTAATAGTTAAACGTCAAAACAGGAAATTGCATTTCTCAGTTTGCAGGAGGATTTATTATAATTAATTTTTCTTTTCTCTTCAAAACGCTTTGTGTATCCTGTTTATTTGGCTTAAGAGCTTAGGGCATTATACCACTGATAGATTCGAAACCTAAATCATTGCAAGCTGCTTACATCTCAAGTACTCCATTTTTTAATGGTTCTCTCTGAAATTTCTGAACAGCACCTAACAAGTCTAACAACAAGAAGCCATTCTGTCCTCTCTTTAGATTATCCAGCCTATGGAATATCTGTGCATAAAACTTCAGCTTTAGACTTTGTCCAAACCTCTTAAAATCAGTTTAAAATTATTGTGGGTCTCAATGCCCAACGCAGTGCTACAAAGAAAATTCATTTTGACTCTTTAGCTCCATAATGTCGCAGAACAATTTCAGCACAGAATTGGACACCATGAGAGATGAATTTTTAATAACACATAATGTAACATTAACACAATATGATCTGTGTTAAACAGACCTTGGCTATCACAAGAGTGAAAGACAAATCAGATAATCACAACGGGATGTGTTTTTTGCAAGATTTTGTGGTTTTCCTTTCAAAACCAAAAATGAAGAATAAATTTCAGGTTACTTACTCATGGATTCTGTCAACTTGGCCATTGTTGAAATTTCCTCTTTGTGCTTTTCCTGGAGGTGAGAAGAAAAGATAATTATGTATAAAGCACATCTTAAATATGAGTCAACACAATGGGTCTCTAACAACAGCTCTCTCTTTCTCTCTCTCTCCCTTTCTCTTATGTTAGAATTTGGTCACCAATGATTAAATGAATTTGAAAATCTCACATTATTGCTATATGATCAGTCAGTCACTGAAAAGAGATTTATAGAATCCTAAAAAACTTGCCAGTGCTCTTGGAAATGAGCGTCTGTCACATTGATCTTGGATATATATAATTGGTGACACACGACCAGTTTTCAAAACCTCCTTGACACTGGAGTTTTGACATCCATATGCCAGTCTTTTGCTCTCTATTTTCTCCTGTTGAAGCATTTTTGGTATTTTTGGAGCTGGTATTTTTGTAGTCATTTGGTCTCATTTTTTCCTAAAAGCTAAATAGATTTTGTACATTTTTCTTTGTCTTACTTTTTTGAATTCTTGGAGGTTTTTGAAAGTCATCACTTTTGATGGGTTTATGACCTTATCTATTTTGGGCTGAAAACATTTTGTTTCAACTGGGATGTAGGCTATAAGCCACTGAGTCTGAGAGCGAGAATGATACATACATAAATTGAATCTGTCCTAATTAGATTACTTCAGAGCTATTAAGAATAATGGTCATCTCTTCTGAAAGTTCTCTTCAATTTCTTTAATTTCCTTAGGCTCCTAACATGTGTAGTAACTGAAACATTGGCTGCTATTATTTTACTTTTTTTTACAGCCTTATTTTTTTTTCTGATAATGAAACTAACACATGCTCATTATTTAAAAACTCAGAAAATATTGAAAAATTATAAATCAGAAAATATAGTTCTCTCATGATGCCACCCCACAGAGAAAACCACTGTAAAATTTTGGTGAAAATCTTTCTATTACAATTTCTATACCTGTAAATATATACAGATATGGAAATATAATCCCCTTTTTATAAATATCAATATCTATAATATATACATACGATGTTGTAAGCTACTCTCACTTAACTCCGTATCATACATCTTTTATGTCAATAAAGGTAGAATACATCATCATTTTTTAGTGACTGCATAGCATTTATCATGAATTACCCCATAATTTCCTCAACCAGATTCCACTGAATTTGCTTCAGATTGTCACTATTTTATAAAACGCTGTGATGAGCATCCTTGAACTCACATATTTGTGCCCTTGTCCTATCAACACTGAGGATAAATATTAGAGTTAGGTATGATTTGGTTAAAAAGTATGATTATTAAGAATTTTTACACGTATTGCTCAATTGTCCGCCACAAACTTTGGCTCTGACAGTGTTCAAAAACATTTGTTCCTGTATATTCTTGCCAACTTGCCAGTGGCTTTAGCACTCCTCTCCAATCTTTGCCAAACTGATAAGCAAAAAGTGGTATCTTGTGCTTTTATACTGTCATTTTTCTTTCTCCGACCTTCTGTTTTTGAACGACAGTAGCATGCTTTCACATGGAGTAGGTACGTCATTGACTCTGTCGTGTAGCTCTCCTCTAGCTCCTGTGCCATCAACACTCTGGTTCTAAGAAGCCAAAGGTGGCATTTATTTCCCCCCATGGCCACAGTTTAGTGTTGAGTTCTTCACAGCTGCTTGGCTAGCACTAGAGTCAACGTGTCATGGCTTGGGTGTTGAAGTACAATTAGCATCATTATTCATTCTTCTAGAGCCACCATTCCCAAACTAAAAGGGTCTGTGTTGAGTGTCAGTAAACAACTTTGCACACCACAAGTACACTTGACTTGCACAAGCCCTGCAATAATGCAGTGAAACCAGGGCACTGCCTCTTACTTAAACTAATAATTGCCTTTGAGAACAGAAGGAGCTAAGAAACCATAACCTACCATCCTACTGTGGTGGCATTAACCTGTGATGTTTAGCCTGCCATGTGGTTTATTTCGAGATGTAAAGAAAAAGCACAGCTACTGGAGAGGCTAAGAGCGTTGGGTGGCAGAGACAAGACTGGCAAGACTGGAACATCTCACAGCAACGTGGGTTCACAGGTGCGAGCACAGAGGCTGCTTCAAAGATGAGTCTACCCTAGTGGTTGATGGCAATTCATGCCTAGATGCAACTCCATGGTGAGAACTCAGTGAAATTCATCCTTGACCTGTAGGAAACTTGTTCTGTCTCTGCTTGCTTTGTCCTTGACTCTCCACTTCACCTCTTAGCCTAGTTCTGCTGCTGGTTTGGCCTCTCTAGTTATACCATCTCTCCTTGTATCCTGGTCTATGATTTGCTTTCCCTTTGTTTCCTGTGCTCCATCAAGCCTTACTCTGGATCACTCACCTCTTCAGCTTGGCCCTCTTCTAATGGCCCCAGTGGTGACAGTCCCCAAACCACAGGCACCCAGATTCCAGGCATTATGTCCTTACAAAGCCCTGTCAAGTTTGTCTGTCTTGTTGTGCGTGTGTCACTGTGTTATCTCTTATGACCCAGGGACCCCGCCACCTTTTGTACTCCAGTCTTGCTGGTGGGTGCTCCTTGCAGCTATTTTTACCCAGATGTGTTGGATATCCTGGAGAAATCAAATACTGCCTGTGTCAGCATTTTCCTCTTCCCTGTGCCAGATGGAAACTTCTGACATTGAGAGGGGAGGGGCCCTTAAAAGTCCTAAATTTAGCTCTCCCAGTTTGACTCATCTATGGCATAACTTATGGTGGAAATCATGACATATGTTTCTGTGTAAGTGGTTTATTCATTCGAGGAGATGCCTTTAAACTCCTTATGTCCTTCCCTCATTATCGGAAAGTTGAGGTTTGCAATTACATGACATGTATACTCGATAAAGGATTTACATTTCATTCAAGCAAATTCTCCTCCTTTTTCTAAAGCCAAGAGCTTCCTCCAAAGTAAAATTCCTGGTCATCGGATTTACAATACTGGAAGAGATTTGGAATGATAGCATGTTAAACCTGGAAGAGAATCTTTTAAGGAATGTCAAGTCCAACTCCACAGTGATGCATTTGATGAAACTGAAGCCCATGCCAAGAAAGGAATTTCCACCAAGCTGGTCTCTTCTCCCTGTCAACCTCTACTCCCTGAGAACCTCAAGGTCTACCATATAGTGATATATTGTGACAAGAGTCCTTATACAACAATCCTGGTGCTGTTGTTGGAGTTTCTCAGATTTGCCTTCTCTGTGTTCTTTCTTGGAGCAGTCTCATTCACAACAATGGCTCCAATATCCAGAAATGGCTGATGGCTTCCAAATTTGTACATCCAGCTCTGACCTCTACATTGAACTCATATCGTTGACTGGACAGCACCACACAGATGTCTAGTGCATGTTTCAAAGCAACGTGTTCAAGGTTACTCTCTATTCTCACACACTTTCCACCAGCCAACCCTCAGCCCCTCACACCTGGGCGATTTCTTCCATTCTCTGTCTTTGGTTTATGGGATCACCACCCACATTATACCTAAGCCAGAAATCTGGGAACTCCCCACTTCCTTTTTTTTCCTCACCCCTGATATTTCACTTAGCTTAAATTTGACCTCCCTTCACTGCCATCTCTTAAAGGGCATGTTGATATTGCTTCCCTGTGTCTCCAGCCTTACCTGCAACACTGAAGGTTTATCTTGAAACAATCCTGGGGGATCTATCTAAAATACAGGCTTGACCCAGGCACCCCTGCTTGAAATATGTCAGTTCTTCTCTAGCAAGTAAGCATGCAATCCTTGTCTTTTAACCAGGGCAGGCTGCCTGGATGGTTCTGTCTTTACCTGTCACACCCTAGTTGTAGGTACCTTCCTGCCTTGGCAATCACCCAATTTCCATTTCCTCCTTGTGCTCCCAAATTTATCCCTAAGAACTTCCCTGGGTACCAGTCAATCTCTGCAGTTTTCCCCTACTCCTCCTGACCATCTTTTCTGAGTTTTGTTTCTAAGCATGCTCATACGTGATCATGTATCACTGCATAATTTATTATTTGTGTAAGGGATTCTGAGACTTTTGGAAAAGTCAAGTCCACCTCCCAGTAGCCTCTTCCAGAGGCTCCCATTGGCACAACCATCACGGTGGGAGGAAGTGTATGGTAGACCAGAAGTCTCTGCCATGGCAACACCCTAGGATCCTGAGCAAGGCATTTTACATTTTGGCCACAGTTTTCTGGTCTGTTCATTTCGGACATGGTTTGCTGTTTTCTGAGGTGCCCCTAGAAGTAGTCAGCTATGTGAAGAGGGCACCTGTACACACTTAGTTAGGGAGAGAGTGTGAGTATTGGTGATATTTTAAGATGAAAAAGACAGATATATTTGCTTTGAGTCCTTAAGAAATATCTTTGCTCTGGGAGCCAAAGGCTTTGATAGTTGACATAATCAACTGGTTTACTCATTGTAAAATTAAAATGATACAGGAATCTTACTGTCTTAGAGAAAAGAGCCTATTTGGTCTGAAAATTTATTGTTCTTATTTACTGTGCCTGTGCTGCTTGGATGTTCTTATTATTTTGAGAATGTGAGTGAGTGAGAAGTGTAGAGGTTGGGAACTTTAAAAGGTTTTTGTGTTGGTTTTACTTCCTATCCACTTACTATATTAACCTCTGGAAGCTTCAGTTTGCTTATCTGTAAAGTGGGGATAAGTAGTATCTATCTGTGTTTCTTCATTCACAGGCCCATTGTAAAGAGCAAATGAGAAAATGTGTATTAATGCACCCAAGTGTTATATCCATGTGAGTGTGTGTGTGTGTGTGATCATTATTCCCTTTGGCTACCGTGTGGGGGTCAAGGATTATAGTCTGTTCTTGCTATTAGAGGACAAATACTGACCTCTGGCATTTGTACCAAATACAACAGAGCAATTTTCCCTGAAACTAATAAGACCCAATGCTGCCTACTTTCCAGGAGACCACTCATCATAAGTGTCAAGAGCTGGTGGCCATGCACCCCACACCCCCATTTCCAACACCCTCCACCAGAACACAAGGCTCCAGAACCTCGGCACACTTCTTGAAAGAGCTGGATTCTTTTGCTCTAAGAGGAATTCCACTTACAGTTGTGTTGTCATACATTTAATGGAATAACAGAAACATTTAGAGTTTGGGGGAATCATGATGACATGTTTGAGCAAACTATGTCCACAGATGCTGAAAAAAATCCCGATTGTCTTGTTAAAATCATACCAAACTTCTTAGGGAGAGTATTGACCCTCAGGGCCAGTGGGTATTTCATTTTCTTACTATATGACCATGTTCTCTCTACCATACCTGGGAATATAAATAAAAGCTCAGCAGTTTGCTTGGGATGTGTGTTGTGTGTGTGGAGATTTATACCCATACTTCTGTTTCAGTTAGGGTGAATGTGGCTTTCTACTGGAACCATGCCAGATACATACTTCTCTCTGTCTGAAATGACAGACGGGTTTTTAATGAGGGCAATTATAACAGAGTTTGGCTGTAGCTCAAAGCTACGACTAAGACACTGTGTGTGTATTAGGTGGGGGGCTTGACTCATGAATGCCAAGTTTTAGAGAAGGTGGAGGAGGGGATTTTCTGCTGTATGGGGCTCCCCTGCACACAGAGGGCAGCAGTTGGTGCAGCTGAGTGAGGTCTGCGGGTTGAACAGTGCGACTGCATTACTTTCTGGAACCCAGAAGTAGGCTTTTAAGGATGAGGGGGAAACTCGTCATAGTTGATATATTTCAAACCAGTCATATTTGCATTTTGCATATTTTTATCTCTCTAAAAATGTGTGCTTATATTCATCAGAAAACTGTGATTTTTTTTAAGTTACAACCACTTAAAGGAACATTTATATAAAGTGGGAAATGATAATGTTATTTTATGAGTTTGTATCCTCATTGGACCTCACCTCCCGGTTAAAACAGGGGTCACAAATCTCCCACCTTACTCTTAGGTTTCTCAATAAATGTGCCAGCTGTGGCCTCCATCCACAGCTTCCCTTTTCCACTTTCCTGACATGATGCCATAGCAGGTCACCGGAGGATTGATTTAAAAGGGAAATGCCCCCATCCTCAGGTAGCCAATCAAGTAAGTGTTCTTATAATGTAGTACCACATATTGCCTTGAGTTGCTACAGAAAAATATCGGTCAGAGGATTTAAGACCACTAATTAGCTTTTTGCCTAATAAAAAACTCATGGAAATGAGTAGTCAGCATGCAGCTATGGTCTGGGACAATAAAATAGTAATCCCTCACATTTATTACACCCTGGCACTATGTTAAGTGCATTGCTAGACTATCTCATTTAATTTCCACCATGACCCTATGAAATAAATGCTATTACCTGCAACTTTGGGGATGGAGAAATTGAGGCACAGAGAGGTTCAGCAAACTGCCCTGGGTCACAGAGCTGGGAAGGAGTGGAGTTGAATGTCAAACACAGAAGTTCTGACTCATGGAACCAGAGTTAGAGGAAGAGCTTCGCTGTGTCAAGAAGGGTCGAAGAGGGAATTCCCTGGCAGTCCAGTGGTTTGGACGTTGCCCTTTCACTGCCAAGGGCCTGAGTTCAACCCCTGGTCAGGAAACTAAGATCCTGCAAGCCTCACAGAGTGGCCAAAAAAAAAAAGGGGGGGTGGGGTCTAAGAGTGATGGGGGGAGGGGAGACATGAGGCAGAATATTCCAGGTGGAGAAACAGAGGGGGGGAAACTTGGTACCCGAGGAAGAGCAGATCGCAGGTAGACTGAGGCCAAGAGCAAGAAGAGTAGCAGAGGGTCAGCTTAGAAAATTAGGGCGTAAACTGTGGAGGACCAAGACGGGCAGGCTGAGTTGCTCAGGAGGGAGACCGGGGCTGGAGTTGGGGTGATGTGTGAAGCTGTGGGAGGAGGAGGCTGGTGCCAAGGCCTGAACCTTGGGGAAATCCAGAGAGTTCCCTCTTAGAAGCCAAGGGACAAGGGGGTTTGAAGAATTAAGAACTTGTCCATTAGAGTGTGGTACAATTTTACATGGGACAGTTAGTTTTTATCCTTGATTTACTCAGTGAAAGGCTCCTAGGGTGATCTACAGATAGGATTTGGGGTAAAAATTATTTGTAGGGGCGTGTTTGAAGCAGGAGGTGAAATTCTTACTGGACAGGCCACGCAGGAGGCTTTTGGTGATATGGCCTCCTCTGCAGAAGGTGAGAGCCCCTGTCTCCCCTAGACACCCTTTCTAAGGTCCCTTGTGTACAGGTCACCCTGTGGGGTTCCCTAGGATGTATCACTGCAGCCATGTTGACCAGACTAGGGAGGGTTCTACTGCGTGGAGGCATTAGGATGTCTTACAAAAATAAATTAAATGAATTCAACGTTGTGCTTGTACTCATATCATCTCAATTCCCCTGTGCCCTTAGTCTTAGGTGGGAGGAGAGGGTTTGGAACGTCACCCTGGGCTCTTTCTTGGAAGTATGCTGAGCACATGAACTTCTTTCGACAGCGAAAGGTTGTGGGGCCAAGGGTTAGAAACTGCTGGATCACATGGCTGCAGAATTTCTCTAAACCTCTGCGTGTGTCCTCCCCTGCTCGGAACCCCGTGAGCTACACTCTAGACTTCCTGCATCGACATCCCAGCAATGTTTCGTGCATGCCCAGCGCGCCAGGTTTCTTGGAATATTGATGAGTGACTCATTCCTCCTTTCCTAGAGCTCCTGGAAATATCATAAAATATAAGACAAGCATTATCACCCACGTCATATCAAGAAGTTTCCTTTAAAGAGAATACTGAGCCGGCCTGCAGAGAGGCACCGAGGAGACCTGGGCAGCTGAAACACACAGACACCGTTCTCGCTGCCGCCAACCCAGGTAGGCACTCCTGTCCCAGGACGCACCTGTGCTAGGTTCACTCCAGCTTCCCAGGACTCAACTGCGAAGTACTGAATCTTGGAAGCAGCCTGGAATTCTCTCTCGGTCTCATTTCACTCAATCTATTGTCTCCCTTCTGGGCCAGCATCTCTCTGAAGCTCTTGTCACCTCCAGAGCTGTCTCCCAGGAATCCTGGCCCTTACAGTGGCCGATGCCTCCCCCATTCACTTTCATCAGAGGCATCAGCTTTGCTAAACCAGCTCTGTTCATAAGCGGAAAGGGAGAAGTTTTCATAATTATTTCCTTTATTTTCCTTTCAGCCACCATACAAGTTCTGAGCCCAGCGAGTCTTCTAATTGCTGCTCTGCACTCCCAACTCTGCCCCATTTCATGGTACGTCAGGACACTTCCCTTGGAGACCTGGCTTCCACCCACCTCTCCAGGCCCAATCCCCATCACTCCTTACTTCTAAACTATGTTCCAGCCAAATGAGCCCCTTTCGGCACCAGAACGCATTGCATTGCTCCCTCCCTTCTCACACCTTCTTTGCCTGCACACTTAACTCCTACTTGTCTTCGAGGATCAGTTCAGATTTGACCTCTTGTTTGACATTGTACCCAGCTACACGTTTTCTAGTGACTGTTCTCTCTGTACCCCAGCACCTGCACATACTTCTGTCATAGGACTTCTCCTTCTCAGAGCCATGACTTCCAGAGGCAACAATGATGACAACTTCAGGAACAACTGGAAAACTAAAAGGAATTCATCCCTTGGTTTCCAAAGAAAAGAAAGCAAAATCCACAAACAAAACTAAAGAATGAATAGAATGGAACAGGATAGAAAGCCCAGAGATAAACCCATGCACATATGGTCACCTCATCTTTGATAAAGGAGGCAAGAATATACAGTGGAGAAAAGATAGCCTCCTCAATAAGTGGTGCTGGGAAAACTGGACAGCTACATG
>NC_041221.1:8472744-8533888 GCF_002837175.3 Physeter macrocephalus
AGAGTGAAGTAAGTCAGAAAGAGAAAAACAAATACTGTATGCTAACACATATATATGGAATCTAAAAAAAAAAAAAAGGTCATGAAGCATCTAGGGGCAAGATGGGAATAAAGATGCATACATACTAGAGAATGGACTTGAGGATATGGGGAGGGGGAAGGGTAAGCTGGGACAAAGTGAGAGAGTGGCATGGACATATATACACTACCAAATGTAAAATAGATAGCTAGTGGGAAGCAGCCGCATAGCACAGGGAGGTCAGCTGGG
Source organism: Physeter macrocephalus (assembly GCF_002837175.3). Classification (NCBI taxonomy): domain Eukaryota; kingdom Metazoa; phylum Chordata; class Mammalia; order Artiodactyla; family Physeteridae; genus Physeter; species Physeter macrocephalus. The sequence goes on from NC_041221.1 coordinate 8,473,012, forward strand.
TGCTTTGTGACCACCTAGAGGGGTGGGATAGGGAGGGTGGGAGGGAGGGAGATGCAAGAGGGAAGAGATATGGGGACATATGTATATGAATAACTGATTAACTTTGTTATAAAGCAGAAACTAACACACCATTGTAAAGCAATTATACTCCAGTAAAGATGTTAAAAAAATAAAATAAATTTCTGTTGTTTAAAAAAAAAAAAGAAAAAAAGAATGAATAGAATGAATAAGGTTTCCTTGAGCAGTTGTGAGTTTCCTGACATGGGATGCTGAGTCATCATTTGTCCAGAAAGCTCCAGAAGGATTTCTGCTCCAGCAAGTGGTGCAATAGAATGACCTGTAAGAGCCCTTCTAAAATTGTTTCAAAGGGGAAAAAAATCCTTAATTTCTTTTGCTTTTGTTTGTATGGAGTTGTTTTTGTTATCTGATCAGAGATGGGTGATGGGGGTGGTGGTGGAGATGAAGTGGGAGAAATGACAGGAACAGACTGGAAAAACAACTGGTCACTGGTTACTTTGCCATGTAAGGGATGTTTAGAAAAAGTCACCTCACCCAGCAGGTTGAATCCTCTTTTAAAGACTTGCTCAAGTCCAATGATGAGATACATATGGTCCCTAGAATGTCTTATGTTTGGCTAATGACTGAATGTTGTATTGGGGAGCCTGGTACAAAGGTACTGTGGCAGCTCTCCAGGCCCATTTCCCAGAGAAAACAATTTTTCTCCAGTTTCCAGTTTACCCAGATAAAACAGTTGCTCAGAGTTCACGACTTCCCTGCCTTTTAACTTCTACCTATAGTTTCCATTGGCAGGAATGAGATAGCTTCCTTCGCTAGGGCTGTGCTGTGTTGCCATGAGGCAATTTGCCATGTTCTCCCTCAAGAACTGGCTGGGTTGTAGCGAAGATCAAGGGATTCATTCATTCATTCATCCATCCATTCATGCATTCATTTATGCTCAGTTTCATGAGGTACAATCACAAACAGCCTTTGGGAGGGCCAAGATCAAGTTTTTTGAAAGGAGATTAATTCAATGGTGAAACTTAGGACTAGGCTGCGCAATATTGGATAACCCATGCGGAAATTCCCCAGTGATATCGGGAGCCCAGTGGAGCACAGTAACAGTTCCTTCCCAAGCCAGGCCATTCTTGGTCACTGTTGGTGTCCAGGGAAGTGGTGTGGATGCTTCTTTTCAAAACAGACACCATCCCTGCTGGACTGGGTCTTAGGGGAGCCAAATGGGCAGCTGAGAGCCCCAGCTATTGGAGTCACCAGGAGTCAGCCTGTTACTTATGCATGTGTGAGAAAGGATGCAGGGGACAAGGAGATGCTATACTTCAATCTCTCATTTGTGTCAATACTAAGATACTAAGTCAGAGGAATATTTTAAAAATGTTATTTTGCAAAATGCAATTTCATAACCAAATGTGACATTTATAGGGCTGGAGAATGGAGGAACATTTACTGACAAAAATCATATCATTTCCTTGTGCTTCTTGCCCATTTTCAGCTTGGACTTCTGTTTGGGCAGAGGAGGGAAAGGAGAGATGCTAACCCCTTCATTAGGTACCTCATGGCTGATTCTAGGCAGCACACATCTCTGAGAAGAAAGGAAAACAAGAAAACACCACTCCTTTATCCTTCGTCTTTTGTTCTTTGTCCTCCTTTCTTTTTTTCTCTCTATTTACAATTAATCATCCAAATTCAGCTTCTGGGAAAATGGCATACGTGTACTTTTTCTCTATTCTTCCCACTAAGTACAACTAAAAAACCATGAACATTACAATCATACCTCAGAGATATAGTGGGTTAGGTTCCAGACCACCGCAATAAAGTAAATATCATAATAAAGTGAGTCGCACATTGTTTTGGTTTCCCAGTGCATATGAAAGTTACATTTACACTATAATCTGATAAGTGTGCAATAACACCAGGTCTAAAAAAATACACATACCTTAATTAAAAAAATATTTTATTGCTAAAAAATGCTAGCCATCATCTGAGCCTTCAGCAAGTTGTAATCTTTGTGCTGGTGGAGGGTTTGAAATATTGTGAGAATTACCAAAATGTGACATGGAGACAGGAAGTGAGTAAATGCTGACGAAAAAAATGGTGCCAATAGACTTGCTTGATGTAGGGTTGCCCCAAACCTTCAATTTGTAAAAAATGCAGTGTTGGCTAAGTGCAGTAAAGTGAAGCACAATAAAACGAGGTCTGCCTGTATATATATCAATACATATAACAAACATAAAAAGTGGAGAGAGGATGGCAGAGTAACCAGCGACCTTGAGCCTGAAGAACAACATGGTGGTGAGCTTCCTGTGTTTTGTTTTTGTTTTTTCCGTTTTGCTTCTTATGTCCTAGACCAGACACTATAGAAGCTGGCAACTTGGAAATGTAAATGGATACAGACAGAAATGCCCCCCCGCCAAAAGTCTGCCTTCTCTAGCCAAAGGACTAGGAAAGAGGTAGTCTAGAAAGACAGAAAACTTTTAGATAATAACAGCTCTACTCCAGCCAAAACAACATGGAAAAAAATTGTGACATCACCCTGAGAGCAGAGGATGAGTGGGGAGCCTAGACTCCTACCCTTGCCAGGCTGTAGCGAGGGACCCCAAACCTCCTGCCAGGGGGGTATCAGAGAAGACAGAGTGAGGAGGCCAGATTTTCATTCTTTCTGAGGGGTAATAGCTTCCCCCTAGAGACCACATGGGGAGCCTGGACTTTTCCCCAGACTCAGCAGTAGTGAAGCAGCCCTCCTCATCCCCACTGGGGTAGCATTAGGAGAATCCTAGTACAGAGTCAGGACTTCCACTACTACTCATCAATAACAATGCTACTTCCACAAAGTGTAGTGGAGGCCACAGGGGAAGAATCAATGAGGTACCCCTCTTGTCCAGGGTGGTATCACTGGAGACTCATTGGGGAGCTTAAACTCTCATTCCCACCCAGTAGTAACAAGGATCCTCCCTCATGCTTATGTCAGTGGAGACTGACATCATACTAGGTAGTAATTAGGTGGAACTCCACAACCACCAGAGTGGTGTCAGAGGAGAACTGCTGTAATATGGGATTTAAATAAGATCCAGAGTCTTAGAATCCTTCTGATGCCTAGGTTTCAATTAAAAAATTCACTTGTCACAATAAGGAAGAGAAAGAGCTCAGACTGAATGAGAAAAGACAAACACCAACATTGACATGACACAGATTTCAGAATTATCTGAGAATTTTAAAGCAGCCATCATACAAAGGATTCAACAAGCAATTACAAACATGATGAAACAAATTTTTAAAAAATCTTAGCAAAGAATGGTAAGCTTCAGCAAAAAATTTTAGCAAGTGTAGAGAAGAACCAAATGGAACTACTAGAACTAAAAATTACAGTTCCTGCAAAAAATGCTCAGTGAGTGGGCTCAGCAGTAGAGTGAAGGGGACAGAGGAAAAAAGCAGTGAACTTGAAGACAGAATAATATAAATTATTCAATCAGAGCAATAGAGAGAAAATAGACTGAAAAAGGAATAAGCAGAGGCTTGGGAACATGTGGGTCTATAATAAAGATCTAAGAATTATGCCGTAGAGTAGCAGAAGAAGAGCAGAAAGAGGCTGGGACTAAAAGAGCATTCAAATCTTCCCAAGTTAAAAAAATAACCTACAAATTCAAGAAGCTTAGTAAATACAATACAGGATAAACCCAAATAAACCCACACAAAGACACATCATAATCAAACTTCTGAAAACTAGAGAAAATCTTTTTTTTAAAAACACCTTTATTGGAGAATAATTGCTTTACAATGGTGTGTTAGTTTCTGCTGTATAACAAAGTGAGTCAGCTATACGTATACATATAACCCCATATCTCCTCCCTCTTGTGTCTCCCTCCCAACCTCCCTATCCCACCCCTCTAGGTGGTCACAAAGCACTGAGCTGATCTCCCTGTGCTATGTGGCTGCTTCCCACTAGCTATCTGTTTTACTTTTGGTAATGTATATATGTCCATGCCACTCTCTCAATCTTGAGAGAATCCAGAGAAACAACACATTACTTACAGGGGAAAAAGAATTCAAATGACAGTGGATTTCTCATCAGAAACTATGGAGGCCAGAAGGCAGTAGCACAATGTTTTTCAGTTACTGAAAGCAAAGAATCATCAGCCCAGAATTCTATACCAGCAAAAACATCCTTCATGAATTAAGAGGAAATCAAGCCATTCTTAGATGAAGGAAAACAAAGAGAAGTTGTCAAAAGCAGACTCACTCTAAAAGAACGGTGAAGGAAGTTATCTAAACAAAGAGAAAATGATAAAAGAAGGATTTCTGGGACACCATAAACTGAGAAAAGACATAGAAAGAGCAAATATAGAGGTAAACACCGTAGACTTTGTTTCCCGTAATGGTATAAATATGTTGAAAGTAAAAAAGATGGAAAAAGATATAACACACAAACATTAATGAAAAGGAAGCTGGTATGGCTTTATTAGCATATAGAATAGGCTTCAGAGCACAGAAAATACCAGGGATGAAGAAAAACATTACATAGTGACAAAGAGTCAACCAACGAAGAACATGTAGCAATCTTAAATGAATATACATCAAACAACAGAGATGTAAAATATGTAAAGCAAAAACTGATAGAACTGAAAGGATGAATGTGCAAACCCACAGGTATAGTTGAAAACTTCAACGTCTTAACAATTGTAAGAACAACTAGAGAGAAAATCAGCAGAAATATAGAGGAACTCAGCAACACCATTGACCAATAGGATATAATCGACATTCATAGTGTACTCTACCCAACAGCAGCAGAATGTACATTCTTTTAAGGTGCCCACACAATGTATACCAAGATGCAACATATCTTGGGCCATAAAACAAACCTTAACAAACTTAAAAGAATTGAAATCACATGGACTATGTTCTCTGACCAAAAGGGAATTAAACTAAAAAAAAATTTTTTTCTCTGTTTTTGTCTTTTCTAAGCATTTTTTCCTCTCTTCTCTTCATGCCATGCACTTCTTCTTCTGCCACACAGGCCTGCCCTCATTCTAAGTGTTGCAGTGAGGATGCAGTTAATGAAAAGATTTTGGAGTGGGATGTGGCTTTCATGTTCTAGGGCTTTAAAGGAAAGAGAGAAATGGAATTTTCATTCTCATAAGCCTCTCTATTGGAGAGGCTCTCCTTTTGGAGTATTAATATGACCTTCACCTTGTTGTTCTAACTTTTCTAACCTTTTGTTCTAACTATCTCTGGGACCTTTCTATACAAAACCAGAGGAGAGGAGAGGATGGTTGAGATTCCTAGTCTGTGTCACTGAAAATGGGTTTGCATCATTTGTGCAGTTTAAGCCATTTTGAGACAAAAAAAATTAAGTGGAGCAGAAAAAATAGCTTTCTTTATGCCTTATGAGACCTAAAAATTCCACCGTAAATTTCCAAAGCAAAAGGCAGAAGTCGAGAGTGACTGCATCTGCTGGGGACCCTTTCTCCCTGTGGACCAGTCATTGCATAATTTTGTGCTGTGTTCACATGGCCCTCTCAGTGCTGCTGAGCTAGGAAACCCAGTCCTGCCCCCAAATAGTGAATCTTTCTCTAAACCATGTATTCCCAATAATGGGCTTCCCACTGACAACTCAGTGATCCCCATTTGCTTGATATTTATCCATAGGAAAAGAAAATGACTCCTGCCACCATTAGTTACAAGGTGGACTGTTTGGCCCAGCACAGCCAGGAGCCTCAGTTTCTGACAGGCAGCAGATGTTCAGGCTCCCCGTCCCAGAGGACAGCGGAAGGCAAGGGGGAGGGGTGGAGGTAGGATTCAGGGAGCTCAAGGCAAAAATTCTTTCTTAAGTCTGGAACCTCTGTGGGGCTGGGCATTGGGCAGATGGTGTTTGCTTTCTCCATCAGTCAGGGAGTCACGGCCAGAAGCATGGGGGATGGGGGCATCCAAACATCATTTCTGAAGCTCTTCAGGCTCCCTGCGTTTTAAAATCACTCACGTTTGCTTTCTAAATATCACAGGGGCAATTCTATACAATATTGTGGCATTCACTGGATCACATTCTCTGGTGTAGGGGTGGGGATAGAATTACTCAACTTAAAGCAGCAACCAGCTTAAACATTTTCGATTCCTTCCTGTGGCCTGGACCCTTTCCCCTGGAGGCCCTGCTAGCATTTTTCTTGCCCTCTCCCTAATTCATTCTTTCACGTCCTGAACTCAGGGTGATTTTGTGCTTCTGGCTCCTCTGTGGGAATCTACCCTCTCTGTCCCTGACTCCCTATCTCTACTGGGATCAGCCAGGGAGCCTGTGGAGCAGGTGGTATTCAAACCAATGTGGAGAATGTCCTTGTTCCCAGGATATTCATGCTAAGATACTTAGGGGTGAAGTATCTTGACATCTACAACTAATTATCAAATGGTCCAAAAGAAAGAGAGGGAATCCACAAATAAGGCAAATGTGAAGGGTGAAGGGTACAAGGATGTGTATTGTATTGTTACTTTTGTGACTTCTGTTGGTCCAAAAATTTTCAAAATTAAAGCAAAAATGGGAAAGACCAGCATGGTGACAATAAACCACCTCTCTTCAGTCTTAGGTCTGATCAATGGTCTCTGCACTGGGGGAGGTGTCTTGCTAGGGTGCTGATATGGATAAATACGATGGTTACTTGATTTCCTTCCAGTGTGAGATCACCTTATATGGTTCATCAGTCCGTACTCCGAATAGGAGTACCATTGAGTGGCATCCTAAATGCTTCAGATTCATTGCCTGTGGGCTCTTTCTAAGCCTAGCGATGATTATGCTCCATTGCAGACATACTGAATTGAACTCTCTAGGGGTAGAAACAAAGAACAAGTAGTATTTATTTAAACCATTGTTTGTGGAGATACCTACTTTTAAGATGATAAGACAAGGGCTTCTTTGTCTCCTTCAGAAAACAGCACAGAGACAAAGAAACAAAAAAGAATTTTATTATTTTTTTTGTGAAACTAGGAAATGTCTATAGTCCCAAACTATATATAAAGGATATGCACCATATGCAGCAGAAATTGGATCACAATGAAGCCTGTCAGTGAGAAAGAATGACTGATGGACACTGGTGATCTATGGCAGAACTGGCAGAGCATGGTCTTCTCCATCCTGGGGCACAAACAATGTTTAGAACAACAAGATGAAGATGTAGGGCTGCCTGTGGGAGTCTCCCTGGACAGTGTGTGACACCACAGAGGGGCCACAGGAAGCAGGAGGTAATGAGAAAATGCTCAGATCTGCAAGAAGCAGTCTCCCTGGGTGGCTGAATGGAGGAGGAACTGTGATGATTGGCAGCCCTGTGGCTGCCAATCTTTCTTAGCTGTAGTGATTTAAGGACTACACCCTCTGACAAAATCCACTATTAGAGCTTCACTTTGAGCCAGAGACCCCCCGCTAATTTTCAGTGCTTTCTTGGGTCCTCTCTAGACTGTCATTTCACAGATAGCTGATCCAGGGAGAATGCCCCTCATTGATGAGGAATGAGCAGAGAATCTATTCAAAACTTTGCCAAAAAAGAGACAAACTAGAGGCTACTGAGGAAAAACACAAGGAAACATTTTGTAGTACTGAGGAAAAACACAAGGAAACATTTTGTAGCAGAGCAGATGAAAAAGACAACAAAATGATTCTCCACAAACTCAAAGAACTGGTAAAAACTAACCTCAATATTTCAAGAACTAAAAGCAGAGACTCCTGAGCTGTAGGAGGAAATGACAAAACAACAGAATAAAATTAAAAATGACCTGGATGAGAAAAGTAAAGTGAATATAATAATAGAAGCCACCTTGGATATGGACAAAAGATCAGAGACATGGAGTGAAGACTCGAGAAAATGAGCAAAATAAAAAGAAAACAAACAAAAGAGTGAAAAAAAAAGGATTGAAGAGTACATGATGGGCATGAAAGACAAAGATGACTCAACATATTCTTTGTGTCCTTGGAGAAGAAAACGGAATAAATCAATAGAAAAAATATTTGAACATATCATTTAAGAAAATTTTCAGATAAAGCTCAATTCTTAACATTGATAGGGCATACTATGTCCTTGGAGGAGGAAGAAAATTCATGGACATTGATGCATATACTGATGTAGGTACTGGACTTCAAAGAAAGGAAATAATTCTACAGGCATCAAAGTACAAAGAACACACTGAGAAGGGGAAAAGCAAGACTGTTTTTAAATATCCCTCTGGAAACATTCAGTGCTAGAAGACAATGGAACATGGTTTGAAGTCCTTAGGAAAAGAAAGTGAGACAAATATTTTTATACCTACTCTTATTTTATACCTATACCTAGTTAAATTTTATACCTAGTCAAGATACCTGAGAGATATCTTTTATTTTAAAAATTTTTTAAATAAATTTTTATTGGAGTTTAGTTGTTTTACAATGTTGTCTTACTTTCTGCTGTACAGCAAAGTGAATCAGCTATGCATATACATATATCCACTCTTTTTTAGATTTCCTTCCCATTTAGGTCACCACAGAGCATTGAGTAGAGTTCCCTGTGCTATACAGTAGGTTCTCATTAGTTATCTATTTTATACAAAGTGGTGTATATATGGCAATCCCAGTCTCCCAATTCATCCCCACCCCCCTATCCATATGGCTGTTCTCTACATCTGTGTCTCTATTTCTGCTTTGCAAATAAGTTCAAATATGTATTGTTTTTCTAGATTCCACATATAAACACTATTATATGATATTTGTTTTTCTCTTTCTGACTTACTTCACTCTGTATGACAGTCTCTAGGTGTAACCACATCTCTGCAAATTGCACAACCATAATTCAAAGAGATACATGCACCCCAATGCTCATTGCAACACTATTTACAACAGCCAGGACATGGAAGCAACCTAAATGTCCATCAACAGAAAATGGATAAAGAAGATGTGGTACATATATACAATGGAATATTACTCAGTCATAAAGAGATATGTTTTATAGATGCTAGCACTCAAGAAACATAGTTCTTGTTGCTTTGTGACCACCTAGAGGGGTGGAATAGGGAGGGAGGGAGGGAGACGCAAGAGGGAGGAGATGCAAGAGGGAGGAGATATGGGGATATATGTATATGTATAGCTGATTCACTTTGTTATAAAGCAGAAACTAACACACTATTGTAAAGCAATTGTACTCCAATAAAGATGTTAAAAATAGAGAAATATAGTTCTCCATGAGCCTTTTTTGAAGACATCATGCATCAAATCTCAGCTGCATTAAGTAAAGAATGGAGAAACATTGAGAAAATGTTGCAGTGAGTGATGAATCCATTTGAGTATAGATCTAAGGATAAAATTGCCATGGAAATTATGATTACAGAAAAGAACAGAGAAGTGAAAACAATGGCAATGTTAAAATAATAATATAACTAACAAATTTCAGGTGGTAGACAGGTAGAGAAGATGAAGGTAGTGAAAGACTGCAAAGTTCCTTACCTTACAGAGCAAGAAGATCAGATATGTTTAAAGCTGAAAAATCAAATAGGGAACTATAAGAATATAATTTAGGGGAATAAAGATAAACACTAGATGAGCTAGGAGTAACAGCATCACCAGATAGTGAAGGAGAAAGAGGCAAGGTGGATGAAAATCAAAGAACCTGAATTTGAATATAGTTTATGGTGGGGAGGCAATAGATTCTGTCTGCAGAACTGAGATACAAGTGTAGAATATATTAGGGAAGAATGAAATGAGACTCAGTCTGCCAAACTACAAGTTGCAAAAAAAACACACAACAAAGCAAAGCAAACCTAGACCATAAAATGGAAGATAAAGAAAAATAAAAATATTTTAAAGATTTGAAGGCTTAAAGTAAAATAATAACTCTAATATATGAAAGACCAAAATATAGCTCTAGGTAATTATCATGGATAAATCTCCAAGATATATAGTTAAGCAAATCCTTAACCTTAAGTGAATCCTTAATTCTTTCTTTTCTGGGTCCTGTTATACTCACAGTTAATATCTCAAAAGTTAGCCATCAATTGTTCTCCAATTACCTCATCTGTGATCATTTTTCTCCAACTTGAGTTTCATCCTTTCTCAGGGGAAGACCATGGACTCTCTGTTCTAAGTAAATCCCAGATCTGTCTGTTTCCCACCATCTTCACAGCTACTACATTAGTTCAAGGCACGATCACTTTTTGCTTGGTCTACTCCTGATCTCCCGATAACCGTCTTGGATGTTCTATAGCTCATTCTCTACATGGCAGCTGGAGCCATTGTTGGCTTTGAGCATAAATCAGATGACCTTGCTCCCTGGCTGTCCAGCACACTTGTGATAAAATCTAGGTTTCAGGAGACCTATAAGTCCCTGCAGGATCTCCAAGCACTCTCCCCATAATTGCATTTACTGATCTCCAGTTTTCTTGCTCTTCTTTCCACATGCCAAGCTCCTTCCCTCCTGGGGCCATTGTACTTGCCAGGAAAGCCCTTCCTCTGTGTCCTTGCACGCCTCTCTCTATCACATCATTCGGGTCATGCTTAAAATCATCACTTCCTCTGAGGCTTCCCTGACACCCTACCTAATATAGAGCTCCTCTCTACCCCCCATCAATTTCTAACCCTATTTTTCTTTGCGACATTCATCTTTACTATGTATAAGGATGGAAAACGTAACCTGGGGTTAGACTGCCTGGGTTTAAATCTCAGCTCTGCTGCTTAAGCTGTGTGACATTGGGGAAACCCTTAAATTCCCTCTACTTTACTTTCCTCATCTGTAAAGTGGAGGTAGTGTGACTCCCAGCTTATGGGACTCTTGTGAGGGATGAAAAGCCCTTAGAAGGGTGGCAGGCAGAAGATGAAGACTAAGTAAGTATTTGTTATATTATAAAATTGGTATTTATTTACTCACAGTTGCCTCAGTCACTACCCTAGATTGCCACTCTGGTGTTTTAGTTTGTTAGGGCTGCAATAACAAAGCACTGCAGACTGAGTGGCTTTAAAACCACAGAAATTGATTTCCTCACAGTTCTGGAAGGCAGAAGCCTGACATCAAGGTGTCAGCAGGGTCGGTTTCCTCTGAGGCCTTTCTCCTTGGCTTGTAGATATTCATCTTCTCCTTGTTTCCCCACATAATCTTCCTTCTGTACCTGTCTGTGTCCTAATTTCCTCTTCTTATAAAGACACCAGTCATACTGGATTAGCACTCACCCTAAGGACCTCATTTTAAATTAACTACCTCTTTTAAGACCTGACCTCCAAATATGATCCCATTCTGAGGTACTGGAAGTTAGCGTTTCAGCTTGTGAATCCTGCGGGGACAAAATTCAGCCCTTAACATCTGGAGCTCAAGGTTTACAGCCTGGTGAGCTCTGCACGTCAGCAGATAGAAGTATGTTTAGCATATTTCAGTTTGTCCATAACTATCTCTTGAACGAATGGGAGTGCTTCTTCCCTCCTGTCTCTTGCTACATCTGGAATATTCAGTTTCTTCATAACCATCCCTTGAAAGCACAATGCCTCCTACCCACGTCTCTTGCTCTGTCCTATGTCCGTGAAGCACAGGGCAGCCATGAACCCTGAGCAAAGGAGGCCTTTGAGGAATGAGCTGAGGGCTTGTGAAGGGTCCACCAGCTTCACTGAGGAGCTGGTGCTGGGCTCTTTGGTGGCTTAGAGACTGGAAAGGATAGGGAGGCACAGAGAACCCTGAGCTTTTGGTAGCGTGGCTGCAGGTCAGCCCTCGGTAAGCAGGTGGTTCCAGCCCTCCAGCAGGACAGACCTCCATTCTCATCAAAGGAACAAACCAAGTTCAATCCTTGGCTCTGCTTCTCTCCTGGACTGAGGCTTGGAAGACAGCCCTTCCTGGAAGCAGCTTCTGATCTTATGTAAGGTGTTGGAATCACCAGTGGTTGGAATTTCTCCTGTGAGTGCTGTGGAAAAGGGCTATATTTTACTCGTTTATGATCAGGTAAACCTCACTCTATACCACTGTTACATTCTCCAAAGGTTGGTTGTGAATTTTAAATCCAAGTTTACCTTAAATGCACAGTGGTCAGGGCTGGGGGTTGGGTCACTATTTAAAGCAAAAAATAGTCAGTGTGCCTCTTTTGGCAAAAGGAAGTCTTCTAATTTGTGTTTTTTGCTTATACATGTGGCCTTTATACATGTATACACACACACACACACACCACACACACACACACACACACACACACACACACCACACACCACACACACACCCAGCCACCCAGCCACCCACACACACACACCACACACACCATACACACACACACACACACCACACACACACACCACACACTCACACACACCACCACCACACACACACCACACAGCGGGCTGATATGGTCAGGATGGACGGGGGAGTATCACGGGGCCTTGCGGGGCGCAGAGGGGACAGCCTGAGTGACGACAAGGGCCGATGTCACGCGAGACCAGGCCCTGGGGCAGCCTGAGGCCCCACGCAGCCAGTGTGCATGTGCTCTCACACAGATGCCAGTTGCCCAGAGTCGTGTCACAGGGGCACAGGTACCAGAATGTGCAGACACACCTGCGCCCCACACGTGCACACAGCTTCCACACACACCCGGAGCACCGCCTACAAGTGCCCTGGCCGCTCTCCCGTGGAAGCTCACGCGCGTGTGCGCGCGGACACACACACACACACACACACACCACACACACACATACCACACACACCATACACACACCACGCATACACACACCACTCGCACACACACACCACACACACTCACACACCACATACCACACATACACCACACACACACACACACTCACACACACACACACACATTTTTGCCTTACCTCTGTAAGGACCTGGTATCTAAATCAGGTCTAAAACAGGAAGGCTTTATTAAGTAGTTCAAACTGCAGAAAAAATTATGATCCTAGTTTAAGCCAAAATACCAAAAAAACCTAAAGACAGCATCTGTCAGCTTTGGGGATCCTGCTTTACTCTGGACACCAACCTGTACATTTTGACTTTGAAACAGAAGCTACAGGGACTGTAGTTACCAGGTATGGATGGTCAGGGGATGTGAAATATTAGGTTTTCTCCTCTTATGTTTGTGCTGTCTGGTAGGGTGATTTAGTTGAACATATTTTGGTGGTTTTGTGAAAGAGTATAAGGCCCTAAAAATGTAAGTTGCTGAGTCGTTCTCATAGTCAGCCTCGGGGTTTAACTGGAAAGTTAGGGCAGGCATCTTGACTGGCATGTGACATTCTTTGTTGCCACTATTCAAAAAAAGCAGAATTGAGGCAAAGATGAACGGGTCAGATTTACACAAGAATAACCACAGCTGGGAGATTTTCCAGGACGTAGAACAGACTCTTAAAAAGGAAAAACGATTCTGACAAGGTGAGTTCAAGACAACGAACAGCAGAGCAGTCCCCTTGAGGAATTCAGACACTTGACATTAGGAGCTGGGAAGAAACTGTTGCTGAATCAATCCAGGAAAACTGAGGGGTGAGGCAAAACAGGTTTTGAATTCTTTTCTTCAAAAAATGTGTTTTATTTTGTATTATTTGATTCATTAATATTTTAGAGAAATAATTCCTTATCTGTTAGGTTCTCTTCATTTAAATTAGTAAGAATTTACTAATTTTGAATTAATACTCTTTCAGGTTCTAAGATTTTGAAATTCAGAGATTATTATTGCTGGACTGTGCCTTCAAAAGTAAACAAGACAGTGATATCTGATGATAAGGAGAAACTGAATGGCTCTTTGGCCATATGCTATGCCCTCAACTTCTTCTTTTTGATGGCTGTATCACCAGTAGTACCAGCTTGGATTTATTGAAGACCTGGTTTAGAGTGGGTGCAGAGAAAAAGCCTGTGTCTATTTTATAATTGTGTCCTTGAGAGTTTATTCTTCAGAAAAAGTACATCCGGTGCCCGACATTCTTATTTTTAATGTTTTGGACTCAATTTTGCTTTATTCACAAAGTGCGGTTAACATCTAAAATCAATTTTTGTGCATAAAGAAATGACATTATTAAAATATTATTAAAATAGGTTTTCACAGGCACTTGGCTATTTGTGACAAAATGCATAATTAGCAGGATTTAGGAGCTAATGGGTCTATAAGCCCATTATACATAAAAGCTCCCCTTCTGAAATAATGTTCAGCTTGTACTTACATGACTTGCTGTGACTTGTGTAAGAAACAAATTGTTCTATAGATTACCAAAGTCTTATTGTTTTGTATTATCTCTTGAAGAAACTAAAAAATATGGAGCTTGGTATCTTTTGTGGCAGGGCAGCAGAGAGGGAAGAGCTTACACTATATTGGCAGTTTGGAGCTTGAGCTTAAACTGCTTGAAATGACTGGACTCTCAGAAAAATCCTTTGACAATGTGGGCTTTTTATGGCCAGTGCGTCATCGGGCATCAGAAGCCAGGTTGTAGGTCTGAGGCTGGTGCGAAAGCCGTCTGCGAAGATGCATCAATCCACACCTGATGTTTGATACAGGCGTGGAAAGAAACGCTCCACTCTTTAATAGTTTTTCTTTTTAAAATGTCAGCATTCAAATTAAATATTTACTCGCCATTGTTCAACACATTGCAAGATGAGTCAGGGAAGAGAGAAAACCTAAACAGAAGTAAACAACAATTTACCCAGACTTGTAAGCTCTGTCTGTGGTTAGGTACCTTAAAATACGAAGATTTAAAAACATGACTGGGTAGAAGGACAGAGACAAATGTTTTTGACATCGCTTATATGTGGGATCTAAAATATGACACAAATGACTTATCTAAGAAACAGAAACAGACTCATAGATATAGAGAACAGACTTGTGGTTGCCAAGGGGGAGGGGGTGGGGAGGGGGAAGGACTGGGAGTGTGGGGTTAGCAGATGCAAACGATTATATAGAGAATGGATCAACAACAAGGTCCTATTGTGTAGCACAGAGAACTGTATTCAATACCCTGTGATAAACCATAATGGAAAAGAATATGAAAAAGAATGTATGTATACGTATAACTGAATCACTGTGCTGTACAGCAGAAATGAACACAACATTGTAAATCAACTATACTTCAATACAATAAATTAAAAAATAAGTAATAATCCTGTAGCCCTATTTGAATTAAAGGTATCATTAACTCATGAAAAAAATATGACTGGGGTTCAGGGGTGGGAGGGTGTCAGGCCCTTCTGCTGAGGTCATGTGATTGAATTGCCCTAATTTGGACTGTCACAGAGTGCCTCTAAAAAGGCACTTGTTTCCAGCAAATATACGCCTTACCAATGCCCCCTCTCAAAATGGAGATGACACTTTATTTTACTTCTACGGAAATGATGGTACCAAGGAATGATTTTGGGGTCTTTAGCACCCCCATGATTCCATCAGCCTACAGTCTCCCCCAAATAAACAAACAGAAAAGTCAAGCACACAAAAAGACATTCTCTAGGCCCATGAAGCTTCAAGGATGTTGGTTTCCTTGTGCTCATTTCTTAGAACTAGACCCCAAGTGTCTCCTGGATAGAGAGCCCTAGCCCTAGCCCCAAACTTAACTTGTGCAAGAGAACTCGATGGGAGTGCAGGAAAAGCTGGAGTCACCTTTGACCAGATGATTTGCATATAGTTTGAATATTTGAATTCAAATACATGTTCAAACTGTTGTTTTTGTGCCAGGTGAAAGAGAGCTGTATCTTCCATGTGATACTGAAATAGCTAAGACACATTCTACTTCAGTTGACATGAAAAATAGAAGTGACCGTGGTACAGAAAAAAAAGTGGAAGAGGCCTCATGCAAACATGGTCAGATAATTGGATGCTGTTTTTTGATACCCACGTGCC
This sequence comes from Physeter macrocephalus, assembly GCF_002837175.3. Classification (NCBI taxonomy): domain Eukaryota; kingdom Metazoa; phylum Chordata; class Mammalia; order Artiodactyla; family Physeteridae; genus Physeter; species Physeter macrocephalus. The sequence goes on from NC_041221.1 coordinate 8,488,819, forward strand.
ACTCATGTCTACCTGCAGTTCTTGGCCATTTCGCAGGGGACAAGAAGAGAAGAAGAGAGAGAAAGGCACAGGGTCGGGGAGGAGCAATGTGTCTGACCTTTCAGAACTCACGTTTCTCCTTCCATGGAATGTGGATTTCAGCTCCTCTGCTGTAAAGCCAGAAGTAGAACCATCAACCTCAGCTGACCAATTTGATCATTCTATACGTGTGGGAGCCAGCTCAGAAAGAATTTGAGAGTTAGCTGTGACTTCCCTTTAAAGAGCTGTGCTCTTGCTGACTCTTTAACATACAATAACTGAGGACCTTGGCCCCATTCCTTGTTTCTTACGTCTTAATGGTAGGTCTTATAATTTAGGGATTGAGTTAAAAACCAAGGGTCTATGTTGAAGGGAGTGATGAGTTTTATGTTGAGAGTAAGTGCATTTTTTCAAGCTAGGACTTATTTCAACAATGGATTTTTTCAACACCCTTAGAGATGAACCAGTGAATATCCTCCAATTTGATCAAGCCCCAGTCCCTCCTCTTTGCAGCCTGATGAGGTTAGTAGAACCATATGCCGGAAGTGTGAGCTCTAATTTTTCATGATTAAAGAACTGGAAGGAAAACAAAAATCCTCTCCAACTCAACTGTGCGAAAGACAAAGTTTGCAACATGCAAATTCTCCAAACTGGGGGTCTACCAATTCCCCTACTTAGGGGGCTTATCTTCACAATCTTTGAGCTTCAAAGTAGGGGAAATGGGCAGTAAATTTCTCTCTCTGCTTGGTTGGTATTTGCATACCACCAAGCAAGCTAACACAAACTGGGGTGTAGAGTTTTCTTCCTAACTCCACATATCACTCACTGTTCTGACCCTGAACATGTCAAAGGACAAAGAAATAAAACGCACTTACTGTTGGCCTCCTGGTTCTTGTCCTTCCTGCCAGGTCTAAAGGCAAGGTTTCCTCTGCTATTCCACTCCCGCTATGCGACAGGTTACACTAAGGTTATTTGTTAAAACTTGAAGTTGTCTTATTAAGAGTAAACCGGAAGACATACGCAGTGTTTCCAATTAGTTACCTAGGAGCATATTAGTAACAACCCCTCACAAATATAAAACATCACGCCCTGACTAGCTCAGTAGACCAGGAATCCTACCCAGACCAGATCTCACCATTTTACAAGGGAAGGAATGGATGTACACGGAGACTGAGTGGTTCCAGTGACAGAGACATGTCTAGAGCCCAGGGTTTGTGACAGCTACAAATCAAGTGTTGTTTTCTTTGCCACAGCATAACCTGACTTGTGTCATTGACACACTTGTTCATTTCCCAAGTGGTGTGTTGGTTTGGCTGGGCTACAGTTCCTGGCTATTCACTCATCACTAATGGAGGTGGTGCTATGAGAGTATTTCATAGACGTAATCAGTTGACTTAATCCTGCATTACCTGTGTGGGCCTGACTCGATCAGTTGAAAGGCCCAAAGGGGAGGGTTGAGACTTCCTTGAGAGAAGAAATTCTCCCTGTGGATGACAGCTTCAGCTGCTGCCTGAGAGCTTCTGTCTTCCCTCCTTGACAGCCTCCCCTAGAGATTTCTGACATGACCAACCAGCCTCTTAATAATGGCAGCCAATTCCTTCCAATAAATCTCTTAATATCTATCTCCTGCTGGTCCTGCTTCTCTGGTTGTACCTTGACGGATACACCAAGAGAGCAACTGTAGCTGAAAACTGGATCTGATGGGGAATTCCCTGGTGGTCCAGTGGTTAGAACTCTGCGTTTCCATTGCAGGGAGCCTGGGTTCGATCCCTGCTTGGGGAACTAAGATCCCGCAAGCCGTGCGGCGGCACAGCCCAAAAAAACCAAAAGTGGATCTGATGTGCTGGGACCATCTCGTGAGGTTTCCGTATATGGATGGAAAGAGCAAGAAAAGCCTTGAGTGGCCACAGGCCACTTATTCTTACTTCATGGAACCAGAAGCCTGATTGTTCATATGCTTGTGTGCAACTCTTGTTGCAGAAGAAGACCTGGCCCTGCTGGGACATTGAGGTCCGGATTGCATTCTGATATAAAGACTGATGGACATTGGTTCACACCTACCAGGCACTGGTGGGACTCTAGAGGGAGAGTGGGCAAGAGAGGTGTAGATCAGAAACTCTGACAGAAAGGAGTTGGAATGATCAGCTGGTGATTCTTAGGAAAACAGAGTATCAGCAGATTTACCTGCCACCGGGTCATGGTCAAGATGAGAGGTCACAAGACGAGCTTAAGACAGCCAACGGCTGCCAGAAACACAAGGGAAGACGGAGAACAGGAAGCCAGACTTTGGGTGTGGAAATTTAGGAATAAGCAATGAAGATAACTAGGTGTTTTCAGTGGAAAACTATGCATTATTTAGAGCACACCCTTCTGGGCTTTCTGATTTGAGCTGTTCATTGCCATGGAGATATTTTTATAATTTGTAAATGGTAGAGAACTGATTGCAATGCGATTATAATTACCAATCAAACAATTCTTGTGTATAGACCTACAAATAAATTCTGCCAGGTGGAGGTTCAATCAATCTCTTTCCTGATGTGAAAAAACATTTCAACATTCCTTTCCTCCATATACATTTGTGGTTTGACTTCTTTGAACCTGTTGTAACATCGGTATGATTTCCTTGTTTAATTAATGAGTTAAATGCAATATTTGGTCTGTGTTCATTTTACGTTTGAGGGAAGGCTGAGGGGTCACCAGGCCCCAGAAAGGCCCATGCAGTCATGCTTGTAGCACAGATAATGTAAATAAAAGTAAACTTTTTAATTTTTCTTTTTTAATTAGGGTAAAATTCAGATCCTTTATCCTTCCCTTTGAGATTAACATCAAGAGATGCTTTTATAGTTTTTGGAAGAAGAGTTAAATTCGCCCTCTGTGTTTCATATTTATATACACATTTGTTTATGTAGGTGTGATTTCTATCTTACCTGCTTCCAAAAACCACATCTGAAGTGGAGCAGAGGGTAAAAGGAGAAAGAATAATAGATTGTCTAGCAGGCCAGACCTCACCTTGCAAAGAGCACTGTCATAAGCCGAACCACAGAGCAGATGGTGAAAAACCATACGATAAAAATAACAGAAGGCTACATGGTAAATATATCATAACAACAGGCAGGCAGCTAATGAGACTGATGAACAGAAAGTAAAAGATGAGGAGGGAGGGCATCGCCCAAGGTCACCAGGTCTGAGATATTAAGGTACCTTGCAGGTTGGACTTATGTCAACAGTCTCCGAAGAGCCAAGTGTGGTTTCACTTTCAAGAACCCTTGGCCTTCCATTTGCAGGTGGGCGGGGGCAGGAGAGTGCAGGCCCGGGGCAACAGACATTGTTAATTCTCCCCTCTGAATGGATACAATGGAGCAGGGACAGGGACCATCCCTGCCCTAAGACATCACTGGAACATTGGAGCACAAGTCGCCCACTTGGCCGGTGTCCTGTCCGCCATGCTGTCTCCAGCACCATGGTGCTGGTGGGGTGGCAATGGCAAGGGTCAATGAGAACTCTGTAAACAGTGCAATAAATGGAGCAGAGGGGGGCACTTTCTACTATTTTCTTAATATATGTCGTTGTGCTGAGAGAGATAATTACTGCAAATTTCAAGGTGAATTGTAAGAGATCAGTGAGTATGGAGGTTTATACTGTCTGGAATGTAATTCTAAAAAACTTTCCTAAAGGTCTTTTTAAGGAAAATATCACAGAATTAAACTGAATACGTGTCAATAAAAATATGGTGTGCCTCAGGAGGTAAATTACACATTTTATCAAGAAAAGCATTTGGGAAACTGAGATAATATATTAACACTCTATCTAGGGACTGCTGTTAAGAGAAGGATCTAGACTAAAGCTGAACTCCAGACAAAAGAGGAAGAACATCTCCCTGGGATATGTGGGGAAAATATAGACAGAACTGGAAAAGTCCAGAGGCAGCAGCAGTGCCTGTGTTTTGAGCAAGGGAGGAGGAAGTTGGGCGTAAATGGTGGTTGGAAAATTAAGAGGACCAGCCTCAGAGCCCTGGGAATGTACCAGTCAGGGGACAATCTCTGTGTGGATCCACGTAGCTCAAAACCTGTGTCATATCCTAAGAGTAGTTGCACGGGGCTCCCACCATGGGCAGGAGTCGGGTGAGTAAGAAAGAGGACCTGGCAATTTTCAAATAAAACTAAAATGTTCCTCAGAATTCATAGTACAGAAGATGCTTGGAAGTCTTTAATGTGAGTGACAGTTTTAAAACATGGTTCTCAAGCTGTGTGTTTGCTATCTCACTCATAGTTTAGAAGAGGGAAGAAGTAAAGTAGGTACGAATGATGTCTTTTGCAGGTTGTGCAAGAAATTCACAGTGGCCCTGGGATGGGGGAGGGGGGAACCAGACTTTGCAGTTCCCTGAGCTGAGCTCGAGGCAGTGAATTGTTTCTTGGGATTATCAAAGCAGCCTGAGTCAGTCCCCTGGAGGGTCTGGGAGTAAATAATGAATCACATGCTGTGAGGACAGAGGGGGAATAGGGTTTCCTGAGTGTGATGAGCTACTATTGACACAGGCCTGCTATTGACATATCCGGAGCCTCCAAAGCACATTCTTCATACTGGTGACCCCTCTTCTAATCTTAGTAATGGCTAACATTTATTGAGCACCTACTATGTGCCAGGCATTTCTTTCCGTGTATTAATTCATAGAAACAATCCAGGAGGTGTTTTTACAGACTAGAGTGGAAAAACTCATCAGGTAAGTTAGCTGCAGTTTGTGTTTTAAACGTATAACCATTTTCCTGAGTTGTCAGGTTCAATAATTCTTGGATCTGTTTAAGCAGGGTTCTGATAGGAACATTTGCCTCAGGCTTTCACATGTTTGTATAATTTGAGTTTAGCTTACTCTGCTAATTTTAAGTCCTGTCAGGAGTTGGAAGAATTTATAGATATGATGCAGGGGGTTGGTGACTTGTAGTGATTTGAAGGAAGTAAATAGGTTCTATCTTTCCCTTTGTATCCTCTCCCACCATTCAGGTAACATGGCATCTTTATCCTTCTATATGTTTTAAATCTATTATGTTGTTCATACTTACAAATAAGGCAGCAAAGTCCTATTTAGGACTCTTTAAAGGATGAGCTTGGAAAGCCAGCTCATCTTCGTCCATTAGCATCCTGGTTGACCAGATGGCTGTGGCCCCTTTACTAGGCACTAAGTCGTAAAGTCTGGGTTCCAGGACATGGCAATTTAAACGAGGGACTGAACTCTCCTGAGGTCAGACTTGAGGGGTGAGGTGTTATGGATAGTAGGAGTTGAAAAGCAAAGCACCAGAACAGGCAGAGGCAAGCCAGGGAGCGAAGGGTACAGATATCTGGGAGAATATTGGGAAGAAAAAAAACGAGATCACAGTTCTCCAAAGTGAGCTTCTTATATAGCAGTGTCTTACATCCTGGAAGCATGGGAGGTAGGAGCCCTCACTAGGTGCTGAGTTATCCCTTTTCTGTTGCTCATGTGTGTTGCAATAACTAGGAGGCCACACAATTGATGGGGTTTCTCAGCCCTGCGGAAACACGGGAGGACGTGTGGCATTATAAGTCTGCTTAGATAACTTAAAAATTTAAGAATAATGCCAGCAATAACCACCATTAAACAGAGATCTCAGGAGTAGCACAGACCATTTAAGCATCTGTTTTACTTGCGGCCCAGTATTTATCTCTTTGGCTCACAGGCCCAAGTACCTAGCTGGCAAGGACCCAAATCTATCCCCAGAGTTGCCTCTTGGGATCTAAAAACTCCAGACGGCCAGAATTGAAAGCTGTCTCTCTGGGTTTCAGAGGTCTGTTAGAATAATTCTGAGCTATTCCAGATAATGCATTAGAAAATGGAAACAATTCAAGAATTATTTGTCTTGTTTTGTTTTCAAAATCAGCTCGTGGGAAGGGATTTAAATGAGTTATCAATCATTTCAGAGAGAACGCGTACACAGTACAATGTATGCCTGAATGTTTTGGTTTCTTATGATCAGATGTTTATATTTGATGAAGAAATTTGTAACTTCTGGAGTGACCCTTCAAGGGTCCAATCTAAAAGGTGATCCGAAGGTGGTCTGATGGTACCATTGTCCATGGTGGTTCTTTGTGTCCCTACATGCACTTCACCTGATGCTTGGCTGGGTTCTGCTTCTGGTACTACAGCTTGGCCTGGGCACTCATGAGAGCCTCGTAGTAGGAACTGGAGAATTCTTTGTCCATCTTGTAGACTCAGACACCAGTTCCACTGGGGGATGCACCATTATCTCTGTCGCTCCAGATTTTTTTTTTTGTCCAGCTCAAGGCTTCTTTCTACTTTGCCAACTCTTCTTTCTCATCCACGGCCTTCCATTCCCCATTTTTATTTCCCCTTCTGTCCTTGAGGGCTCCAATGTCTGGCACCGGCTGTCCATTGACACATGAGTTTAGTAACAGTGGAGGGGAGAGTCCTGAGTGGTTGAGAACTAACACAGGGAAGGGCAGGGTGGGTGGACTCAGCCAAGCTGTGGGTCCTGGACTGAGGACACAGCCTGGGGGACCTCACAGCCGTGATTGTCATTGGATGTGAGTTGTGTACATTCATCTGACCCTGCTGCTCTGCTCTGCCTTGTGCCATAAGCTCAGACGAATGCAGGAGCTCAAACCAAAATCTGGGGCTGAGAGTTCTGGGTGGATGGGAATTGAGAGGTGAAATGCAAGGCTGACGTGGGCCCTGTGCACTCCCACCCACCTTCCTAGCAGAATGTCCAGGTGGAGGGCCTGGTGAGGGCCAGGTGAGGGTCAGAGGCCAATTCTACCCTTGACAAGAGGACAGGGGTCTGGGCACAATCACATGTTGGGCTCTGAGACTTTTTCCTGAATAACAGCAGGATTTATACTCTTGGATATGCTTCACATGTGACTCATGGCTCCAACCTCAAATCTGGAAGAAGTCATTCAAAGAACAATGTGCTGGACTTCCCTGGTGGCGCAGTGGCTAAGAATCTGCCTGCCAATGCAGGGGACATGGGTTTGAGCCCTGATCCGGGAAGATCCCATACACCGTGAAGCAACTGAGCCCGTGCGCCGGAACTACTGAGCCCACGCACCTAGAGGCCGTGCTCCGCAACAAGAGAGGCCACCTCAGTGAGAAGCCCGCGCACCGCAATGAAGAGTAGCCCCCGCTCACCGCAACTGGAGAAAGCCTGTGCACAGCAACAAAGACCCAATGCAGCCAAAAAAAAAAACCACTCAACACCCCCCCGCAAAAAAACAATGTGTTTCTGCAGACAGATGAGTAAACTGGCAGACAGATGGGGGGACTGTAGATAAACAGAGATGGAAAAAGGTGAGCCTGTAGAGTAAAATGTGTCCAAAGCCAACAGAAGTTTGGTGTTTGGATATATTTCCGACTCACAAAGTTTAACCACCTGTTTCTTCTTGTGTTTTTTAAAGAAAAACTTTTTAAAAAGCTACTAAGAGACTTCAAAATGATTCTTGGGCATTAGGCCACTGTTAAAATGTTTTGATGGATTTAGAATAAATAAGTTGGAAACATGTAGATTTCATTTTTCTTAAATTGAATGTGTGAATTTTAAAATAAAAGTAAAATTCCCCATGAAAATAGAGTTTAGCTTTTTTTTTTTAATTGGGTGGGGGGAGTTTATTAAACAAAGGTTTACATGCAAATCAAAATAAATATTTGTAAGGCATGGATATCCTAAGGGCTTCTTTTAGGCACAAATCAGGCCTAGAAGTCTCATCAAGGCTACCTGGATGTGAAAAGGACCACAGCTCTTAACGGTTCCTGGAGAAAATATGTGGATAAACCTAAGTAAAAGGATTGTCTGGAGTCTGGACCTGTGAACCTCAAAGGGCAAGTTTTCCTTTGTGTCACTGGCATTAGTTAGGGAACAGGGCACCCTGGCTACTGGCAGAAAGTTGTCATTCCACCCAAGAGACCCAATCTGTAGAGACAAAAGGTGGATGAGTAATTATTGCATCCTGATGACATTCATTCATTCACATTACTCAACCAGACTCTTTGAACAGCCTTCTGATTATAACTTGGCTCCCTCAGTAGATTTTTCTCCTGGCAGTGATGTTTCCTAAATTGGCTTTCTGGTTTATACATCAGTCTTCTGTGAGTTTAGTTCATGTGAGTTTGGCTCCCTGAGCTCAACATTCTCTACAGACCAGACAAAGTCAAGTTGCTGCTCTTGGGGCCTGAGGGCCAGACCCTGGAACACGGCAATAACTCCAGTCATCACTCGCCAGGCTCATCCAGGACAATGTCACCATCCCAACTGTGCACGCACTGCAGTCATTTCTTATTAATGTAATTATACCGAGAGTGATGGTGATGGCTACCATTCTTTCCTGGCTTATCAGGTGCCATGCACTTTACATGAATCCTTCCAGGAAATCCTCACAGTGGTTCTATGGGACTAATATCATTCGTACTTTACAGTTGAGAAAACTGAGAGTAAATCAAACAAATGACTTTTCCAAAAATCACATAGCTAACAGTCAGTGGGGATGCTTGGACTGAGGTCAGCCAGGGCAGTGCAGAGTCCATGTGCCCAACCATACACTGACTGACCTCTTAAACCAGCTCAGGAAACATACCAGCCCTAAACAGCCAGGAGAGCATGTTAGGATTTGCAGACCTGTCTGGACTGATGTCATTTAATTAACCTTGATTTATAAGTATTCGTGAATTCAAGAACCTTCATTAAGAACCCATTATGGGAACTTTCCTGGTGGTGCAGTGGTTAAGAATCCACCTGCCAATGAAGGGGACATGGGTTTGATCCGTGGTCCAGGAGGATCCCACATGCTGTGGAGCAACTAAGCCCGTGCTCCACAACTACTGAGCCTGCGTCCTAGAGCCTGTGAGCCACAACTACTGAGCCCACGTGCCACATCTACTGAAGTCCGCGTGCCTAGGTGGTGCAGGAGGACCCCACATGCTGTGGAGCAACTAAGCCCGTGCTCCACAACTACTGAGCCTGCGTCCTAGAGCCTGTGAGCCACAACTACTGAGCCCACGTGCCACATCTACTGAAGTCCGCGTGCCTAGAGCCCGTGCTCTGCAACAAGAGAAGCCACCGCAGTGAGAAGCCCGTGCGCCGCAACGAAGAGTAGCCCAAGCTTACCGCAACTAGAGAAAGCCAGTGCGCAGAAATGAAGACCCAGCACAGCCAAAAATAAATAAATTTATATATAAAAAAAGAAACATTCCCATCTTCATTAAAAAAAAAAAAGAGCCCATTATGTAGGGACTAGAGATAGTAAGATGAGCAATGACCCACTTTCCCACTCTCTTTTTCCTCTCTCCTCAAACCTCCAGCCCTTCTCCCCAACTGCACTCTCAGCCGAAGACCCAGCTTCCTCTTCGACTGAGAAAGCTGATGCCCTCATAGGGAAACACCCACAGGTTAACAGGTGCCACCCGCCCACCTGCCCGCATCCTTGCCTATCTCCTCTGCCCTCGGTCCTGTTACTAGCCAGGAACTACCCAGGCTCCCATCCTAGGCAGCCCATCCCCACACTGTATTTCGGATACCCCCTTCCCTTTTGCCTTCTAACAGACACCACGGCTCAGCATTTCTCTTCTTTCTTAGCATTTTCAGCTTCTCCCAGTCTTCTGTCATTACTTATCCTAAAAAGAAAATCTTTTCTTGTCCCCTTCCCCCGTTAACCTCTACCACCATTTCTCTGCTCACTTTTACAGCAAACTCCTTAGAAGACCTACTCATACTTTGCCCTCCATCTCTCTTAAACTCATTCCACTTGGGGTTTGCCCTCTCCCTTCCCTTGTGAGCTGCTCCTGCCTGGTGGACGCCACCACTGGCCCACGGGACCAGCCTGCTGAACCATCCGTGGCAGGTGGCACACTTGACCACAACCCTGCCCCACCCCCACCCCCCACTGACACATCCTCTTCACTTGGCTTCTCATTGCTATTGTTGCACTTTTTCTCTTTTTCCTTGGCTGGTTTCTCATTATTTAGGATGCCCCAGACCTGTTCTCCTCTCCATTCTCACTCTGTATTTAAATACCTGACTGTGTGCTGATGATAGCCAAATTTATAATTTATGTCTCCACCTGGACCTCCCTTGAACTCCAGACTCATATATATCTGGCAGCCTCGGCTCCACCGCCACCTCCCTCCTGGTTCATGCCACCATCTCTGCAGCAGCTTCATGACCAACCTCTCTGCATGCATCATGGCCCTGAAAATATATTCTCAACACAGTGGTCCTTTCAAAACATAAGGTGGGTCCTGGCAGTCCTCTGCTCAAAATCCTCCTCTTCCCTTCGCTCAACAATGCCAAAGTCACACTAAGGCCTGCGCTCCCCTTCCTGAGGTCCCAGTGAGCAGGGACCACCTGATGGTGGCCACGTGCTTCTCCTATTCCCCTCCGCCCAGGGCAGGCTCAGGGGGCCGGCTCCATCTCCACCACTGATTCTACATGGTGACCCCTTCCAGGGTGAATCAGTACTCTCTCCAATGAACAGGCATTATTTTTGCATAGAAAATAATCTTCTTGGGCTTCCCTGGTGGCGCAGTGGTTGAGAGTCCGCCTGCCGATGCAGGGGACGCGGGTTCGTGCCCCGGTCCGGGAAGATCCCACGTGCCGCGGAGCGGCTGGGCCCGTGAGCCATGGCCGCTGGGCCTGCGCGTCCGGCGCCTGTGCTCCGCAACGGGAGAGGCCACAACAGTGACAGGCCCGCGTACCGCAAAAAAAAAAAAGAAAAAAAATCTTCTTAAAAGAAAAAGGAAGCTGAAAGCAGAAATCTGCCTTCCAAGAACTGGAACTGTGGCTGCCTGACTCTGATTCCCCAAGCCCAGCTCTCGGTGGGGCATCTCCACCTTTCCTAGGAATTCCAAATGCCAATCCCCCATCCTGTGTCCTCCTCTTTCTCCAGCCCAGTGCTTTTGTCCCCGAGCTGACCTGGAGAGCCTGGGGTGGGGAGTGAGGGTAGATAGAAGAGCAAGTGGCCAGTAACAACGCCCCCACCCCCAGCCCCCGGAGGGACCAGGCCACTGGGGTCTCCCACCTTCTGCTCCAGGCTTCCTTGGCTTTCACTGCTGGAGGCTTTATGCATCTGAGGTTGCTGCAGCACCCGCGGCTGCTAACAGCCCATTGTTTCGATTTTTGCTTATTACAAAGGACAACCTTGGCCCTTTCCAGGACAGCCACCTCAGGGCCGTGCCTGCCAGCAGACCGTGCCCCATCCTCCCCATGTTTGCTTGTAGACGCTTCAGTGCAAGGACACGTCTGGCAGACCGCTCGGGTTCTAACTTATTTTTTAATTACTAAATAATTCAGAGCCCTAACGGCATTGCTGGATGGTTTATATAGTTAAAAGGTAATTAGTAAAGATCTGTGGTTTTGACTGTGTGTTGAACTTGGAAATAATGAAGTACCAGCAGGGGTGATTGATAATATCAACTAACATTTACTGGGCTCAGGAAAGGCTGCAGAATTTGCAGGGCTCAGTGCCAAATGAAAATGCCGGGCTCCTTGTTTAAAATTTAAGAATTTCATGATGACAGCAGAGTGGTAAACTAAGCATAGGGCCCTTCTGAGCACCGGGCCCGGTGAAAATTCATAGGATGTGGTCCGTGACTGGGTACCACCCATGTAAGCCCTGAGGGTCCATACTTCATTCTCACCAAAACCCTTCAAGAGAAAAACTTCTCTTATTTCCATTTTACAGATGAACAAACTGAGGCTTTTAGAGGTTAAGTTACTTGCCCAAAGTCACCCAACCCAACTAATAAGCAGGAGAGCCAGGGTTCAATTCTAGGCAGTGAAACAAGAGCAACAATCCTCAAAGCGACAGCTATCTGTCTACATATGAAAACTACCATGTGATAAAGCAATTCCACCCTGAGCATATATCTAAAATAAAACAAAAACACCAGTTCAAAGAGATCCATGTACCCCACTGTTCTTAGCATCATTATTTACAATAGTCAAGATATTGAAACAACCTAAGTGTCCATTGATGGATGAATGGATGAAGAAGATATGGTATATATACACAATGGAATACTATTCAGCCATAAAAAAAAGAAATTTTGCCATTTGCGGCAACATGGATGGACTTGGAGAGTTTATGCTAAGTGAAATAAGTCAGACAGAGAAAGACAAATACTGTATGATATCACTTATATGTAGAATTTAAAAAATACAACAAACTGGTGAATAAAACGAAAAAAAGCAGACTCACAGATACAGAGAACAAACTAGTGGTTGGTTACCAGTGGGGAAGGGAGGGAGGGGAGATACAGGGGTGGAGGAGTGGGAGATACACACTATTGAGTGTAAGATGTGCTCAAGGATATATTGTACAACACGGGGAATATAGTCAATATTTTGAAAACTGTAAATGGAGTGTAAGCTTTAAAAATTGTATAAAAATTTTAAAAAATTAATAAAGAAACCCAGAAATCCCAGTCACAATTTCACACGTCTGTGGGTTGATAGTTGAACAAACACACAGTAGGAAATGTACATGGTGGACCCCAGTGGACTCAGTCTGGATAACCCAGCAGCCATTGGATAAGGTGGCCAAGCCCAAGCTCAGAGCAGCGTTTTGGATAATTGAATTCATGAAATCACATATTTTGGAAAGACCAAACAAGAGCCCAAAGATATCAGGCCCGAGGCAACCTCAGTTCAACTACCTAAGAAATCATCCAGTGGAGGTGCTTGAAGCCCGACCAGCCCACCTGTAAATGCCCGTAGCTTCACTGTTTCGTTTATCTTATGTGGTCCAAGGTCAAGGAAACTTAACGTTTTTATTCTTCAGAGTCATGTTTCAAAGTGCTCAGCCCTCGAGTTGATGGTTTGATAGAAACTGTTTTGCACCTGGGTGCCATTCAAACACTATTTGCGCCATTCAAACACTATTTGCACGTGCTGTACCCCAAACAGTGAATCCACGGTGGAAAATTAAATAAAAAGACAACAACTGGTTTGAAAGCAGCAACTGATTCGATCATGATGATTAAACCATGGACCACCCCCCTCCCTGCCGCCCCTTGCCCCAGCCAGTCCCCTTCACATTTCCTTTCCAGGTTTCTCCTGACAACTCAGAAAGCCTAAAGCAGGACTACCCTTCTTCCCTGCGGATAGCCTACTGGCATTATCTGCAATTTCTACACCAGTCAAGGGTTGTTAGGAGAAGCAACTACATGAGAATAGTCCTGTGGTTTTTATCTAACGGCATCAACACATCTCTCTGCAGGATGTGTACGGGGAAAACATCACTGATACGAGAGATGGTTCTTCCCCTCTAAACAGGGAAACTTGAGGCTCAAGTATAAAATCCAGCTGAATAATTTGCTTTCCAAATTAAGGGAAAGAGCCGGGGTGTTTTGTAAAGTCATCAAACCTAATGTGGAGTGAGTGACATGAGAAATTCTGGTTAGGCTAAAAGGCCACTGAGATTTAAACCCACAGATGAGCTTGCTCTTCCTTCTGGAAGGTGAAACAGAGAAATGTTGCTGGACCCCCTGTGTTTCCACCCATCCCCAGCTGGGCATCTAGAGGTGTGCTCTGAGGCCGCTTTCCCCCCTTACTCTCCCTGTCCAGAGCCCTTATTTCCTGGGACTGTGGATTTAGACACTGGTTTTAGTTTGAACTTAACAGAATACAAGGTTTCAGAACAAATGTGGGTGTGTATTGTCTGTCTCTTTCTCTGGAATGCACCAGAAGCTCATAAACTTAATTTGTTTGACATTTTGCAAGATAAAACACAAGTCGGAGAAGAGAAACTCAAAGAAAGAAAGGGGATCATGAGATTTTTCTTAAAGAAAGCGTAAGTCCAAAAAAAAAAAAATGACTTACATCTGAAAATATCCTCAATAGGAGTGATGGCTAAATGGTTTCATTTAGGGACTGAGCTCCTTTTGGGATTTCCTGTCTGCTGTCAATCTGCATCGTGAGAACAAAAAGCATTCAGCTTTGAACAGCTGAGGCTTGAGAAACAAAACACAGCAAAATGCTAGTTTGAAACTAAGTAACCTTCAAGGATAATTGAATTATTCCTGTGCCTGAAGTTATAATGTCACATCGCATTGTGACTATTGCTGCGTTGAGAGGGATTTTTTAAAAAATTACCTTCCTTAAAGAGGAACAGAGCTAATAAGTATTTCTTATAATATGCTCATCTTCTACCTCTTTCCTTAAACTGTGACTTGAAATTCCAAGCAAATAGCTTTGTGGGATGGCAATGATTTATTTAGCGGCATTGTGAGTTAGGTGAGTGGCAAAGCAGGTTCGATACACAAACTCTCAAGAAGTTCCTGAATGGGTCAGGCTTCCCTCCAGCAGGCTTGCTGGTCAACCAGCCTCCTCCTTCAGTACAGCTCAGCCCCACAGCCAGGAGCCAGGACTGGCCAGGGTGATGGAAGGTGTTAGCATCAGACCCTTGCCAAGAGCTGTGCCCAGCATCAGAAACTGGGGAACCTGTTTGTTCCAGTCATCTTTGTTTGCTTGTATTTTTGCTCAGGTGAAATTGTATCAGGGCACCTAGAGTATCCAGTAAACTATGCCTACCACTGAGTCACAAAGGGAAAAGTAAAGGTGAGTACGATGGGGGTCATGGGGTAGGAAGAAAAGGAAGGCCAAAGTGGCACGTTGGGAGGAGGTCAAGGGAATAGGGAGGGCCAGCACTGACCCCACTGCAGGGCTGTTTTCTTTCTCAGGCACCCACTCTGACAATGGCGCCCCTCCACGATGCTCTGATACGCTTAGTTGTGTCTTGCATACCACCTACGCCTGAATCCAGTGCTAGACTGTAAACTCCTTGAGTACGAGCACTGTCTGTTGATCATCTTTCATGCTCACATATGGCTCTTCGCTAAGGTTTGTAGAAGGAATGACTGAGAAAGCAAAAGGAATCTGTTCTTCACAGCAAGTCAATTCAACAAACGTCGATTACCTCCTGCTGTGGGTGGATCAGCTACTGATGGTTAGGTCCAGATAGGGTCATAGCAGGTTTATGACCAGCTCCACAGAAAATGTATACAAGTCAGGGTGTTGACCACAGTTTCCTCTGAGGACAAGGCAGTGTGCAATGTCCCCAGAACAAAGTTGGGCTGCATTTTCAGGCTGCAATAGCACTTGCATTCTCAATGGCTTCCTAGTGATCCTCTGTTTGATACTAAGCTCTTAATTATGAGTTTTCCCTGCACCGGAACAAGGCAGCTTAGTGGCAGTGGTGAGGGGTCAGCTGTGACAAACATTGGCTGCTCTGACTCCACCACTGGGTCAGTTAAGGACAGGACAGCTTTAAGCTTATTGTGCCTTGGGTTCACCCGAGATCATTTCCAGGTACAGGGAAAGACCTATGGTCCAAAATAACATCTCCTTCCCCCCTCCTAAAGTCTGGGCTCTGTTGCTTATAGTTTAGCAGCACAGACAAAGTGACATCAGAGAGCTCAAAGCAGAGTCCCAGCTGTTGGGAAAAATCAGTGCCTGCCTTACAAAGAGGTGTGTGTGCGTGTGTGTGTGTGTGTGTGTGTGTGTGTGTGTGCATGCGTCTGCACTTGTTGGGTTGTGAGGAGAAGAGTCCCAGCTGTTGGGAAAAATCAATGCCTGCCTTACAAAGAGGTGTGTGTGCGTGTGTGTGTGTGTGTGTGTGTGCATGCGTCTGCACTTGTTGGGTTGTGAGGAGACACAGTCAGTAGTCCTAGGTTGGATAAAACCATGTTCAAAAAGAAGCAGAACTCTCCCAAGCTTGGATTTGAAGGTGACCTGGGTTTTGTAGAACTCCAAGCAGCAGCAGAATAATGTTTTGACTGATGAATAGGCTTCTTGGGGGTCCTGAAATTTATAGCTTTCCACTTCAAAAGGAAAAAATATAGGCATTGTCCATGAAAAAGGGGTCACACCAGATTTTGTCAAGCACCTTGTATACCACCTCCCACTTCTGGAGAGAAACAATGAAAGTCCTGGTTTGAGGGAAACTCAGAGTCTGCTATACAGGGAGGGCTTGGGCCACTCCAGGGCTACCGGTCAAGGTCATCATCTTCTTACCACTCAAGGGAAGTGGGGAGGGTGGGGAGGATGGTCCTCTGGATTTTAATTCTTCCCCCAAAAGTAGCCTTGGTCGGGAGCTTCATGGAATGTGATTCTGTCAGCTGAAGGTTTGCAATAGCGAAGGAAGAAGAAGGAAGTGTAGAATTAAGCAAGGGTTTTGAGTTCCATGTTCTGTCAGTCCTTCAAGGTTGTCTGCAACAAGTTTTTTTGAGCAAATATATTTAGATCATTCTGGGTTCAATGAAATAAGTGTTTTTACTTGGGCCTTTCCACTTGTGGAGTGTTTCCCAAGCTGGTTTGACTCTGAAATCTTTTTGGTGGGAAACACTGAGAGCTCACAGTCCACGTGCTCCAAGGAAAACGGAGTGAGAACTGGCTCTAAGTTTTCAGAAGGCAAACTTCTTTCTATATTTTTTCTTTGCATTGACATTACAGTCATCGAGGACCTCATCAAATCAATTAAAAAATGAGTGTGAAGGGAGAACAAAGGTCAAAATATTTTTTAAAGATCTCTAAAAATAATACCTCTGTCTTGCATACCAACAAGAATGCACTGATATCGTGAACATTTGTGATACACGTATTAATAGGGTCATTACCTCCCCCCAAAAAGGAATTCAGAGAATGTATGGAGAAGAACCCATGAGCAGAGACGGCTCAGGAAGGAGGAAGGGTTTTAACACGAGAAGCTCGCTCTGTTGACACCAGTGAGGAAGAAGATTTAAAGCCACGACAGTTCATGAAAGTTTGAGTTGAGTGAGTCTGTACCAGGAACTGAGCAACATGCTTGAGATGCTTTGTAAAGAAGACACCACTTTGTGCTTCAGAGTTTGCAAACTGCCTTTATGGATGGAATGTTTTGCAGGCCAGAAAGAAAAAGTAGTATCACACTGCTATCGTTGAAATGGATAACAAACAAGGACCTACTGTCTAGCACAGGGAACTCTGCTCAATATTCTGTAATAACCTAAATGGGAAAAGAATCTGAAAAAGAATAGATACATGTATATGTATAACGGAATCACTTTGCTGTACACCTGAAACTAACACAACATTGTTAATCAACTATGCTCCAATAAAAAAAAAAAAAAGACGAGAAAACAGTAAAAAAAAAAGAAAAAGTAGTATCATTATTCCTGAATTGTAGGTCCTGATGCAAAGTCCTCAGGGGGTCTCTGGAGCCTGTGTGCGTACATGAGTAGGTCGTGTGTGCATTCATGTGTGTGCGTGGGTATACGGTATGTGCATATGATCGTGTGGACGTTTGTGTGTGCATGTGTGCAAGTGTGTGTCTACATGTACGCTCATGCGTGACTATATGTGTGTCTGTATGTGCATGTGCATGTGAGTGTGTGTGTTCACATGTTCTACACCCATGTAGGCCCTCCCTCTAGGTAGCAGAAATAAACTGCTTGGGTCCTGGTTTCCAGCTCTGTCTCCAAATAGCTGGGTCACCTTCTAGGAGTCTCTCCACCTCCCTTGGTCATTGGCGATTCTTGGAAATGTAGGCTTGCCCCGGAATCTAGGGGTTGGCAAGCTTTTTCTGGAAAGGGCCAGCTGTTAAGTATATTATTCTTTGCAAGGCACACGTAGTTTCCGTTGAATATTCTTTTTTTCCCTCAACTTTTCAAAACTGTAAAAGCCACTCTGAGCTCAGGCCTTGTAAAAAGAGGTGGAAACATGGCCTGGCGTAGCTGCAGGACCCTGCAGATGACCCCTTTCAGCTCCAGCACGGCCGGCTCCCCTGGCCCAGTGAATCGGCCGCTGCCAAGGTAGATGTTTCACCCTCCTGCGGAGTTTGTCATCTGATGCTGCCATTTGACCAAGCGGTCAGTACAGGGTGGTGGGGACACAGCTCTGCTTCGGGGGCCGGGAGGCTGCCACCCTCTGCCTCTGTTTCTGGAGGGAGGGTTGAATTCTCACTTTGCTCCCTAACTGTATGGCTTTGCCCAGGTCAGTTCACTTCTCTGGTTGCTTGGGTAACTGTGTTTGAAACTGTTCAGATTCCTTCTGGACTGGAAATCGTGCAATTTACCCTTACTGCTGCTCGAGAGCAGGGTGTTTTGAGTTCCCTTGTAGCTAAACACTCAGCTTGCCCAGTCCCTCCCACATTGCAGCCCCAGGGAGCCCTTGCCCGTGGTCCAGGCCTGGCCTCAGGACACTGGCCTGAAGGAAGCTGCCCATCTGCTGCAGGTCGAGCTGTGATCCTCAGAGCCATCCCTGCTCCGTGGTTCACCTGTCTTTGTCTTTGTGATTCATGGGTTGTCCGTGGTAGAAAGATTTCCCTCAAGGTGGGCATCTATTTTAAATGTCTAAAGTGATGGGGCCACGTTGCTGCTTTGCAGGCAGAGAAACCTTTCTGCTCAGGGAACCGCTTGCAGGATTCTTGATTCCCAGCATGTGTTGGCTGAGCGGGGGCTCGAGGTGTCAGAGCCAGACACCGTGGGCACGTTGTCCAGTCTCGATGAACGTATCTGCATCGCTCCTAAGAAAACCTCTGGAAGTGCGTGACGGCGATGTGGCTCTGGAGGTGGACCCAGGCACTCACTTGTTACTGCCCCCAAGGTCACAGGCTCTCCGGACAGACCCAGAGTTACCCGCGAGTGAGTCTTGATCTCCATCCCGAGCCCCCCCTCCCTGATCTCCTCTCCCATCTCCACCTGCTTGCGTCCTCAGGGAGCATCAGCCCTCTGCCTTTCTCTTTCCTCTTCGGGTAGAGACCCAAGTGTCTTCCCTGTTGCCAGATTAACCTTCCAAAGGTGGCAGTTTGCTCACTGATATCACAAGTTTTCCTTTACTCAGAAAAACTTCACAACTGCCCAAAGCCAAAAGCAAAACCCAAACTTCACTAAAACTCAGACGTCTATACTCTCCTAGTCTCCCGTCTGCGTCTTTATTTTTATCTCAGAAAGTCGTCACAAATAAAGATGTCTGGATCTCATGCCCGGTGCCTGGGTTCAATTGGTCAGGACTGGGCCCAGTTACTGGGCTGAGAACCACAGCCTCCAGGAACCCTGCTCAAACCAAGCTAGTCTCATCAGCCCTTGAATTTGCTAAATGACAGTGTGCGTTACTTCAAGAGTCGGAATAAAATAGTGAAGGTCATTAATTATACAGGTTCCCCCCTCCCGCCCCCGCCACGCCGCGCAGCATATGGGATCTTAGTTCCCTGACCAGGGATCGAACCCGCCCCCTGCACTGGAAGCATGGGGCCTTAACCACTGCACCAGGGAAGTCCCTAGGTCATAAATGATAAATAACCCAAACTATACCATGCGCCCTCTTGCCTCTCAGTCTTCTGCTGCTGCACGGTTTCCTGCCCTCTTTTCTCTTTGTTATTCTTCCATGCGGGCCTAGAGTTTCTCATCCTCAGAGAAACCTTCTTCCGATTCCAATTCATCCCCGGGTCCCTGAGCACAGCAGAGGATGCCATGTGTTGGGTTCCATGCATCCAGAATATCCACTCATTCTGCCTGTCCCATCCCCAACTTGACTGCACCTGGACAGCTTGGCAAAGGGATGGATTAGAATTAATTCTGAGTTGAGACCTGGTTCTTAGAAAAGGTCCCTTCCGCACACACAGCAAGGCTTACTGAGTCCTGCTTTCAGGGTGGGACCGGTGGGGAGCAGAGGGAAAGTTTTAAAACAGGAACAGTGGGTTGATATACCACTGAAATCTTGAAGACATGGACGAAGGTGCCAGTGTCTTGTGGTTGGCAGAATTCCATGGTGGTCCCCCAGATCCCTACCCCCTGGCGTCCACACACCATCTCCCAGTGATCCATTCAAATGCTAAACTAGATGCTTCTGCGAAGGGATTTTGCAGATGTAATTAAGATCTGAAATCAGTTGACTTTAAGGGAGGGAGATGATCCTGGGTGGGCCTGAACTAATCAGGTGAGCGCTGAATAGAGATTGGGCTCCTCCTTACAGGAGAGATTCAAAGCAAGAGAAGGATTCAAGGCTGAGAGGGCACATGGCCAGGGCTACATGGCAAGAAACTGTGGGCAGCCTTGAGGAGCTGAGCCCAGTCCTGGGCCTGGAACCAACAGTCCTAAAACCTCAAGGAACCAAATTCTGTCAACAACCATGTGAGTTTGCAAGAGGACCCAGAAAGGACTGCAACCCCTGCAGACGCCTTAATTGCAGCCTTGTGGAACCCTGAGCAGAGGACCCCACTAGGCTGCACCTGAGGTCCGACCCCCGGAAACCATGGTATAATAAAGGAGTGATGTGAAGGCCTCACGGTTTGCGGTAATTTGTTAATTGCAATAGGACTCCTGCATGCTTTCTCCTCTCCAAAACATGCTTTCTCAAGATCATTTCCTTTGTGATTTATTAATACTCTGCCCCCGCCAGGCTCACGAAGTCCTGGCAGGGCTGCCATCTCCTGGCAGATGAAATGACAAGAGGGGCAAGTTTTGTTATGGATGAGACATTCTCCAGAACAGAGCGGGGTGGAAGGAAAGGGGATCCTAGGTACATTCTAAGAACTCTTTTTGCAACCTGCTGCCAAAATTCCTAACGTGTTGGCTGCAATCCTCCGAACAACTGAACAAAGACGTTAAATAAAAAAAGACCCTTTATCTTTTTTATCAAGAACTTCGAGGGAACCTAAGTCTACATCAGAGACAAGGTTGCGTTTTAAATAATGGACTAGGATGTGTGGTTGCCCACCTGCTTACTGCGATAGCCTTTGTTCCCCAGTCCTGGGTGATGACACCTGGGCGCCATCCCTAGTGTCCCCACCCTGCCTCTGACCAGTGGCTTTTCCCTGAGAGCGAGAGCAGAGGGTCAGGGATAATGTGGTCTTGGGGGTGGATCATCTGGGTCTTTTCAAGCTTCTTGAAGAATCTCGTGTAATTAGAGCTAACCGGCCCCAATTTCAAATCCAAAGGCAACTTGATTAATATCCTCTAAAAATAGTCAATGAAAGGAACTTTTACTAAGGTGTCACACATGCAGGCTACTTTTAAATATAACCTATGATTAAGTCTGAGGATATACCCACTGGAGGAAGCTGGAATCGAGAACCTGTCCCAGCAGAGGGGGAGCTGCCGGCCGCTCCACTGTTGCCACTTTGCCGCAGTTCAGCCTCCTTCAAAGTCTAGCTCTCACTCTGGTCTCACAGCCATTTCTAGAACCTCTGGCTTATGCTCCTTGCGGGCTGGAACTGTGACTTTGGGGGTCTTATTCCCAGTCCCAGCACTGTGCCGGCACACAAAAAAGCCTCGTGGTATGTTGATTTAATTAGTTAAAATTCACTAATTTTTCCCCCTGCCGGATCCAACCTTGGGCTTCTGACTCTCTCCTAAATTCTACTCTCTCTCTGTCCAGCTTGATGGACAGGAGCATGGACCAGCCCCACCCCCATCACTCTCACCCACAAAGCAGTTTCCTCCATGCCCACCCCCTTGAATGAATACTCGCACATTCCTGAGCTTGCTTGAGGGCTCAGCGTGGTCTCCTTTTGACCGAGGAGTTTCTGACGCCCACGGCCCAGATACTTGTGGAAGTTCTGTGTGTGGGAAGCTTCCAAGGTGAAAGAACTCTTAGGCCAACTTTGTAGGGCTACAGTAGGATTATCCTGTTTTATAATCATGCCTTACCCCTGAGTCAGCACGGGATCCTGTGTTTACTAAGACACCTCTCCCTCAATTATTAATCACAGGTTGGCTTGTTGCAAAACCAAGCCCCATTCAAGTTTGGTTCTACTTTCCAGTGGATGCTGTCACCATTCACTTATCAAGTCTTTCTTAAGTGCCTGCTCTATGCCAGTTACTGTTCCAGGTCCTGGGAACACAGCAATGAGCAAGACAAAGTCCTACCCTCATGGAGCTTACATTTTGGTGGGAGATCAAAGCAGGAACTAATAGCTGCATATTATAGGTGTAAATTTCAGGAGATAGGATGTGCTATAAATTAAAGGGTGTAAGAAGATTAAGAGTAATGGGGTGGTTTTAGGGTGGGATTCCCTCTCTGATGAGACAGAAAGCACATTTCTTTGAGAAGAAATAAGATGCACATTTCCTGGGGGGGGGGGGGGAATAGTGATGTTGGCAGAGAGAACAGTAAGTGCAAAGGTCCTGAGGTTAGAAGTAGCTTGACTTCAAGCACTTCACCACCTTAATGCATTGATGATTTGGGTACCGCTTCCCTTTTATTTCCCCCTGGAAATACAGGAGGGAAGTCAGGTGAACTGGGATAAAGTAAAGGAAGGCAGTTGTGAGGAAGGTTAGAGCCCTCCACTTATTTGACCATAAATGGTAGCCCCAGCTGGGCAGTTGGTGTTTGGGAGCCGTGGGGGGCTGGGCCAGCCAGAGCAAGTGTTCGTCTTGTTGCTGCCGTGGCTGGATGTCTGAGGACTGAGCAGGAAGTCTGGGAAAGGGCTTGGTGGGGTCCACGGAAACTGGGATAAGGCAGCTTGCGCTCCTCTTGTGACAGGCCTGTGAGGACAGGGCTGGCTTCTCTGACTCAGCAGTGTTGATGCTGGGGATGGTGAAAGTGTTGCAGGCAGCTTCTCTACAAGGTGAGATTTTAGGGTGCTGGCAAAGCTTTGCGATCCCCTCTAAACACCTCATTCCCTCCCAGCTCCTGGTGCTTCCCCCCTCTGGCATCCCCATCATTCCTTTTTGCCCTTAGTTTTCCCACCCTTCAATCCACAGGTGAAGAAGGCTCCTCAGCCCAGGGAAGGATGACAGAAAAGAACACTGCAAGACGAATGGTGGCATTCTTGGCTTTGACCTCCAGAACAGTCTTGGGAGCCAGGGTTTTGGAATTCAAGAGCCGGACAGACTTTTTGTGGTGAGTTCTCCCACGTTTGGCTTCAGATACCAGGCACAGAGACTGGGGGAGCTTGGGAGAGCATAAAGCCTATACACTCCTGAAGAGGAAAGAAGATGTGATGACAGAGCAGCTGTTCTGTCACCCAATAGGAGACAAGAAACCTTACTCTGGCGGCGGGAGGGAAGGTGGGGAAGACTTGGCCGGGTGAGAGGAGAGTGTGGGGTTGCCCCCTAGCTGTCTCCTTGAAGCTGGAAACCTGGAGGGGACAGGGATGAGTTTGGGGACCACAGTGCAGAGGAGATTTGCAGCTAGCTTGCTCATGTTTGGCCCAGGGAATTCCAAACCTGTCTGAGATCCTGGCGTCTAGACCTAGACCAGCATATTGGGAGTTGGAGGGTCCAGAGGTGTGTGGGCTGGCAGAGACCACAGGGTCAGGAGGAGGCGCCAGGTCCTGTTGGGGACCAGGCAGCAGATGTAGCGGAGACCTAGGGCATCACTGTGTCAGCGGCCCTACCCCCACCGCCAAGCCCACACGCTCTGCAAGGGAAGAGGGAGCAGTATGTGGGCTCAGGCTGCTGCACAGACGTCAATCATAGGGACTGAGTTTACTGTCAAGTGGCAAGAGTTTTCCTGCTACTTCCCATTCACGGGGGCTCGTGTGGGCTCAGGTCTAGGGAAGTGAACTTTCTCCTCTGAACGCTTTAAGTTTTATTAATTAATTAATTAATTAATTTTTGGCTGCGTTGGGTCTTCGTTGCTGCACGCGGGCTTTCTCTAGTTGCGGCGAGCGGGGGCTACTCTTCGTTGTGGTACACAGGCTTCTCATTGCGGTGGCTTCTCTTGTTGTGGAGCACGGGCTCTAGGCACACGGGCTTCAGTAGTTGTGGCACGCGGGCTCAGTAGTTGTGGCTTGCAAGCTCTAGAGTGCAGGCTCAGTAGTTGTGGCGCACGGGCTTAGTTGCTCCGCGGCATGTGGGATCTTCCGGGGCCAGGGCTTGAACCATGTCCCCTGTACTGGCAGGCAGATTCTTAACCACTGCGCCACCAGGGAAGCCCACTTTAAGTTTTATGATTGTGAGATTCTTATTGCGATTTCTTACAGATTATTTCAACAGGCAGAAGAGCCTTCCATTTCACCAAGAGAAATAAGGCTCAATGTGTGACAAGCTCGCTGGAATACCCATGTCAGGGTCCTTGGAGAAGGTGGTCTAACGCAGAAGGAAGGGCCAGAGCAGGATGGGGGCAGAGCTGTGAGAGATACAGTTTTGCTCAGGGCTGGCTGACTCTTGAGAGGAAGGTTCTTGGATAGTGTACCTGTTTCCTAGGGGGCTGCTGTAACAAAGTACCACAAGCTGGGATGGCTTAAAACCACAGAAACCTAAAACCTTATGGCTTAAAACCTTAAAGCCCTAATAGTTGTGGAGGCCAGAAGCCCAAAATCCAGGCATTGGCAGAGCCAACTGAATGCTCTAGGGGAGAATCTGTTCCATGCCTCTCTCTCAGCCTCCACCTTCACACGGCCTCTTCCCTCCCTGCCATCATATCATCTTCTCTGTTCTTATAACGACACCTCTCATATTGGATTAGGGCTAATGACCTCATTTTGACTTGATTATGTCTGCAAAAGCTATTTCCAAATAAGGCCACATTCACAGGTGCCAGGGTTAGGACGTCTGCATGTCTTTTTTGAGGGACGCAATTCAATTCACGGTAGTGAATTAGGTTGCAGAAAACCATTGGTTTTGTTGGTTTCCTGGTCGGATGCTGGGTTTAGAGAAATCAGATGGCCGAACTTACATCTTTCTCAAAGGTGTTTTATAATCTACTCACATTTCTAAGGCAAAGAGTTGAGACCTATAAATCTGTTCATAAACTCTTCAGGAAAGGCCCATTTCTTTCTGAGAGTAAGGAACTGACAGCACACAAACCTTCTGCTTCTAGGCAGCCGCTGTGGCTCTAGAATCCTGACCTGGTGAGATGTGCAGGTCTGTACAGCACACCCACCCAGGACTGGGCTCACACCTCCTGTAGGTGAAACTCACCCTGAGACTTCTGATTTCTGGGGGCTGAAAAGAACCATGCATAATAGGTGGCAACTCTTTGTACCAAAAGGTTTCCCCTGCACGCCCCACAGACATGGCAAGCACGCCACGTTGGTATAATTCAGGAGAATGCCAACTGTAATTCTACCCACCTCCTCCACACTCCAGCAAGCAGCAAACGAGGCAGCAAACAAAACAAACCCCACGTGAAGCTGGAACCTACTGCCTTTTCCCCCCAAAGCTTTGCA
This sequence comes from Physeter macrocephalus, assembly GCF_002837175.3. Classification (NCBI taxonomy): domain Eukaryota; kingdom Metazoa; phylum Chordata; class Mammalia; order Artiodactyla; family Physeteridae; genus Physeter; species Physeter macrocephalus. Next base: position 8,513,947 of record NC_041221.1, read on the forward strand.
AAATCGAATATAGCAAGATGGCGTACGGGGGCAACTTCATAAAAATGTTTCCTGTAAAATAATGTGTATTGAAAGTCTGGTGAGAAATTCAAGAAATTTCTCCCTGAAGTTAAACACAAGGAATTCTGAGGGTATACCCTGATCTCTTGACTGTAAGTCAATAATGTTCAATTATCCTAGGAAGGTGAGTTATAGACAGAATAAGAGGAATGGAAAGGACAGGGCAGGAGATTTTTCTCCTTTTTCGTTTTTATAGAATAGTTTCATAGGCTGGGACCTCTCAGCAGGATACTGAAGAGATTAAAAGGTGAACACTGCTTTTACTTAAAGCAAGTTAGTACGTTAAGGGAACTCACATCCACCCAGACAGTTTCTCTCCCCCCACCCCTTTCTCTGTCCACTCTGCACAGTATGTCATTTTACTTGTAGCAAAAATACCTTTTATATATTGATCAAAATTTGGCCTCTCACTTATCAAAGGTTCATACTAGTTGGAAAACCAAGGATTTTTAACCATCGCTTACAAATGTGTCTCTAAAAGCTACAAATCAAAAGCTTTAATGTATATTTTAATTTTGTAAAAAGGGAGATTGATAGATCGATTACTTGTATGCTGTTTGGTTAAGAGAAACTGTTTTCACAGTTTCCTATACCCAGTTAAAGCTAGAAATACCCTTGGGGGCCCAGGTTGCAATGTTTTTTTAGCTCCAAGCTACCACCTCCTTCCATGGCCGCTACTTTACGCATTTTAAAGGTTTGAATATCCAAATACAAAAGCTGATAATTTAAGATAAGTGCCTCAGCTCTGTATTTTGACCTTTTAATTGTTGTCAGTGGTGGTGGCGGTGATGCTGAGGGATGGGGAGGGGCTAGTGGATGGGGGGAAGGGCGATATCCATCACATGACTTTTAAATGGTTCTAGGCAATAAGAAAAAGATAAAAGATTTTCACGTTGGGAGTTTAAATGCTTAATAATTTTCAGGTATGTTTTTAAGGCAACCTGATGGTTATTCTTTAAACTAATGGTTCTCAACCCTGGCTGCCCAGTAAAAGCATGTGGGGAGCTTTGAAAACATACAACGCAGAGGCTGCTCCCCGCTGTGATTCTGATTTAACTAGTTTGCGGTGAGGAACAGATGTGGATATATTTTTAAATCTCCTGGGGAGATGCTGATGTGCAGACGGGGTGCTGAACCACTGCAGGTCAAACAGAGCATCCAATCAGGCACAGGTAACAGAGAGGGGGACTCAGGTGGTGCTACCTCCTCTGAAGGAACAAGCTTGTTGTCAATCTGGTCCATAATAAAGCCACCCACTTCATTTCTCTTTTTTTATTGCAGTATAACTTCATTTCTTATTATTTACTATAAGATATTATAAAAATTTAGGATGGGGCTTCCCTGGTGGCGCAGTAGTTAAGAATCCGCCTGCCGAGGCAGGGGACATGGGTTCGAGCCCTGGTCCGGAAAGATCCCACATGCTGCGGAGCAACTAAGCCCGTGTGCCACGACTACTGAGACCGCGCTCTAGAGCTCACAAGCCACAACTACTGAGCCCACGTGCCACAACTACTGAAGCTCACGCACTTAGAGCCCGTGTTTCACAAGAGAAGCCACTGCAATGAGAAGCCTGTGCACCGCAACGAAGAGTAGCCCCTGCTCGCCAAAACTAGAGAAAAGCCCGCATACAGCAACAAAGACCCAATGCAGCCAAAAATAAAAATAAATTAATAAATTTTAAAAAAATTTACAAAAGGACACAGAATAACCAAGCTCTCACTCCAGATTTAATAATGGATATTAGTATTCTGCAATATTTTTTCTGTATCAGTTTTGAAACTGTGGCTTTTAAAAAATATCTGGTAAGTATGAATGGATTGAAAAATGTGGAATATATTTGGGCAAATGTACTTAGAAGCCATGTTGCTCATTTAGAGCCCTTCTGTTTTAGTATAAGTCAGGAAACTGGGTAGAGGCAATGGTAGAGACTAAAGGCTGGGCAAAGATGGGGAGACAAGATGAGAAAAGGGGTGCAGGATGGGCCTGAGGCTTAGGATGTCTAAGGCAACCTCCAGTTTGTCTACTGCTGGTCCTAGCAATGCCTTATGATATTTTTATTAAGGAGTTTTTTAAAGAAGAAATTACAGTTCAGGAAAGTGAGTACTCCCAAGAATTTTCCCTTTCTTTGTCACTCATTTGGTTCCTTCCATAGCTTTTCACCAAGTTCCTGGGTATTCTTTTGATCTTGTCCCCCTTTTCGCAGAAACATGTTGATTTCTTTGCTCAAAACCTGCACCAATACATCCTTGTGTAACTGGCTCGGGTTTTCTTTGCTCCACTCTGCTGACTGCCCTCCCATATGCCTTTTGACATTTCTTTCCAACAAGTACTACCTTGGGTTCTGGATTATATTCCTAGGGTAGCAACTGAAGTTTCCTTGGTCCTTCCATTTAGAGATGTTTACTTTAAAAAGATTGTAAAGGGTAGAATTTACTTCTAAACTACTTCAATAAATAACCTCTTCCAAGTTCCTGTAACTCCCTTTGGCAGAGACACGCTATATACATAACCCAGGGCCGTGTCCAAAATAGACACAAAGAAGCAGAGCTGGCCTCTTCCTCTCTCTTTCTTCTCTCGGATCCTCTTCAACATCATGTCCTCCCAAGTCTTAAACTGATCTGTTAAATTATAGTGTAATCAAAATCCTGTCATCCTTTACCACTTTTTAACTTCAGGAAGCCTTGTGATTCTTGCTTAACCACCCAGAAACAAAACAAAAGAAAACAGAACGAAAACCAAAGACATAAAGGAGATGACCTGGGAAGCTTGGTTCTAGAAGCGGACTATTCATCCTTCCTTGAGGTCTGTCTAAACTCATAAAGGGAACAAGGCACCCGGCGAATCAGTGGAAGTTACTCAGAGCCTTGCAGCATCAACATGACCAGGGAGCTTGTCAGAAATGTAGGACCCCAGGCTCCAGCCCAGACCTATTGAATCAGAATCTGTATTCTAATAAGAGACCCAGACGGTTCCTGAGTACATTAAGGTTTGAGAAACATGAACTCATCACACAGAATCAACACTTGGACCCCTTGACTCCCATGGGCAATATTAATTTAACTGCCTAGAAAATCTGGCTTACAACTTTTGAGACCATTCTTAAGTAGTTTAAGGAAAATAAAACAGCAATATAGCGACATTTTCTCCAACTTTCTTTCGTTAACACTGGAGAGATGATTCCCACTGCATGTTTTTCAAAAGAACCTAGAGAATATCACTTTATTTTAAAACTGTGTTCACAGTATCAGGTGTACTATTTTCTAACTAGAATGACATATGCCAAACAAGGAAGAGAAACACACACAACTTCGAATTATGCCAAATCAGCTTCTTTCTGAATCCCGAGTTAACGGTCCTGGCGTTTAGAGATGAGGAAGCGAAGGGCTTTTCTTAAAGGCTCATGAGGCAACATGGCTTTGTCCCCAGAGACCCACAAGATCAAGAACCACAAGTTCAGCTGCCGGAAAATGGGAAGAACCTAGAATCAGCCAGGATAGAGTGGGAACCTGGCCATCTTAATATGATCCCGTTAATAGCTCCTTTGGGATGTCTGCTCCTAGCGGAGAAGCATTAGCACTCTTAACTAGAGCAAGCTTTGCTTCTCCTGAAGACAGCATCTCTGCTTTGAAGACGGTAACCCCTGTCCCCACACCTCCTCCCCAGGGCTCAGCATCTCTATCCCCACTCGTACCACCTTCCTGGGGTGCTGACCTCCCCCCTCCTGGAGGTCATTCTTTGTACAGTGTCTGTGGTTAACAGTGCACAGCCCTCTCTGCTTCCATCTCTCCCATCGCCCCGTAACATCATCCATCCTTCAATGGCTCCGTAAAGGCCGGGGGAGCTGGAGGGAGGGGATCAGGGACAGAGAGGCTGTGAGGCAGAGACCAAGGGCGTCAGAGACCCACCCTAGGCCTGACAGTGGTATCCTGTTTCAGTTCCCTATTTTGAAAGATGGAAACTCAAGGTAAAGTCTCAGTGTAGAATCTTGAAGTTTCTCAGGGTAAAGTCATACCCCTAAAACCAGGACTGTTTCCGTAAGTTCGTTTTCTGCATCTGTAACTCTATTTCTGTTCTGTAGAGGGCATAAGGTGGGGGGAGGGATAAGTTGGGAGATTGGGATTGGCATATACACACTACTAGATATAAAATAGATAACTAATAAGGACCTACTGTATAGCCCAGGGAAACCTACTCAATACTCTGTATGTGGGAAAAGAATCTAAAAAAGAGTGGATATATGTATATGTAAAACTGATTCACTGTACAGCAGAAACTAACACAACGTTGTAAATCTACTATACGCCAATAAAAATTTAAAAAATAAAATAAATAAAATAAAAATTAAAAAAAACAACAACGCAGGACCGTTTCTCTCAAACGTCAGAGAAGTTCCTGTTGGTCCGTAAAAACTGCTGACGTTTCTGAAGTCCTTTGGAGTGGCCAGTGATGTGACACATCTCTTTCCAATTGAAAGAATAAAGCTCGTGGGGGGCTTGGGGCTTCTTACCGGCCTGACTGTGGGTTTGGTTGTGGTCGTGCCTCTGTTGGGTGGTGCCTGGTGCGTCGGGTGGGAGGTGTGCATTTCTCGTGGGTCATGAGAGTGCAGAGGTGACCTTTCTTAAGCCCCAAGGTGAACCTGGAGACCACAGCATGGCTAGGAGGGCAGGACCCTGCCCTCCCGTGTCCTGGAGGAGACTCAAGGGTGGCATGTGGACCGGAGGTGAACAAACTCACCGAAGCCTTGTGGGAACACTCAGGGTTTCTCTCTGGCAGGAGCTGGTGTCTGTCAGGGGAACAGAAAAGCTGACAGCCTTCGGGGCGAATCAACCAGGGTCCCAGAGCCAGTGGGGATACCACGCTGGCAGACACATCCCTGCCAAAAACAGAGGCGTGCAAAGTTAGTGCCTGGAGCACAGGATTTGCCCTTTAAAAAGGAAGAGACGGGAATAAAACACAGACCCACTAGAGCATGGCCTTGAGGACATGGGGAGGGGGAAGGGTAAGCTGGGACAAAGTGAGAGAGTGGCATGGACATATATACACTACCAAACATAGGGTAGATAGCTAGTGGGAAGCAGCCGCATAGCACAGGGAGATCAGCTCGGTGCTTTGTGTCCACCTAGAGGGGTGGGATGGGGTGGGGAGGGAGACGTAAGAGGGAGGAGATATGGGGACATGTGTATATGTGTAACTGATTCACTTTGTTGTAAAGCAGAAACTAACACACCATTGTAAAGCAATTATACTCCAATAAAGGTGTATTAAAAAAAAAAACTAAAAAAAAAAAAAAGGAAGAGAAGAGGCAAGTGTCTGTTGCCAGGACCGTTGGGAATACATTTCCTGCCCAGGCTCTCTCCAAGGAAGGGACAGCAGGCTGGGATGAATCACAAAGCCAGCGGGGAGCTGGTTCGCGTGAAAGCCCGAGATGAGATTTGCCTGCAGGAACTCACACTGGCTCCTTCATCTTGCTAAGGGATTTAAACCGAATTTCTAAATGCTGGGAAGACAGATTTGGAGAGAACGGGGTTCTCTCCACTCTAGGAAGCTGATTTGGGTTGGAAAATTTTTTGAAGGCAGCCTTGCAAGGAGGCCTGGTCTGCTGTTACCTTGCAGACCCCTGGTTGGGGTGTGGGCCCCCATCTTGTCTCTGTGTTCAGCCATCCCCAAGGGGCTGTCCAGCGAGGAGGGAGAACAGTAAGTCAGTCACAGGATCGTATGAGGACAGTGACTCCTGTGACATCCACCCCCGTGCTGGTGAAGCCGTGGGGATGGGGAGGAGAAGCCCAGTCGGGGCTGCCCATGGCAGGACGGATGACCTGCCACACCAGCCGAGGGTCTGCTCACCTGTAACCCACACGCATAGGTTCTCACGTCCACTCTCACGCCTGCTGAGAAGCCCTGAGATGTAGATCACACGGAAACGGCCTTCAGGGTGTGATTTTGGCAGAAGTGGGCTCAGCCGGGGGCACCAGGAAATGGTGGATCTAAAAATAAGCTCTATTATTCCTCACAACTGCCTGTCTCACTGATGAATGAAGTATTGCTACTGATATTGCCTTTAGATAAACACAAGTATCATTTCTGCAGAAGCAAATTTGTCCCTTCTGCTGCCTTGCCTAAAATCTTGCTTTGGCTTTCGGTTGCCTCTGGGATGAAAACTAAGGTCCTTTTGGTGGCACACCGGGTCCCTGTGGTTTGGCCCTTCACCCCGTCTTCACATCCTCTCCCCTGGCTCCGTCACCCCACCAGGCCCCTGTCCTTCCCCACGGCCACCTCCGATTTCCCGAGTTCATCGGGGGGAAAGCTTGGCTCCTAACGCTGGGCTCCACCAGAGGTCTTTCACAACTGCCCCTCACCCATCTCGGGGACAGTGATCCCACACCCACCAGCACTAGAGCTGTCATATCATCTCCACCCCTTAGTAGGAAAAGCCCTTGAGTGGTACTGCAGCACCTAGGACCCAGTAGGACCCAATCCCTGTTTGCCGAGGGAGTGACGATCAAACGAGATTGTACATGGGAAACCACTTCCTGTGCTGGAGCTCATGAGAAAGTTTAAGGGAAGATTCCTATTATTGTCATATAGTGAACCTCGAATGCCAGTGGCTGTTGTGGGTTCTTCACCCTGGCTGCCTTTTAAAATCATTCGGGAGGCTCTGAAGTGGTACGTGTGTGTGCGTGCGTGTGCGTGTGCGTGCGTGCGTGTGTGTGTGCGCGCGCGCGCAGACCTGTTGAATCTGTGTGGCTGGGTGGCCAAGGTTGTCCAGAGCATCGCTTGTTTGAGTATCTTTGGCTGCTGATTCTAGCCTGGTTCTGTTATCTTTCCTTAAAATGGTCATCAGATTTGCTCCAGAGTCTTTACTGGTCATGGAAAATTCCACTCCGATCAGCCACTGCAAAATGCCTTTTGAGAGTTGTTGCCAGTGAATTTCATTTCTTTTAAATTTAAAAAATGTCAATAATGCGCTACTAGTTTTTTTTTTTTTCTGTTTTTGTTTTTTGTTTATTTTTGCTCTAGAAAGGCTATGGTGGATGAAGAAGATATTTCCTTCTGAGCCCCAGTCTTACCATCTGTAAAACGTGGGTAAGTCACTAGTTATCAGAGACACTGGAAAAACTGAATTGTTAAAATATCTATGAAATTGTATTTTTTTAAATGAAAGACATAGCCAGGGAAAGGGATTTCTTTTTCTATTAGCTTACACATAATTTACAGATGTTGATGACAATTGTTATCTTTTCGCTACTTCTTAGTTGAAGTTTCGAACGCATACAAAACTTTTAAATATCCTGTTTTGATAAGAAAGCATTTTTCAATGTTTTAAAATAAGACAGGTAAAAATCTCACATAGTAAAAAAAAGGTTTTTTTCCTTCTGTTAGAAAGCAAAACCTTCAGCCCTCAAATGAGTATACTTTTCTTAGGTTTTAAGAGGGACATCAGCTAATAAAGGGAGAAATGACTCCATCTACTGAGATATATCATGCTGACTTGCTCCTGGGTTGGAGTAGAATGATGGGGGCAAGAAGAAGGGATTTTTTTTTTTTTCGGCTGTGCCTCACAGCTTGCAGAATCAGTTCCCAGGGCCAGGGATCAAACCCTTGCCCCCTACAGCGGAAGTTTGGAGTCCTAACCACCGGACTGCCGGGGAAGTCCCTGGAGGAAGGGATTTTTATCTTTTGTGTATAGTCTCAGCAGAAATCGTGGCCTCTCTTTAATGATATTCTTACACATGTGAAACTAATAACAGTTTATGAACTCAGAGGGAAAAACTCAGAGCCATGGTAGTCTACCATGGCCAAGTAGACTACAAAAGCTATTGGTAAGAAACTGCCCTTAGCTGGATTGTTCTTCTCTCTTTCTCCCTTTTTCTCCACCAACTCCCCTTTGTCCCCATCCCTCAAGTCTACGAATTATAAAAGTATTTCAATAAGTTAATATACTACTACTGCAGTGTTGCTGAACCTCTTAAAGTCACTTCTAAAGGGACCCATCTTGGACACTCGTGGCCAGTGTGAATGTGGATTGAAGAGTGGATCTTGGATGTTGAAAGAGCAAAGGGGGAAAGAGTTCAAGGCCAGAGGCCGGGAATCCTGACTCTGACTACGAATCCTGGTGATCACCTACCCGTGTGAACTTGGGTTTGGTTCGCCATCTACCAATGGGTCAACAGTGTGTGCCATTCCTTAGTGGGTTCTTGTGAGGATCAATTGGCTTAATGATTGGGATATTACCTCTGAAAATTGTATCAATCATCTGAGCTCCACCCTAGGAAAGTTTTTGCCCAATGTCTGATATTAATTCCTTCTTTATAACTGGCCCAGTCATGTGGCCGAATGGCTCAAGTGGTCACAGGTTCTGGCAGCTGAGGAAGACCTGGTCCAATTCTTTAAATGTTCTTGCATCTGGTTCGGTTGCTTATGTGGTCAGTGGATCAGTGGATTGGACCTCTGGTAGAATGTAAACAGGGGCAGCCTTTCTGGATGGCAATTTGGTTGAATGTTGTAAGAGCTTTATAAAAAAAAAAATGTGGACCCTTTTACCCAGCAATTACATTTATAATAATTTATGCTAAAGAGGCATTCTCAACTGGTGTGTACAAAAGTGCTTATAATAGTAGTGTCGACAACACAAAAAGGAAAACAACCCAAATGCCCAAAATAAAGATGAAAAAAATTCACAGTAAATAAGTTTTAGAATTACTTACAATGTAGCCGTCACAACTATATATTTATTCAACAGTATTGCGTACCTACTATGTTCTGGGCGGTGCTTGTGATGCTAAGGATGTGCCAATGCAGTGGTTAATTTTATGCATCAACTTGACTGCACCAGGAGGCGCCCAGATTAAACCTTATTTTTGGGTGTGTCTGGGGGGTTGTTCTGGGATGAGATTTACATTTGAGTCTGCAGACTCAGCAAAGTAGACTGCCCTCCCCACTCGACGTGGTAGACATCATCCAATCCATTTAAGGCCTGAATGTAACAAAAGGTGGAGAAAGAAGGAATTTGCCCATTTTCCCCGCCTCACTGCTTGATTGGAAGATCTCATTCCATCTTATCCTGCGTTCAGATTAAGATGCACATTATCAGCTCCCTTGGTTCTCAGGCAACTACCGATCATGTTAAAGGAATAGCCGGGCGGGCCGTCAGCAATGTGGTTAAAGTGCGGGGACTGAGTCCCACAGCAGAAGGATGTAAGGTCAAAGATATCTACAATCCGCTCCTAGTTACTGACTTGGGAAGAAGCTGATGATGTATCATCAGGTAAGAAGAGAGCACAGCAAAATAGTGTATACTAAAAACAGTGATCCGGTTTTAGTTACAAACATAAATAAACTCATATATTTACTGTACGTGCTATTTCCTTCCCTCTTTTCTTGCTCCTTCCTCCCTTCCTTCCTGCTTGCTGCTTTCCTGACTTCCTTTTTATTTTTTTTTAAGCTTATTTGAATCACTACATTTTTCTACATTGAATGTAACTTACTGGTACAATGAATAAGTGACAAATGCCTAGGTAAAATAAATTGACTGTATTTTATTGTCTTTAGTCAAGCTGTCTGAGCACAGGTTTCGTTAATCTCAAAATTTGTTTAGTTTTCAGAATCAGCTATAAACATTCCTTGCTTTGTAGAAATGTTAAAACAATGGGAGGGTTAAAATTGGCCAGTTACTTTAAAGGTAATTGTTATCTCAGGGAAAGAGAAGTTTGGTTTCCAGAAATCTGGCCATACCCAAGATACAACTTCTCTATATTTACATTGGTAGAAGTTTCACCAGGGTAGCGCCAAAAAGTGCCACCTCTATGGAAACCACAAAAAAAATTGTTATACAGGTTATACGGTTATATAGGTACAAATGTGGAGAGCTTTCCTGATCCATACATAAGCTTATATACATTTTGAAACTCATTTGTACTCACAAGATTCAGTATTGACTTTGCTGTAAAACTTTGTTGATTGAAAGTGCTTCAGGAATGGGGTGGTCTGGTTTAAGTGAACTACCTGGATTATCTCTTCCACCCAGGAATAAAGAGAATTTCAACCGATGGTTCATAGGATTTCAGAGTCAGTTGTTAAACATCTTTCTAGCCCACGAGCTCACTTCCCTGTGTTGGTGACCGCACAAGGCTGGGCACAGTTCAGTCTTTGATGATGTGGGTTCCCGCGGTGTATCTGGGGCATTATCCTACCCACAAACTTATTTCACCTTCAGAGGCCTACAGTGAAGCTGTAAGTAGCATCTGCCTCCTGAACATATTCACTTGGCATTTAAAAAAAGTGTAAAATCATTAAATTGCTCATTATAATTTTCCATATCCTCTTAGAAGCAAGGTATGGGAAAAATAGCTCACTAATCTGTTGAGTTTATTTCCCTGAATTATCCCTACTCTATAGCTGGGAAACCTGACAGAGAAAGAAGTTCAATAACTCATCTAACAGAGCTTGGTATCTGTCAAAGCTCATTCTATAAACCGCATGCCTCAACGTTAACGCCAATCTCTCAGGCTTCTTGAAAGGAAGTGTGTTATGGTTAACAGCACGAGGGCTTAGACCAGCACAGACATGTCAGAAACCAATGACCTGGAAATGACTGAGCTCTGATTTTTATATGACTCAGAGAAGTGAGAGTGTTACTCACCTTGTCCCGTCTGAAACCCACACTCATTCCTTTTCCTCGTCATTCACATACTGTGTTTGAGTGACATCCAAAACAGACGTTTTCACTTGTACAAGTTACTATGGGAAGAAGATGATCTTTCCCTCTTATGTCTCCCCTCTGGCCTCGGTATACAAAATTTGGGTGTTTTATTTCTTGTTTGGGTGGTCTTTACTGAACTTTTGGAGATGGCTACAATCTGACTACATGGACGGATACAAGCTGTGCTCATCTTCCGAAGAGAGCTATTTTTAACTAGTTTTAACAGTTTCTAATCTGTGTATTGGAATCAGAAAACTTTAGGCATCATAGAAATGTTATTCAAATACCACATATTGAATTGCTCTTCCATGAAACTCTTAGGGAGAAGCACAGAGGGGGTGCAGTGATGTCTAAGTCTAGCCCTCGTCGGCAAGGAGGTTCGAGCCTGGCAGAGCAGTAGAGCATACGCAGGTACGCAGCAGCCCATGAAGTGGCTGCAGGACAAGGCCCACAGCATAGTGCTCACGGAACAGTGGCCATGGAACGATGCCCATGGAATGGTACCCACGGTGAGAGGAGAAGGCTCAAGCATGACAGCACAACTTTGAATTTCGGTGGTATCTTCCAATATACTTTAACTGACATCTTAAATTTAGTGACCTGGATACTGAACTTAAGAAGTTGCCTAGTTTATCATTTTGATTTCTCAGATGACAGCACAGAAATTTCCATCCTTTCCTTTTAAAGCATTTTTAGGGCGTCAGAACCTCTGGCTCCAGCAAGGCCACCTTGCATAGATCTCAGGCCCATTTTCTCTCTCTGCTTATTAGAAACCACTGCCCATTCCCCCTCCCACTGCCTGAGATTCCTTCTCTTGTGCTCAGGGCTTCAAGGCCCTAGTTGGCAGTTTTCCTTTCTTTGCCAACTGAACGGGATTTCTCTTGTCTTTTCTCATGTAATTGAACATTTATGAAATTTGGGGGTGCTCTAAGTGGACAGAGTGATCTGTTCTGTGGTTAGCATCCGAGGCACACATGATTCAACCGGTTCCTCTGTGTCTGGACCTGGGCATGGGAAGAAGCCAGGATGGGTATGGAGGGCTTGTCACTTAAGGGACTGCTCTGCTCGCCGACCTCATGTTTCCAGGGTTATTATGCTAGCAATACCAACAGTTCATCTGGAAACTTAACAGGGAAAGAAGTAACTTGAGTCCAGATTCCTTACATGAGTAAAGGAATAAACTAGAACAATACTTGCATATTGCAAGAGCTTGAGCAGTCCAATGAGAATTACAATTTCTCACAAAGACACCCGGGCTCCAATCTCAGTGCTAATAGCATTCTGACACTTCTTTTGCCACAAAAAGACACACTTTGGATTGGTTGGGGTAACCAAAAAAAGGTTAGTATAGTTTAACAATTACTTTCTTTAAGAAAATATTGTTAAATAAATGACAGAAATTAGAGGTTTATTTTAAAATGATCGGTGGATTTTAGTTAAATTTTCCTCTCCCAGACTAGTTTTGTGTGTCACCACAATGTCATTTTTCTCTACGAGTTGCTCTAAAATCCAGGATCTACACACTTTAAGGGAGGGCTATTGTGGATGGCTTTGGTATGGTTTTGAAGATTAGATGATTATTTATAACCAGGAATTTTCAGGGGATTTATTCTTTCTGATCTGAGAATGCCACATAATCGCCCTCATTACCCAGTGCCCAACATAACCTTTTTGTTCTCCCCATGAAAGCCAAATCTCACAAAAGAGTCAGCATTGCTAATTTAAAATAAACTCCACATCTGCACACAGCAGGAATGGAGGATCAAGACTCTTATCTCCATAGTGTAGACCAAATAAACTATTTCCCTGAAAAGTAAAATTCACTGAAAGAAACATATTTTAGTTCACTATTTTTATGACTTTGAGGTCTTGTAAAAAAGATCTTTACTCATTTTGCAGTGGTAGATCTGACCCACGTCTCTCATTGTGCCAAAGGGGGCCATGCCATTTAGGCTATTCCCAGATGATTGATGGTGGGTCCATTTTATGTGTACTCTTTGGTGACAGCTCAGTGGGAGCCCTGGGTTAGTGGCAGGCACTGGTAGGATATATCCTAAAACTCCATGTTTCCTGGGGGCTCCATTCATGCTGTTCAGAGCCAGACTAAATCCCGTGACTTCCATAAAGTCTTCAGTGAGTTTTACTCCATGGGCAGGGGAAAATAGGAGTCCGACATACATGAGTAGGGATGCCTGAGACGAATCTCAAGCAGCCCTGGTTTTGCAAACAAGAAAGGAGTTAAAGGAGTTCTTCCTTCTCTCGGCTCTGTATCACAAAATAACACGGTCCCACCACCTGCAGGATTAACAAACCTCCCATTCATACCCCTGCACATACTTGTCCCCATGGTGTCTCAGGAACAACGAACCCCCAGAGACACATTTTGGAAATGCTGCAGCCCAGTGTTTGCACGTGAAGGTGATAGTGAACCATCGAGCCACAACTCTAACCTCAGCTCTAACTGCAGCCCTCGCTCAGCCTCCTTCCCAGTCGTGCTATTTATTCACTGGAACGACCTCAACACTCCACACCTGGACAGCGGCCACGTGCAATCCCTCGTGCTCACGGAGCGCGTGACGTTGGAGCTTTCTTTGGGCTGAATCTACCTCAGCCTGGTCTCTCGGCTCGTGAGTGATCTAATTTCAGTACTAATGAAGGCACTCAAGTGGGACCATTTTTCTGTTGCTGGTTTACGACTCTGAGCATACCTAGGTCTTCTTCCCTTCCCATCAATGTCTGGCTATCTCCTGACCCCAGTTTTTCCTCTCTTCCAAGTCTGCCTTGCCCAAGGCTGCCAGATTAAAATGGCAGAATAAAATCTGTGTATCCTCTCCTTTGCCCCCAACCAAAGCCATTACTTGAGATTGAAGACTCAAATTCCATACTGACGCCTGGACTCCATTTTCTCCATGGTGAGGTACACCAATACCCCTGCCTGACCAATCCTCATTGCCAATGCTCCCTCCATGCAGACTGATTTCTCATTTGAAAAGCACTCTCTTCCCCGTTTCCCCATCAAAACCCTCCTTCTTCCAAGATTCTTTACCTTCCACCATATGCTTCGATGTTTCCTACGGACACCAGCCCTTTTTAACATCCCCCTTCTTTACTCAAAGCCTAGCACTCTCTTGTTTAATGCTATGCTTCTTTGTCTTGTGCATTACTGTTTCACGGATACTCTTATTTTCGTAAAGTCTAATGCCTCTGAAGGCTGAAATGAGGATGCTTTTTGTTTTTCCTCCTTTGTCTTCTTTACATAGCAGTTACTCTTAAAGATTTGTTTGACTGACTGGTTGAAGGAGCCATGATGATGCAGGGGTAGCTATTAAAGGTCAATTTCTGGAAATGTGCCGACGGTCAAGCGATGCTTTAAGCAAAAGTGAATGTTATATAACTATAATTATTCTTCACTTGGTTACATGAAGGTTTGCCATGATAAGCCCGTTATTCAATTCTTGTAATGTGGCTTTTCTCCAGAGTACACCATTCTTATTTCCTGATAGCATCTTTTATTTAAAGGATAATAGTGGAGACTATTAATTTAAAATAAGAACTAAAAACCTTCTGGATGGATTATCTGGAATTCCAAAAGACTAAGCAGTTTATTTCCATGAAGAGAGCAAGAGAGAAGCCCTTGCCTGCCATACTTTTCCCCACTTAGTACGATTGTGCATCTTTTATCTGTTGGAACAAAAGCCTTTTGTTTTTGTCTTTTTCCCCTGGGCATTGAGACCAGGTTAGATCTGCACATGCAGTAGAAGGTAAGGACAGGCATTCCATCTCCAGTTGTGACTTTGCATGGGTCTCAATTGAGCAGACACTTGGAGGTCTTCACTACAGGAAGAAGCCTACTAGAGGGGCTGCATTTGAGAAGAACCTAAGCCAGTCGTTCCCAAAATTTAGCGTGCATTTGAATTCCTGGAGGAGATATGCAGATGGTTAGCTCCAGCCCCAGAGTTTCTGATTTAGTGGGTCTGGGGTAGGCTTGAGAATTAGCCTTTGTAACCAGTTGCCCTGGTGATACCATCGCTACTGGTTCAGGACACAGTTTGGGAACCATTGACCTAAGCTGACTTCTGCTCACAGAGATCCACCATGGCCAGCAAGGAGCCGCGAGAGGGGCTGGCTTGGGGCTTAACACTCCTCAGCTGCTGATAAGGCAGAGGGCCACCGAATTCAGTCTCCTCAATGAAGGAATCCCCTTTATGACAGCACGTCTATAACATATTCTTTATTTGCTTCTCTCTTTGTGCCCTCTCTCTGTATATGCCTCACTACAATGGGTCTGGTCACCCCAGGAGGGTGCATATATATTTAGGGTATTCACTGGTGAGTCTTCAGGATACAGCTGAAAAGGAAGGGGTCCATTCCTTCTTTGCTATTATTGAAACTGGATTCCTTAAGAGTAGGAATTTTATCTTATTCACACCATATTTTGCACAAAAGAAATGTCTGCAAATCTGAAATGTACTCTGGCTGATATGTCATGGAGTCCTGACTCTGAAAGCAACTTGGGGCTTTTTACAAATAAGAAGGTTCAGGGTGCCATGAGAAACCTCCAAAGGGATATTTCATGCCCTATCTATTGATGGAAGATAGAGAGGTATTGACAACATAAAGCAGCAGGGTAAGTGTTTTCCTTGAGTGATGAATCCTGTAGATGCAGCCTGGTCATGTGGTCCCTGCATTCCAGACCTGCTCTCACTGACCACACGTTTTATGTATGGACTGAGATGTCATTTTGGTGAAATATGACTCATTTCTCTCATAGAGAAATGATGGTTCCCTCATAAAATGATGACCTCAGTCCATCGTAGCCTACTCTACGGACCTCACAGAGGTCCAGTCTGGTTTGTTGAGTGAAACTGTAGGTCATCACTGCCCTCTTAGGACTTGGAAGCTCTTTGTGTTGGTAGAGACTTTAAAACACATGCACTTCAGCCCCATTTCTTAGCTCCTCCAATTTCTTTGTGCCTTCCAGTGATGGGGAATTCAGAGCTATGCAAATGGAGAGGACAGATCATATAAGCCCTGCCCAGTTCTGACTACAGAACATTCTTTCTTAAATGAAATAGAAATGTGTCACTTTGTAACTTCTACCACTAGGTCCTAGTTGTGTCCCTTAGAGTCCATCAGACCAACTCTAATCTATCCTTCATCTTCCAATATTAAGACACCTGAAAACAATGATCTTGCCCTCCTGTCAAGAATTCTCTAGGGTAAATAACCCCAGTTCCTTCATCTACCTCTTATAATACATGGTTTGGACTTACCTACCATCCTAATTGCTCCCTTCTGCATGAGACTGAGTTGAGTTATACCCCTTCTAGGTTGAAATGTCAGGAGGTGGCAGTGAAATAAACCCTCTCTTCAAAAACACTCTCTTCATTAAACAGAAGCTCCACTATGAGATGTTATTCACTTTGGAATGGCAAGATATTTAAAGTGTTCAAGGGGTCTCTAATCCAGTATAACTGCACCATGGAAGGATGAACACACATTAGTGGTAGGTGTTCACTGTTTCAGGCTGGCAACCTTGGGCCCTGCATGAATGGGCCAGGGCTTTGGCACCTAAGTTGGAGAAGTGGAATGACATAAGAGGCTGGAAGCATTACGGATCACCACTACATTTCTTCTGGCTCTTTGTCTCATAGCTTTCTCATATATCTCCTCCTGACATTTCCCTTTTCTAAATGTATATTTGGCATTAAGGCTGATCTCTCCCTTCTAATGAAAAGGTATAGATTTTAGTTTCCAAGGGTACCTGCTCTCCTTGAGGCAGGCAGGAGTTCTCAAAGACTACTTCCAAATTACATGGTCTATTTGCAAAAGAACACTGACTATTGTTAGATTAATTCAACCTAAACTTAGAGCACGTGTCTAACCCATATGCTATTCAAAACAAAATGCAAATTGCTGGCCAACAGCAAGTACTAGATACTGGAAGACAGCATCTAATGCTTCAGCCTTCTTAGGCACAATGTGGGTGTAATTGTCAGGATTGGAACCTTGTTCCCAAGCATGGGTTGTGAAGTCAGCTCTTCTTTGTGTCTACTTTAATGGTTCAGCTACCAGAAGTCAAACAATATAGATTTGCATCTCTTTCGTAGGCATCACATATGCCTACTCCTAAAGTCAAAAGGTTCCCAACTAATTTATTTTAAAAAATACACCACTGGAGGGCTTCCCTGGTGATGCAGTGGTTGAGAGTCCGCCTGCCGATGCAGGGGACGCGGGTTCGTGCCCCGGCCCGGGAGGACCCCACGTGCCGCGGAGCGGCTGGGCCCGTGAGCCACGGCCGCTGAGCCTGCGCGTCCGGAGCCTGTGCTCCTCAACGGGAGAGGCCACGGCGGTGAGAGGCCCGCGTACCGCAAAAAACAAAAACAAAAACAAACAAAAAAAACACCACTGGAGAATGATTCAAGAGCTCAACAAAATATTAGTCCAACCGGGGATCTTTTCACCATTGGGACAAAGCATTTGCTTTGCCCCACTCTATTCCTGACCCACACTAACTGTATTTCTTTGATGCCAGACATTTATATTAAAGTAGTCAAATTTGCATGCTTAACGTGGGTATATATGCCAAAGACTCAAGTGTGTTCCCCCTACCAGTTTGCCTTCCTCCTGGGCATAGAGCTAAACAACAATTTCCAGCTACCCTTGCAGTTAGGTGTGGCCACAGAATATGGGCAAGATTGATATAATTACTTCCAGGCTTGTATCACTGAAAATCTCCTGCATAATCATCTATTCCCTCTTACGCTATCTGCCAGCTGCATGTCAACACTAAGGAGATCATGGAAGCCAGACGTTAAGATGAATAAGTGTCCATCAGCCTGGGTGCTTTTATGGCATCAGCCAAACAGACTTATAGGGATGAAAAATAACCCTCTGTTTTGCTAACCTGCTGAAATGTACGGATTTTCTGTTGCATCAGCTACCTAATTAATAGAGTTCACATAGCCTCGTTAAGGACCGAACTTAATGACACATTATAACAAATAATAGCATCTACTATTTATAAAGTGCTAACTTTGTGCTGGACATTGTGCTAAGAACCTCATTATCACATTAATCCTCATAACATCTCTGGGGTAGACATTATTATTATTTTCATTTTACAGATGGGCAAACCAAGAGCTTGAAGTTGAGCAAGGTCGCCCAGTTAGTGTCGTGGATTGTACCATTGTCCCCAGTTATT
The DNA here is from genome assembly GCF_002837175.3 of Physeter macrocephalus. Taxonomy (NCBI): domain Eukaryota; kingdom Metazoa; phylum Chordata; class Mammalia; order Artiodactyla; family Physeteridae; genus Physeter; species Physeter macrocephalus. The sequence goes on from NC_041221.1 coordinate 8,531,910, forward strand.
CACCTCCTTCTCTGTAAGAAGATTGTATGTTCCACCTGTTGTTATGTGACAAGCAGTGCCCCACTGTGGGAGAAATATACATGTCAATTTCATTGACCGTTGGCGTTGGTGTGACAAGTGACTTGTTTTTGGTCAACGGAATGTGAGTGGATAACTTATGTCATATCTTAGCAGGACTTTAAAGAGCCATTGCTTAATTTGGCATTCTCCTTTCCCTCTGATACTGGAATGGAAAGTCCCAGGTCAGACTGGTCCTTCAGTCTGGATTCCAGAGTGAAGAAGATACTGAAGGGTAGTCACACTGACCAACAAAGGCATGTAGCTTGAGGGAGAAATAAACCTTTGTTTTATAGGCAACTGAGAGGTTGTAATGGCTGTTACTGCACCAAACCTACTAAAAGCTGACGGATACATCTAGAGCTTGATGCGAATGCAGTGAGTTAGACACCAGAGCCTGTGCTCTTCAGCACCAAACAACACCTGCCAGGCACATTGTCACACTTGCACACGTTCCTGTCAGATGATATGATGAAAATTTAAAGCATCATTTAAAAAAAAGTCTGTTCTCATTCTGGGTAGGAAAAAGGTGATGCCTTAGTGTTTGAGGAGGAAACTGCCACAGCACCGGGATTAAGACTTAACTCATAGCTTTGTCTCTCACAACGCATACAAAATGTTCAGATTTAGTGCCTCACAAAAAAATTGTTGGCAAGGATGTGGATCTTATAGGTTCACCTGCTGGTTCATTTTGTAAAGTTTTCACTCTGGTAATCACATCTCTGTGACTGGGAGTTTGGAGGTGAATATTACCCGAAATCTATCCACTAAAAGAACCACCAGTACTATATGGTCCCTGGTCCTAAGCAGAGCCATCAACAGGAAACATGAAATGGGAGACTGAACGGGTTACTGGGATTAATCTGACCTGAAATCATCTGTAAAGACATGAAATCAATAGCCATTTCATTAAAATTTGGGGTTAACTTCATACACTGTAAGTAGGAAAGTTGATTGATGGTCTTAATGCATCTGGACACAATAGAGATTTGAATAGCCACTTGAACACTGTGCACTGAGCAAAATCAGCTTCTGAGGTTTTATTTAAATAACTATTCAGTTCAGTAATAAATAAATAACTGGACCTCTACAGTTGATTAGCAGGTATGGTTAGATCAAGGCTATAGTTTAGGGAACACTGAATATTCTTTTTAAGATGACACTGTCCTTCTTTATTGAAAGGAAGTAAAGTTGTATTATTAATTGGTGCTAGTAAAATGTTATCAAGTATGGGTATATTATATACTTTGTCAGAGGAGAGTCAGAATACCATTCAGGCACTAACTACAGTTATCATGATCTCTTCTTTCTACAGGATTCTGATTATTTCTAGGACTAATTATTTGAAATACATTTTAAAATGTATTTTATCCCAAATGACTTTATTTCATTTTTATATCTCTTTAAATACTTGAAGTACAATTAAAGAAAAATACCTTAGTTCAAGAGAAGTGTCCTGATAATTTTTTAACTTTACCAGTTCCTCTTTTATTGATACTACCAAATTTAATAATTTTATAAAAATCGAGATGGAACCAATTCTCTTTTGGTACTTAAATGAAATTATTAAAAATAACAGAAACAGTAAATGCCATCTTAGTAAGCCAAATCCAAATTTGTTGAATTTAAACATCTCAATTCCAGGAACTTTAAAGTGCTGATACAATGAACTAAAAAAACTACCTTGCTTTGAAAAGTATCATGACTTTAAACCTGGTAAAAATAAATAACTGCCTTTTTTTCCCTAGCTCCCTTCCTTCCCCTTATTCTGACTCTCTCTGGTCCATTTCCCTTATTAACCAGCATATTACTTACATAACATTTTTTTTTTTTTTTTTTTTTTTGCGGTATGCGGGCCTCTCTCCGTTGTGGCCTCTCCCGTTGCGGAGCACAGGCTCCGGACGCGCAGGCTCGGCGGCCAT
>NC_041221.1:8533983-8534772 GCF_002837175.3 Physeter macrocephalus
CCGTGTCCCCTGCATCGGCAGGCGGACTCTCAACCACTGCGCCACCAGGGAAGCTCTTTAACATTTGATTAAGGAATAGTTAGTGAAAAAAAGAAAAGCTTTATCTTGCCTACCTGCTCATTTTGAAAAAGAGGGTTTGTCTTGTTCCCATGAAAATTCATTTTATCAACTTTCAACCCTTGAAGAAAGTAATATTTTCAACCCGTGAATGGGGTTAAGCTTCCATAAGGCTGTATTTACTTTCTTTTAAAAAAAATTGAAGTAATGTCGATTTACAATGTTGTGTTAGTTTCAGGTGTACAGCAAAGTGATTCAGTTATATATATGTTTTATATATATGGATGTGAATATCTATATCTATATGTATATTCTTTTACAGATTCTTTTCCATTATAGGTTATTACAAGATATTGAATATAGTTCCCTGTGCTATACAGTAGGTCCCTGTTGTGTATCTATTTTATATATGGTAGTGTGTATTTGCTAATCCCAAGCTCCTAATTTATTCCTTCCTCTCCCCTTATATTTATTTTTAATATCCAACGAATGTTTTCTATTGCTTATTAAACAGCTATTTTCATGTTTTATTTTCTTTTTATCCTGTAAAGTAAGGATAGTTTGTGAGAAGATAGGGAGGAATATGAGAGTGAACTGAAGCTTTTTTTTTTTTTTTTTTTTTTTTTGCGGTACGCGGGCCTCTCACCGCTGTGGCCTCTCCCGTTGCAGAGCACAGGCTCCGGACGCGCAGGCTCAGCGGCCATGGCTCACGGGCCCAGCCGCTCCGCGGCA
>NC_041221.1:8534917-8542236 GCF_002837175.3 Physeter macrocephalus
CTGCATCGGCAGGCGGACTCTCAACCACTGCGCCACCAGGGAAGCCCCGAAACATTTTTATATACTCAAAGGAAACAGCCTATACCAGTCCTGTGTATTAAATGAAGACCTGGGTCATACAAGTGCATATATTTACTGATGTTTAGGAAATACCAGGGTGAGGTATCAAAATTATATTTAAAAAAATTACAAAATGGCTCCAGGTATGCAGGAATAAAATTAAGTTGCTCTCCTTAACAAATCCTACTTGAAATGGGTAAACCAATTAGTTTGGAGTATGCTATTCACTGTCCTCAGGACATAATGACACTTTGCTCAGCAATTAGCCACCCAGGAAGAAAGCAAACCATAGTTTGGTAAATTAGCACTGAATACATGAACATGGAATCTACCAGAACTAAAGAAAATTGATTGAGCAATTTCATTCCTGTCTTTTTTTTTTAATTCATGAGAGAAATTGAACTTTAGAACTCACAAATACATTACTTTGTTTATCTAATAATCCATATTCTCGTCTGGATGTATCTTCATAAATAATGTCTACTTTCCTTCTGCTGATAAGATCAGATGGAGCAAAGGCAGGGTAAACTGCCTTGTTGAAGTCCTAATAATACTCCATACATCACTTCTGTCTACTCTTATAAATTAAATGATAGATAAACTTGTCCATGTCCATCAGGAACCCAAAGGGAAATGTAGTGTAATATCTCACCCTTTGCCCAGATTTAGAATACATTGCTTCTGCCTTCACTAGTGACCACAGGGGAAGAAAAAAGACTGGAAGGTATAAACACACAGCTTTATCCAAGTCCTGAGTGCTCTGCATGCATCATCTTTAGAAAGCAATGAAATGCCCAGCAAGGAAAACCAGGATACATATTGTTTACCTTCATAAACAACAAACCAGAACTAGCTCAAGACCACACATGCATAGGGCATCCTCAAAAGAGAATGGCAGCCAGGGGTATTGTAGAGTCTTTATCAGCATTTCCATCCAGTTGCCAAACCGTGCCTGGGCTCTGTAATTCAAACTGTGCCTTCCAACACCTGGATGCCCCCTTTTAAAGCTTTCTATTCAAAATGTGACTTCCACCTTCCTCTACTATTTTTCCTCATCAGTATCAGTCCAGGGGAGGGGGTGTGTGAGGACCTGGTAACCAAAGATGCGGAGGGCGGGGCACAGACCAGTCTTGCTAAGGTGGAGACAGAATGGCGAGAGGAACTTACCTGTTTTCCCTGTAGGAATGTTGAAACGGAATTGGAATGATAATAAATCGTCCCCTCTTGCACAGTTTCTTCCTTGTTTCTATTAGGAGAAGTAACTCCTCCTCTGTTTACTATGCCTGCGACCTTGGAAATGTAGTTGCTCTGTTCACATGCTGACTTGAAGTTAGTCACTGGGTCTCATCTCACAAAGACACCCTTTTCCCTTTCCTGGAGCTCACCAGCTCTGCTGAGAAGTCTGTCAGGTCTGGACTAAGAGTAAACTATTTCTCCACCCTCCTGGGTCTCAGGACCCCTAGACAGGAGTTGGTTGGCTGGTATCTCGCTGACCACAGTGCTTCCACAGCGCCTTTCTGCCGTCTAAGCCCGACAAAAAGTTAGAGAGTGAGAGGGTGAGGAAAGAATGAACGCTTTTGAAGCCAAAGGGGCTCGGTTGAAACTAGACAACTCTCATCAGGGACTGATCCGTGGTGTGCGTGTGTGTGCGTGTGTGTGCGTGTGTTCCTTTTCTCCCCGGAGGATGGGATTTTCCCCATTCTCAGTTCAGCTCGGATCGTTTGCGGTTTCAATGTTCTTGACTTTGAATAGCTATTGTGATGCACGGCCATGCGTGAAATGGGTGATTTGCAAGCTTCTCTGTCCCACGCAATTCCGTGCATAATCATATATCCAGATTCTGCACTGGCAAGGGAGTCGTTGCTTTATAGAAAGCGATTGACTTCCCGCGACCAAAGGAACTTAATAGTGTTCGCTGGGGTAGCCGTCCGTGGTGGGAACGCCGGCGCCTGTGCTCTGGCCTTGGTGCTGAATCCGAAACCCGCTGCCCAACCATCTCAGCAGCCCCTGGGCAACTTTGGGAGGTTTGATGGGGACCGGCCAGTCCTAGGCACCCCCTCGCCGGTCGCCGGCAGGAATCTGGGCAAAGCCTATGCCCTGGGACCCTCCGCAGGGGACGCGGCTCCCTTATTTCTTTGCTTGGATCTGGGAAAGTTTTGTACAACGTTTATTTGTAACTGGAGCTGCCTTCTCCCCTCCCACCTGGGTCGCCATGGAGACTTGAGCTCTTTCTCTTTTTCTCCAGGCAAAATGGGCGAAGCTTAGTTAGCTCAGCCCTGACTGTAGCAAGCCCCTTCTTCTTTCTAAGCAGCTCCTGGGCATCCCTCTCCTCCGTTTTTCAGTAGAAGAAAGGTAGGCAGGGAATGGTGATAGCTGGAATGTGGCATTACACCCGGTTCTGTGGGGGCTCCTTGGATCATCAGACTTTGGGTAAAAGCAGGCAGGAGACACTGTAAATGTATAATAAATCTCCAACTCCTAAGTACTGGAGTCCCCCCCCCTTTTTTGGGGAGTGCAGGCAGGATTCTTTGGAAAATGCTGGTATTTTGTTTCTCCACGAATCTCCCCCCATTACTGTGGCTGTTCCTATCAAGATATGTTTCCTCCCTAAGAGTCTCTCCATACTGAACCCGGTACAAGAGATATACCTGTGGATTGACCCAAGGTTTTATTGGGTTTGGGGAATACAAATGTTATTTCTGTTAAAAACTCATCCAAGCTTAATGTCTTGATGCAAATGAAAATATACCGAGGAAGCAAGCCAGTGAATTCATCCAACCCCCTAAATGCAGTAAACACCTCATTTTATCTGAAGCGTTTTTGTTGTTGTTGTTTGCTTGTTTTTTTCTCTTCCAATTACAAAATAATTCAGTTTACTTCTAGGGAGAGCTTCCTATTCTCCCTCTCTCTCTTCCTTCCTCTCCTATACGCAAAGAAGAACAAGGGTACAGCTTTCCACAAAGACAATGGGCTTTTCCCAACTGTAAGTGACTACACAGCAAGCCACCCCTGCCAGTTAATCCGTGCATTTCATCTTTGCCAGCGGATGTTGAAATGATGTCTGTAATAACTGACTGGGTTTCTCCGAGCCCCGGGCATGCAGACCCCTCCTCTCCCCGCCCCCCTTGCGAGTTTTCAGTTGCTAATGAGAACCATATGAAACAGATTTCCCTCCTGTTATGTAACCTGCTTCTCCCTCGCCTTTCCCTTGACTTGGGCATCCTGTTTCTCATCAGAGTGGAGATGCACGCAGCGGCGGAAACTGGGGAAGGGGAGGTGGGGACCCGAGGGCACAGATTGATGCCAGCTTCTTGCCTTCGAGCAACTCAGCGCACCGCTTACCTTGCTGCGGACTCGGTGGCTTCATTCAATCATGATCTCCTCTCTTGGAACGGAGCAAGGTTTAATAATTCACTACACGATGGATGGCGAGGGGAGGAAATAAAAAAAGAAGAGGGAAGGAAAACTGGAATCAGGTGGTCAAATTTCACATCGGCCCCGGGAGGCTTTAGGAGACTCCATTCTCCTCGCGGTGCATCCACAGCTCTGGGTCTATCTTCCCGGGTCCCGCGGATCCCACCCCTCTGCCCGCCCAACCTCTCCGGCCAGGTGCGGCCGTCTTCAAACTGGCTCCCTCTGGCCGAGAGTGGAGAGGAGGGCTGGGCGCGGGGGCCAACGGAGGGGCGGAGGGGTGTGCGTTCGGGCAGGGGCGGGGGAGGGAGACCGGCTGGAGGGAAGGGGGGAAAAGGCGAGAGTGGCGGAAAAAAAAAATCCCCGGCTAGGAGAAAAGTGATGGACCACGCAGGGAGACGTCATGAAAGCCGCAGATTCAAAGAACGCTACTCAATTCCTGGCGACTGGCTGAGCCCGGCTGTCAGCGCACGAAGCGACGCGGCTCCGGGGATAAAAGCGAGCGCAGCGCCGCGTGCTGGAGAGAAGCTGCCACGCAGCCTGTTCCGTGGAGGCCGTGGGCGGGGACCCGGAGGGATGGAGCTGGAGACCCGGAGGCGCCCACCCACCTCCCATTTTCAGCATCAGTGTCGCGCCGGATCGACCAGCTTGGGCGGGGACACTACGACGCCCCCCCCCCCCGCCCCAATCCGAGCCAATGCGGAAACAACCAAGTCAAGCCCCACCCCTCCAATACGAGACTGGAAATGTGGGGATCTCGATGCCTGGGGAAGATTTTAGGGTTAGCCTCGGGTTCCCATCATCCCCCCCCTCCCCCCGGGTCACTAAGTTATTCTGGGAGAAAAGCCTGGAAAGCAGGAAAGCCGAAGCTCGGGGATCAGTGTTTGACTGCTGGTTGGAGGGGGCTCTTTCTTTAACGTTTTGTGACATCAGGAGAAGGAGGCTCTTGTCCCTGTGTCCCTCTGGGCTGAAATGGAGAGTCAGCCTGGGGCGCGGAAGCCGGAGCGCGCGCGGTCCACGTGGCCGGCAGGGGGCGCAGGGAGCGGGCTGCGTGGGAGCCTCGGGGCCGCGCCCAGAGCTTACACCGCCCGGGGCCAGCAGGCTGCTCCGCGCGTTCCGTCCTGACCGCGGCAGCCGGGCGCCCGTCCCCCCTGCTCCTCCTCCCCTACCCTCATCCCGACGTCTCCGTGCCGCGGCACTGGAGAGGGAGAAGGCGCTGTGGGCGTTTTCATACACAGTCCAGGCTGCCTTCAAAGTTGACTTCGTCAGTCCCTGCACAACTGCCTCCTCCATCCTTAGAGTTTTAAACTTGCTTTGTATTGTTATTCCAGGGAGCACACCATAGTGGTCCCCTCTGCAACCCTTCTTTTTCTTATGATCTTCACAAACAGTGTTTCCACTTTTCCGAAACCTTTCCACAGAACTCGCTTCTACCTCCATACTGTCCACTCCTGTACGCCATCTTTTTCCTGGGATAAATGGGTTGACAACTAAACTGTGAGAGCAATGAATACCATTGGTTGATAATTTTTTAATGGTCCTTTCAGTAACTGGCTGTTCTTGTGCCATGTTTTAAAGTGGCTTTCCTTCCACAACGTACAGGATCTCCATTTCCAAGAAGGTGACCCTATTCAAGAGAAAGTGCTGGTCAAGACCTCTTATTTCCAAGATTATTTTATTCTACATTCATACTTTCTAATTACGCAGCAATTCAGCCCCTCAAGAATGTTGTCTGCTGTCTGAGGATGCCTTTTGGTATGGAGAGGTGTTTGCTTCCAATTTGCATCATCAGTTATAGACAGATCAACCACACGCACAACCTGTGGCCTCATACTCACTGATTTTCCCTAAGAGGTTGTGTGATCTCACTTGCTCTTACTTATGAGTCACATAGCTCATATACAGAAGATATTAGTATCTGTACTATGTGATTTTTATGCTCCATAGTGCTTGCAGGATCTAGTAATTTTGTCAGAGATAGAGATAAACAAAGGACAACTGGGATCAACGATCCCTGAGGGATCCTGGAGTAAGGATGTGAGATGCAGGGCTTTGGTGGAAACCTTCCTAGAACATTAAAAGGACAACTCACATTGACTATAGTTGTCTAAAGAGCATTCTATTTAATCTGCGAAGCTGCTAAGGATACGTCCGCCAAGTTTGATTATGTAGGTTTCCACCAGTGGAAGGATTTCTCAAGGCATCAGACTGAGTAAGTCAAGAGAGGAGAATCATCTGTTTCTGCTTTGAACACTTTGAAAACTGCCCCAACTTGAAGCAGCAAGCCAGGGTGATACGGGCTGCGGCTCTTCCTGAATAGTGTAGAAGTTTGTTTTGAATGAGGTGGGTCACCTACCCATGGCATGGGATTTGATTAACACCAGAGACAAGAACGATTGGCTTAACTGAATTCATTTATTCCTGAGAGGGCTCAGACAGTGATCAGCATGGGTGTAACTAGGAGTCTCAGTGACGTCAGAAAATCAGGCAAGCTGTGCTTCGGAGCTGCCCACTGCGGCTCCTCTGAGCTCCCCAGAGCCCTGTCTCTCAGGCTACACTGTGTTCAGCCTGCCTGGAATCTCACTTATATGTCTATTTTATGATTTCCGATGAAGGCAAGGGCTGGGGGGTGAAGCTCCCAAGACTTTAGCTCTTTTGGTCTCTGTCTCAGGGGAGGTTAGTACTCCAAAGCTGACAAAGACAGTGGCTTCTAGGATTGATTGATTCTTTTATACAGATGGAACTGGATTCTCCCCCATGTATCCAACTGTGATGGAGGCTTATTAGCTACCCAAATTGACAAACTGAATTATCTCAACTGAGTGTCATTTTTTGCAGGTAGTCTTGTTTTTCTCCATTATCCATTGTGGCAATTTACAACCCAGTCTGTCTCCCCCGCCCACGTGTAGCTCTGGCTCTGCTTTGGGCAGGCTGACACTAGGAGCAAGGTGGGTGGCTGTTTCTGGTCTTTATCTTTACTTGTGTCTACTTGTTTTATTTTTAAGATCTTAGGCTGTTGTGGAGACCCAGTTTCTATTCCATTTCACTTCCCCCACCCACCTCTCTTTATCAAGAAATGAACAAACAAACAAAAAACCAAATAAAACCTACAAAAAAACAACATCTTTAAAATGCAGAAGTAGGTGTATAATTTTAAAATAAGTTACTTTAACTATAAAGGACATCGTTAAGAGAATCAAGAAAGATAAATTTTAAAAATACTCTATTCTGCAGCTCTACTTCCAATGGGCCAGATGGATTCCATCCATGTTTCTTATTTGGGGAATATCTATAAAGAGTTATTGTGTTTCCTTTTTGGACTTTGATTATAAATTTGGAGATACATTCTTAATAAATATCTCCAGGTGAAAAAAATTCAGTACTTTTCTTAAGAAGGCACTTTCAGATGGGTTTTAGCTTCATAGCATGCTGGGCATTTTAGTGTTGATTTTTACTACTTTTATTCTCCAATTATTCAGTTATGACTTTACTTTTTGGGGGGATACCTTTCATCTTCTACACATTTTCTTCACTTTGGAATTCCATTCACTATTCCTAGTAATCTTTTTTTAATTTTTTTTTTAGTTTCGGGTGTACAACATAATGATTTTTTTCTAACATCTTTATTGGAGTATAATTGCTTTACAACAGTGTGTTAGTTTCTGCTTTATAACAAAGTGAATCAGCTATACGTATACATATATTCCCATATCTCCTCCCTCTTGCGTTTCCCTCCTACCCTCCCTCTCCCACCCCTCTAGGTGGTCACAAAGCACCGAGCTGATCTCCCTGTGCTATGCGGCTGCTTCCCACTAGCTATCTATTTTACATTTGGTAGTGTATATATG
>NC_041221.1:8542498-8547960 GCF_002837175.3 Physeter macrocephalus
TTCTCTGGGTATATGCCCAGTAGTGGGATTGCTGGGTCATATGGTAATTCTATTTATAGTTTTTTAAGGAACCTCCATACTGTTCTCCATAGTGGCTGTATCCATTTACATTCCCACCAACAGTGCAAGAGGGTTCCCTTTTCTCCACACCCTCTCCAGCATTTATTGTTTGTAGTTTTTTTGGTGATGGCCATTCTGAGTGGTGTGAGGTGATACCTCATTATACTTTTGATTTGCATTTCTGTAATGATTAGTGATGTTGAGCATTCTTTCATGTGTTTGTTGGCAATTTGTATATCTTCTTTGGAGAAATGTCTATTTAGGTCTTCTGCCCATTTTTGGATTGGGTTGTTTGTTTTTTTGTTATTGAGCTGCCTGAGTTGCTTGTATATTTTGGAGATTAATCCTTTGTCAGTTGCTTCATTTGCACATATTTTCTCCCATTCTGAGGGTTGTATTTTGTCTTGTTTATAGTTTCCTTTGCTGTGCAAAAGCTTTTAAGTTTCATTAGGACCCATTTATTTATTTTTGTTTTTATTTCCATTACTCTAGGAGGTGGGTCAAAAAGGATCTTGCTGTGATTTATGTCATAGTGTGTTCTACCTATGTTTTCCTCTAAGAGTTTTATAGTGTTTGGCTTTACATTTAGATCTTTAATCCATTTTGAGTTTATTTTTGTGTATGGTGTTAGGAAGTGTTCTAATTTCATTCTTTTACATGTAACTGTCCAGTTTTCCCAGCACCACTTATGGAAGAGGCTGTCTTTTCTCTATTGTATATTTTTGCCTCCTTTATCAAAAATAAGGTGACCATACATACGTAGGTTTATCTCTGGGCTTTCTATCCTGTTCCATTGATCTATATTTCTGTTTTTGTGCCTGTACCATGCTGTCTTGATTACTGTAGCTTTGTAGTATAGTCTGAAGTCTGGGAGTCTGATTCCTCCAGATCTTAAAAGTTTTCAACACAAGAAAAAAATAGTAACTGTGTGAGGTGATGAATGTTAATTAAACTTATGTGGTAATCATTTAATAATATATACATGTGTCAAATCATTATGTTGTACACTTTAATACAATGTTATATTCCAGTTATATCTCAGTAAAATTGGAAAAAATACAATGGGTGAACTTTATTCTATGTAAATTATGCCTCATCAGGGCTGTTAAAAATATAAACATTTCTAATAAAATACAATAAAAAACAAAAGTATTGTGACCACCTGGAGGGGTGGGATAGAGAGGGTGGGAGGGAGATGCAAGAGGGAGGAGATATGGGGATATATGTATATGTATGGCTGATTCACTTTGTTATAAAGCAGAAACTAACACACCATTGTAAAGCAATTATACTCTAACAAAGGTGTTACAAAAACAAAAACAAAAACAAAACTAAGCTAAACAAAACAAAAGTAAATAAAATAGCTCAGCACTGTGATGGTCTTATGATGTGTCAACCTGACTGGGCTTAGTTCCCATTCATTTAATCAAGCTCTGATCTAGGTGTTGTTGGGAAGGGATTTTGTAGATGTGATTAAAGTTCATAATCAGCTGACTTTGAGTAAAGGAGATTTTCTTAGACAATCTGGCTGGGCCTGACTCAATCAGCTGAAAGATTTTAAGCGCAGAGATGAGCCTTCCCTGAAAGAAGAAGAAAGTCCAACTGTGCATGGAAACTTCAGCGGGTAAGAGAGTTCCAGCCGGCTTCCTGACAACATACTCTACAAAAATTCTAGCCTGCCTCCACAATTGCGTAAAGTAGTTCCTTGCAATACATTCCAAATGTACTATTATTTTGTACTATTGTACTATTATTTACAAGGCTTTGTTCCTTTCTCATAAAGATATAGGATTTGAATCAGAGTTCTAACACTAAGTAGTGGAAGTGTGACTTTAAAGAACTACTTACTTGCCTCAGGACTCAGACTGAGAAAGAAACTTCTGTATGAAAAGGATTTGTCTTAGAAAATTCTAGGAGACACAGCAAAGGAAACCATAAACAAAACGAAAAGACAGCCCACAGAATGGGAGAAAATATTTGCAAATGAAGTGACCGACAAGGGAGTAATGACCAAAATATACAAATAGCTCATGCAGCTCAATATAAATAAATAAATAAATAAATAAATAAACAACCCAATCAAAAAATGGGTGGACTATCTAAGTAGACATTACTCTAAAGAAGACATACAGAAGGCCAAGAGGCACATGAAAAGATGCTCAACATCACTAATTATCAGCGAAATGCAAATCAAAACTGCAATGAGGTATCACCTCACACCAGTCAGAATGGTCATCATCAAAAAATTTACAAACCATAAATGCTGAAAAGAGTGTGGAGGAAAGGGAACCCTCCTACACTGTAGGTGGGAATGTAAATTGGTACAGCCACTATGGAGAACAGTATGGAGGTTACTTAAAGACTAAAAATAGAGCTACCATATCATCCAATAATCCCACTCCTGGGTATATATCTGGAGAAAACCATAATTCTAAATAATACATGGACCCCAATATTCATTGCAGCACTATTTACAATAACCAGGACATGGAAGCAACCTAAATGTCCACTGACGGAAGAATGGATAAAAAAGATGTTGTTTACATATACAATGGAATATTACTCAGCCATAAAAAAGAACAAAATAGGGCTTCCCTGGTGGCGCAGTGGTTGAGAGTCCACCTGCCAATGCAGGGGACGCAGGTTCGTGACCTGGTCTGGGAAGATACCACATGCCGCGGAGCGGCTAGGCCCGTGAGCCATGGTCGCTGAGCCTGCGCTTCCGGAGCCTGTGCTCCACAATGGGAGAGGCTACAGCAGTGAGAGGCCCGTGTACTGCAAAAAAAAAAAAAAAAAAAAAAAGAACAAAATAATGCCATTTGCAGTGACATGGATGGAGCTAGAGATTGTCATACTGAGTGAAGTAAGTGAGACAAAGGCAAATATCATATGATATCGCTAATATGTGGAATCTAAAAAAAATGGTACAAATGAACAGAAATAAAGTCACAGATGTAGAAAACAAACTCATGGTTACCAAGGGGGAAAGCGGGGGTGGGAGGGATAAAATGGGAGATTGGGATGGCCATATACACACTACTATATATAAAATATATAACTAATAAGAACTTACTGTATAGCACAGGGAACTCTACTCAGTACACTGTAATGACCTATGTGGGAATAGAATCTAAAAAAGAGTGGATATGTGTATATGTATAACTGATTCACCTTGCTGTACAGCAGAAACTAACACAACATTGTAAATCAACTGTACTCCAATAAAGAATTAAAAAAAGAAAAAAAATTCTAGGAGATTATTATTGTTGTTATATCCCTGTATTCCATTTATCTGGTGACAATATTCCTTCCTTACATGTCAGCTCTCTAGAATCTAACACAAACGTGCAAGTAAAAGCCCTTTATTATGGGGAATAATTTTTTCCAAAGCCTTTGGTGTTACAGTCATCCACTTTATTTCTTATTCCTTATTGACTTTTACTTTACACACAATCCTAACAAACTTGATCATTTAGACTTTCAGCCCACAGCAAGTGAGAACAAGTAAGGTCCTTGGGGAATATCCACTAACAGCAGAAATACTGCCGATAAAAAGCCAACACTGTATTTATTGAATGTACTGTATTAAATAATCGTGATTCATCAAGAAAAATTTAAATTAAGTTCATTGTTCTCTTTTTGGAAAGAAGGAAACCATGCTGTGCGTCTTAGAATAATTTCCATTAAAATAACTCAATTATTTAAATTAATTCTAATGCTAGATGAGGAAGTTGTTATCTGGAGATAACTCATATGTAACAGCAGCTGATAATGCCAAATGATCAAGGTGTTAGGGCATATACCTCTTTTTATCTTCTCTTCTGTAAACATTTTATTCATGCTATTCAATTTCTTTGTATAACACATATCTGCCTTTAGAGCCAAGATTCTGGGAAGTATTTTTTATAATAGCAGGTGTCTTTAGGTCTTCTACAGAGAACTCCCTCAGTATGTGAAAGGGTTCTTAGAAGATATTAATCATTGCTGCTGCTTACAAAATTCCAACCAGAGAAGGGCTTTTGTTCAAGAAACAGAAGGGGAGTCATAAATGCCAATTGGAATCATCAGTCTAGATGTAGTTAGACACTGTATCCACCAAGGTAATGTATGAGAGACAATTTATCACAAACCCTGAGTATTCTGTACTAAATGCTGCAGGCTGGGTTGCCAGTTTGTTGAGAAAGGCAGCAAATCACACCTGTCTTGCTGTTGAATAGCAGCTTCACGGGTGCTCTGGGAGCCTCAGAGCCCTGGCCTTGGGCCAGATGCCCCATGAATGTAAAAAGAAGCTCATGGTTTAGACTGGCTACATTTCTGCTGGGAACAAGATCACTGAAACATGTAGGAGTCCAGCAGCATTGAAAAACACCCAGGATATGAAACCAGTCGGTGGATTTTAGATCAAATTCTGCAACCCAGCCATGTGTGAGCAAAGGGGAAGTGAGTGCTCCCCGGCTGAGCCCTCTCCAGTCTTGGAGAACAGGTAACAACTATCTGCCTATGTATAAATGACTCCCACATTGTAAGACTGAAAAGTGAGGCAGGGGCCCGATCAGAGAAGGGTATGTGTCACAGCTATTCAGTTGGTCATCAAATATGGTCCACTTCCTTCCACAGGTGGTTAAAAGCACAGATCCAGACTCTACCACTGTAGTTGGAAGACTCAGGCAAGTGCATTCATATCTCTGATTCCAGTACACTCACATATAAAATGTGGTTCATAATAGTGTCTACTGATAGTGTTGTTTTGTGAGATTAAAGACATTTTTTAGCGTATTCAAGTGCTTAGCCCAATACATAGCATAGAATTAACACCCACTGGCTGGAGATGTGTGTTTATGTGTAGGTCTAATTCTGGATTCCCTCTTCTGTTCTATTGCATTTTCTACCTTTACACCAGCACCACACTGGTTTTGGTTACTATAGTTTTGTAATAATTTTTGAAATCAGGTACTGTTAGCCCACTAAACTTGTTCTTCTTTTTCCAAGTTTTTTTTTTTTTAACATCTTTATTGGACTAAAATGCTTTACAATGGTGTGTTAGTTTCTGCTGTGTAACAAAGTGAATCAGCTATATGTATACATATATCCCCATATCTCCTCCCTCTTGCTTCTCCCTCCAACCTTCCCTATCACACCCCCCTAGGTGGTCACAAAGCACTGAGCTGATCTCTCAGTGCTAAGCAGTTGCTTCCCACTAGCTATCTATTTTACATTTGGTAATGTATATATGTCCATGCCACTCTCTCACTTTGTCTCGGCTTACACTTCCCCTTCCCTGTGTCCTCAGGTCCATTCTCTACATCTGTGTCTTTATTCCTGTCCTGCCCCGAGGTTCATCAGAACGATTTTTTTTTTTTTAGATTCCATATTTATGTGTTAGCATACAGTATTTGTTTTTC
>NC_041221.1:8548022-8549756 GCF_002837175.3 Physeter macrocephalus
TATTTGTTTTTCTCTTTCTGACTTACTTCACTCTGTATGACAGACTCTAGACCCATCCACTTCACTACAAATAACTCAACTGCATTTCTTTTCGGCTGAGTAATATTCCATTGTATATATGTGCCACATCTTCTTTATCCATTCATCTCTCGATGGACATTTAGGTTGCATCCATGTCCTGGCTATTGTAAATAGAGCTGCAATGAACATTGTGGTACATGACTCTTTTTGAATTATGGTTTTCTCAGGGTATATGCCCAGAAGTGGGATTGCTGGTTCATATGGTAGTTCTATTTTTAGTTTCTTGAGAGACCTCCATACTGTTCTCCATAGTGCATGTATCAATTTACATTCCCACCAACAGTGCAAGAGGGTTCCCTTTTCTCCACAGGTAAATTCTATCAAACATTTAGAGAAGAGACAACACCTATCCTTCTCAAAATATAGCAGAGGGAGGAAGACTCTCAAACTCGTTCTATGAAGCCACCATCACCCTGATACCCAAACGAGACAAAGATGTCTCAAAAAAAGAGAACTACAGGCCAATATCACTGATGAACATAGATGCAAAAATCCTCAACAGAATACTAGCAACCAGAAACCAGCAGCACATTAAACGGATCATACACCATGATCAAGTGGGGTTTACCCAAGGAATGCAAAGATTCTTCAGTATACACAAATCAATCAGTCTGATACACCATATTATCAAATTGAAGGATAAAAACCAAATGATCATCTCAATAGATGCAGAAAAAGCTTTTGACAAAATTCAACACAAAAGAAATAAAAGGAATCCAAATCGGAAAAGAAGAAGTAAAACTGTCACCGTTTGCAGATGACATGATACTATACATAGAAAATCCTCAAGATGCCACCAGAAAACTACTAGAGCTAATCAATGAATTTGATAAAGTGGCAGGATACAAAATTAATGCACAGAAATCTCTTGAATTCCTGTACATTAATGATGAAAAATATGAAAGAGAAATTAAGGAAACACTCCCATAGTATTCAACATAGTTTTGGAAGTTATAGCCACACCAATCAGAGACAAAAAAGAAATAAAAGGAATCCAAATCGGAAAAGAAGAAGTAAAACTGTCACCGTTTGCAGATGACATGATACTATACATAGAAAATCCTCAAGATGCCACCAGAAAACTACTAGAGCTAATCAATGAATTTGATAAAGTGGCAGGATACAAAATTAATGCACAGAAATCTCTTGAATTCCTGTACATTAATGATGAAAAATATGAAAGAGAAATTAAGGAAACACTCCCATTTACCACTGCAACACAAAGAATAAAATACCTAGGAATAAACTTACCTAAGGAGTCAAAAGACCTGTATGTAGAAAACAATAAGATACTGATGAAAGAAATTAAAGATGATACAAACAGATGGACAGATATACCATGTTCTTGGATTGGAAGAATCAACATTGTGAAAATGACTCTACTACCCAAAGCAATCTACAGATTCAATGCAATCCCTATCAACATACCAATGGCATTTTTCACAGAAGTAGAACAAAAATTTCACAATTTGTATGGAAACACAAACCCCGAATAGCCAAAGCAATCTTGAGAAAGAAAAACGGAGCTGGAGGAATCAGGCTCCCTGTCTTCAGACTATACTACGAAGCTACAGTAATCAAGACAGTATGGTAGTGGCACAAAAACAGAAATATAGATCAACGGAACAGGATAGAAAGCCCAGAGATAAACAC
>NC_041221.1:8550634-8551880 GCF_002837175.3 Physeter macrocephalus
AAACTAAAAATAGAACTATCATACGACCCAGCAATCCCACTACTGGGCATATACCCTGAGAAAACCATAATTCAAAAAGAGTCATGTACCACAATGTTCATTGCAGCTCTATTTACGATAGCCAGGACATGGAAGACACCTAAGTGTCCATCAACAGATGAATGGAGAAAGAAGATGTGGCACATATATACAATGGGATATTACTCAGCCATAAAAAGAAATGAAATTGAGTTATTTGTAGTGTGGTGGATGGATCTAGAGTCTGTCATAAAAAGTGAAGTAAGTCAGAAAGAGAAAAAAAAATACCATAAGCTAACACATATATATGGAATCTAAAACAAACAAACAAAAAAATGGTTCTGAAAATCCTAGGGGCAGGACAGAAATAAAGATGCAAATGTTGGAAGACTTTTAATCACAGTTTCAATTTCAGTGATTGCGATTTATATGTTCATAGTTTCTTTTTTTTTCCTGGTTCAGTCTTGGAAGACCTAGTTCAGTACTTTTCTAAGAATTTGTCCATTTCTTCCAGGTTGTCCATTTTATTGGCATGTAGTTGCTTGTAGTAATCTCTCATGATCCTTTGTATTTCTGCAGTGTCAGTTGTTACTTCTCCTTTTTCATTTCTAATTCTGCTGATTTCAGTCTTCTCTGTCTTTTTCTAGATGAGTCTGGCTGATCGTTTATCAATTTTGTTTATCTTCTCAAAAACCAGCTTTTAGTTTTATTGATCTTTGCTATTGTTTCCTTCATTTCTTTTTCATTTTTTTCTGATCTGATCTTTATGATTTCTTTCCTTCTGCTAACTTCGGAATTTTTTAGTTCTTCTTTCTTTAATTGCTTTAGGTGTAAGGTTAGGTTGTTTATTTGAGATTTTTCTTGTTTCTTGAGGTAGGATTGTATTGCTATGAACTTTCCTCTTAGAACTGGTTTTGCTGCATCCCATAGGTTTTGGGTCATCATGTCTTCATTGTCATTTGTTTCTAGGTATTTTCTGATTTCCTCTTTGATTTCTTCAGTGAACTCTTGGTTATTTAGTAGCATATTGTTTAGCCTCCATGTTTTTGTATTTTTTACAGTTTTTATTTTCCTGTAATTGATATCTAGTCTCATAACATTGTGGTCAGAAAAGATACTTGATATGATTTCAATTTTCTTAAATTTACCAAGGCTTGATTTGTGACCCAAGATATGATCTATCCTGGAGAATGTTCCATGAGCACTTGAGAAGAAAATGTATTCTGTT
>NC_041221.1:8552030-8573267 GCF_002837175.3 Physeter macrocephalus
TATTTTAAAGTCTATTTTGTCTGATATGAGAATTGCTACTCCAGCTTTCTTTTGATTTCCATTTGCATGGAATATCTTTTTCCATCCCTTCACTTTCAGTCTGTATGTGTCCCTAGGTCTGAAGTGGGTCTCTTCTAGATAGCATATATACAGGTATTGTTTTTGTATCCATTCAGCCAGTCTATGTCTTTTGGCTGGAGCATTTAATCCATTTACACTTAAGGTAATTATTGATATGTATGTTTGTATTATCATTTTCTTAATAGTTTTGGGTTTGTTTTCATAGGTCTTTTCCTTCTCTTGTGTTTCCTGCCTAGAGAAGTGCCTGTAGCATTTGTTGTAAAGCTGGTTTGGTGGTGCTGAACTCTCTTAACTTTTGTTTGTCTCTAAAGGTTTTAATTTCTCCATCAAATCTAAATGAGATCCTTGCTGGGTAGAGTAATCTTGGTTGTAGCTTTTTCCCTTTCATCACTTTAAATATGTCCTGCCACTCCCTTCTGGCTTGCAGAGTTTCTGCTGAAAGATCAGCTGTTAACCTTATGGGGATTCCCTTGTATGTTATTTGTTGCTTTTCCCTTGCTTCTTTTAATATTTTTTCTTTGTATTTAACTTTTATAGTTTGATTAATATGTGTCTTTGTATGTTTCTCCCTGGATTTATCCTGTATGGGACTCTGTGAACTTCCTGGACTTCATTGACCATTTCCCATTTTAGGGAAGTTTTCCAGTACAATCTCTTCAAATATTTTCAAATATTTTCTCAGACCCTTTCTTTTTCTCTTCTTCTTCTGGGACCCCTATAATTCGAATGTTGGTGCATGTAATGTTGTCTCATAGGTCTCTGAGACTGTCCTTAATTCTTTTCATTCTTTTTTTTTTTTATTCTGCTTTGTGGTAGTTATTTCTACTATTTTATCTTCCATGTCATTTATCCGTCTTCTGCCTCAGTTATTGTGCTATTGATTCCTGCTAGAATAATTTTAAATTTCATTTATTTTGTTGTTCATCTTTGTTTGTGTGCTCTTTAGTTCTTCTAGGTCTTTGTTAAATGTTTCTTGTATTTCTTCCATTCTATATCCAAGATTTTGAACCATCTTTACTATCATTACTCCGAATTCTTTTTCAGGTGCACTGCCTATTTCCTCTTCATTTGTTTGGTTTGGCGGGTTTTTACCTTGCTCCTTCATGTGCTGCATATTTCTCTGTCTTCTCATTTTGTTTAACTTACTGTGTTTGGGGTCTCCTTTGTGCAGGTTGCAGTTTCATATTTCCTTTTGTTTTTGGTGTCTCCCACCAGTGGGTGAGATTGGTTCAGTGGCTTGTGCAGGCTTCCTGGTAGATGAGACTGGTGCCTGTTTTCTGTTGGGTGGGGCTAGATCTTGTCTTTCTGGTGAGCAAGGCTGTGTCCAGTGGTATGTTTTGGGGTGTCTGTGAACTTAGTATGATTTTCAGCAGCCTCTCTGCTAATGTGTGTGGTTGTGTTCCTGTCTTGTTAGATGTTTGGCATGGGGTGTCCAGCACTGAAGCTTGCTGGCCGTTGGATGGAGCTGGGTCTTAGCTTTCAGATGGAGATCTCTGGGAGAGCTCTTGCTGATTGATATTATGTGGAGCTGGGAGGTGTCTGGTGGTCCAATGTCCTGAACTCAGCACTCCCACCTCAGAGGCTCAGGCCTAACACCAGGCTGGAGCACCAAGACCCTGGCAGCCACACAGCTCAGAGGAAAAGGGAGAAAAAAAAATTTTAAAAAGGAATAAAAAATTTTTTAAAATTATTAAAATAAAAAATAATAATAATTTAAAAAGACAGTAACCAAACCAATAAACAAATCCACCAATGATAACAAGCACTAACAACTAAACTAAGATAAACATAGAAATCAGACACAAATCAGTTGCAGAAAGCAAATCCAAGTCTACAGTTGCTCCCAAAGTCCACCGCCTCAATTTTGTGATGATTTGTTGTCTATTCAGGTATTGCACAGATACAGGGTACATCAAGTTGATTGTGGGGATTTAACCCACTACCCCTGAGGCTGCTGGGAGAGATTTCCCTTTCTCTTCTTTGTTCGCACAGCTCCCGGGGCTCAGCTTTGGATTTGGTCCTGCCTCTGCATGTAGGTCACCCTCAGGCATCTGTTCCCCACCCAGATAGGGGCAGGTTAAAGCAGCGGCTGATTAAGGTGCTCTTGCTCATTCAGGCTGGGGAGAGGGAGGGGTACAGTTGTTATAATTGGAATGTGGGGTGAGCCTGCTGTGGCAGAGGCCAGTGTGATGTTGCAACGGCCTGAGGCGTGGCGTGTGTTCTCCCCGGGGAAGTTGTCCCTGTATCACGGGAGCAGACCCTGGCATTGGCAGGCTGCACAGTTTCCTGTAGGGGTGTGGATAGTGACCTGTGCTTGCACACAGGCTTCTTGGTGGCTGCAGCAGCAGCGTTAGCGTTTCATGCCCATCTCTGGGGTCTGAGCTGATAGCCGCATTTCATGCCCGTCTCTGGAGCTCATTTAGGTGGTGCTCTGCCTTCTGTGGGTGCATGGAGCAGGAATCCCCTCTCCTCATGCACCCCAAAACAGTGGTCTCTTGCCTCTTAGGCAGGTCCAGACTTCTCCCGGACTCACTCCTGGCTCTCTGTGGTGCACTAGCCCCCGCAGGCTGTGTTCACACAGCCAACCCCAGTCCTCTCCCTGGGATCCGACCTCAGAAGCCCGAGCCTCAGCTCCCAGCCCCCGCCCGCCCCAGCAGGTGAGCAGACAAACCTCTCGGGCTGGTGAGTGCCAGGCGGCACCGATCCTCTGTGCGGGAATCTCTCCGCTTTGCCCTCCGCATCCTTGTTGCTGTGCTCTCCTCCGTGGCTCCGAAGCTTCCCCCCTGCCCACCCCCATCCCCACCATTGAAGGGGCTTCTTAGTGTGTGGAAACCTTTCCTCCTTCACAGCTCCCTCCCAGAGGTGCAGGTTCCATCCCCATTCTTTTGTCTCTGTTTTTCTTTTTTCTTTTGCCCTACCCAGGTATATGGGGATTTTCTTGTTTCTGGGAAGTCTGAGGTCTTTGGCCAGCATTCAGTAGGTAGTCTGTAGGAGTTGTTCCACATGTAGATGTATTTCTGATGTATTTGTGGGGAGGAAGGAGATCTCCACATCTTACTTCTCCGCCATCTTGAAGGTGCCCTCTCCAAGTTGTTTTGACTATTCTATATTCTTTGCATTTCCACACCGGTTTCAGGAACAGTTTATGAAGGACTGCAGTAAAGCTCTCTGGGATTTTGATTGGGATTGCATTGACTCTACAGATCAATTTGGAGAAAATTTACATTTCAACAATATTGAATAAAAGAGGCCAATTTTTCCACATCTTTACATCTTTAATTTCAGTCAGGAACATTTTATAATTTTCAGTGTAGAGGTTATTCATATCTTTAGTCATGTTTATCCCAATGCATTTATTATTCATTGCTAGTATATAGAAATGCAATTGACTTTTGTGTATTATTCTTGTATCCTGAAACCTTACTAAATTCAGTTATTAGCTCTCATAACTTTTCGTATGTTCCATAGGACTCTCTACATAAATGATCCTGTCATCTCTGAATAAAGACAGTTATACTTCTTCCTTTCTAATCTAGATGCCTCCTGTTTCTCATTGCCTGATTGCACAGGTTAGAACCTCTAGTATAGTGTTGAATAAGAGTGGTGAGGGTGGTCATCCTTGACATGTTCCTGATGTTAGGGATAAAGCATCTTGACTTTTGCCATTAAGTATGACGTTGACTGTGGGTTTCTACATATTTTTGTCAAATTGAGGAAGTTCTTTTCTGCTTCTAATTTCCTGAGATTTTTTTTATTGGGCATGTGGATTTTTTTTTTTTATTGAGATGTGGTTGTTGGAGTTTGTCAAATGCATTTTCTGCAGCTATTGAGATGACCACATATGGTTTTTCTTTTTTTAGTTTATAAATATGGTGAATTACATTGGTTTCGAATATTAACCAGTCTGCATTCTTGAGATAAATCCCACTTCATCATGGTCTATTATCTATTTTATATAAGCTTTCTTATGTTGGAATCCACTCTCCTTGAGGATCATGAGTGTTGGTTAATCCAATAAGGCCAGAAGAAAATGGGCTAATATTTTTGTCTGGTCTACTTAATATGCAGGAAGGTGGCTGGCTTTGAAAAGAAAATGAACAAATGAGCTGTTCTTGCCTCTCTTGTTATCTTCATTGACAGCAATTTTCTTTTTCAGGGACTCTCCTCTTGATCAACACGATGAGCCTCTGATGGGCAGCAGGCAATGGGGTTTTATGAGTGGTTATCTTATAATCCAGCAGTTCTCACACTTTAATGGCCATCAGAATTGACTGAAGGCTTGTTGAGACATGGGTGGCTGGGCCCGTTCCCAGAATTTCTGATTTATCATGTCGGGGGTGGGGTCTTACAAGGGAAGGAAGAAAAGCCTGCAGAACCGTCACATTCCTGAGACCACAGAATGTCACAAGCTAGGAGTACCAATGGAACAATGTCCCAAAGAGGTGAACCTGTGCAGGCTTCACGCTTGGTAACCATGGTTACCGTAGGCTTTCTTTCTTGGCCCCTTTTGTGATAACAGAGTGAGAAATGTCTCAATCCAATGGGCTGAGCAGTGCATAGGGTTGGAACAGCCTCCTCTAGCCACCTTGCAGGAGGTCTGGGCAGGAGCTTGCATGAGAGTCAGCAGAGTACGCAGGATGTGTCTTGAGTTTGTAAATGAAAGACGTGGTTCTGCGCTTGCAAGCTTGGTGCTTCTTTGTTACTGCAAGTCCCTGTGTGGCCACCCAGTTAGTATTTGGTGTAAGTGAATAAGGTGGCTCATCCATGCACCCTGCCCCCTCTGAGACCCTGGTGTTGGGGGAGGAAACCCCAGCACTGAGAGACAGTTGGACCCCTTCTTCCAGCATGGGGACCTCAGAGAGCTGGCTTGCGTTATTAGCAGTTGTTATGGCCTGCTGCCTGGGTTGTGGCATCTGGCTCTTGCTGACAGAGAGGGTGGACCCCTCTCCCAGGCAGGGGAGTCCCCCGAATGCTTGGTTTGGGTGGGGAGGTAGGTGTAATGGCCTTGGATCAACGTCCAGAGTCTCCTTGCATCTGGCAGCTCTCACTGAGGAGGACCACACACAGGTCCCCAAACGTGCCACCTGGGCCGTAATGCTATGCTTGGCTTGCTCCCCTTCCAGTGCAGAAACCACCTATTCCTGCTTTTATGAACTTGCTACCAGTCTCCCATTTCCTTTCTGCCTGGTGACATGCTGTAAGTCTCTCAAAGGAGACAATAGACCTTTTGTCCTAGAAAGAACTTATTCCATGTGCACTTAAAAGAAAATCCCTTTACCCTGACAACAAGAGCCAGCTCAGGCCATTATTTCAGATACCTTGAGTCCTTTTACATTTCAAATTCTTTCCAAGTTCATTCAGGAAGCACTTCATGAGTGTCTCCTAGATACTGGACACAGTGCTGGAGGATCAATAAAACAGTCTGTGACCTCAGGCAGCTCAGGGAGCTCACAAGCTGGCCAGAGAGTGGGGCATGGACAGAGAATATTACTGTAATAGATAGGAACTGTGATAGAAATAAGTTCAGGGGGCTCTAGGAGCACAGAGGTAAATCTAACCCAAACAGGAAGGCTTCCAGAAAAAGGTGGCTTCTGAGATTAGCCAGGAAGTATGAGTAGGATTAGCTAGTCACAATGGGGACAAGACATTTCAGGAAGAGAAAAAGCACGAACAAAGCCATGAAGGCAAGAAACAGCAATGTGGATGGTTTATGTTTGTGTGCATGCATATGTATGTGCATATGTGGGTGTGCATTTGTGTATGCATGTATACACATGTATTTGTGTGTACACGTGTTTGTGTGTGTATGTGTATATCTGTGTATTCATGCATGTGCCTGTGTTTGCTGTTTCTGCATGTGTAGATGTATGGATGTACATGAGTACAGGTGTGAGCGTGTGTTCATGCATGTATATATACGTGGCTATGCATGTGCAGGTGTGCCTATGTATGCATGTGTGTGTTTGCACATGCATGTGCACATGTGTGTGCACATGGGATTGGCAAAGGAGGGGTGGTGGCAGGGAATACAAGGATTTCCACATTTCTGAAAAGTCAAGTGCAAGGAGTGGCAGGATGATGAAGGTGGAGTCAGGTCAGGGAGGGCCTTGAACAACACATTGAGGAGAGTGGCTTTGGGTTTTCCTTCCAGAAACTCTCTTGATGATATTCAAGGAGTGAGATGCGTGATGGGAACAGATCAGGACAGGTAGCTTCTTGTGTCTTTGGAACAGGTTGAGTTCCCCAGAGGCAGAGCCTGAGGCAGGGATTCAGGAGACTTGTTTTAAAGAGGTCACACTCTCAGAAGAGATGTTCAGGGTATGGTAGGGGAAGATGCTAAGCAAGGGTGTGGGCTCAGCTGGAGGCCTGCTTTGGCCTGATTCTATAGTGAGATTGTCACAGAGCCAATCCTGCCTCCTGGAAAGGGAGTGTGCATTTGATCCTGGTATCAGTCTGTCATTGGCTGCAGATTGGGGGTGGGGATGGTGAGAGGGTATATTCATGGACAAGACTAGGTCTCCAGAGGAGGATCTGCTGAGAGCACTTATTTGTTGGCACCTGAGGTGTGGGTGCACTGGCTGGTGATGGGGATCTGGGCAGGGCACCAACAGCATCTACTAATAATACAGAGTATTATTATTACTTTTTTAAGAAGATGTTGGGGGTAGGAGTTTATTAATTTTATTTATTTATTTTTGCTGTGTTGGGTCTTCGTTTCTGTGCGAGGGCTTTCTCTAGTTGCGGTGAGTGGGGGCCACTCTTCATCGCGGTGCGCGGGCCTCTCACTGTCGCGGCCTCTCTTGTTGCGGAGCACAGGCTCCAGACGCACAGGCTCAGTAGTTATGGCTCACGGGCCTAGTTGCTCCGCGGCATGTGGGATCTTCCCAGACCAGGGCTCGAACCCGTGTCCCCTGCATTAGCAGGCAGACTCTCAACCATTGCCCCACCAGGGAAGCCCCCAGAGCATTTTTATACATTGCCTGAGAAGTTCTAGAAATTGGGGCTACTTTAATTTAATGTTGGTGGTTTTAACTGAAAAAAAACTTCCTTCTTTAACATTCTCTAGGAACAAATACCCTCAATAACTGTATTATTATTTTTTCAGAATATTTCTCAGCTCCATATTGGATTACTAAATTCTTAGCTTACTGGTTTTTGCCATAGGTTTTATGCCAAAGATCACTTCTGCAACATTCCAGATAGAAAACATTCTTTTTACCAAAGTCTTAAAAAAAAAGTTTCAAATTGAATAAGATGGGTTTGAATTAATAAAACCTCTACTTGAGAAGCCAACAACATGCTGAAACAGACTCTTCCATCTGACGTTGGCATGGTGCTTTCTTTTTCTTTTTTTTTTTTTTTTTGCAGTATGCGGGCCTCTCACCGCTGTGGCCTCTCACGTTGTGGAGCACAGGCTCCGGATGCGCAGGCCCAGTGGCCATGGCTCACAGGCCCAGCCGCTCCGCGGCATGTGGGATCCTCCCGGACCGGGACACGAACCCGCGTCCCCTGCATTGTCAGGTGGACTCTCAACCACTGTGCCACCAGGGAAGCCCGGCATGGTGCTTTGATACAAGGCTTTCCTGTCCTTAATCCATGAAGGTGTGGGTGGAGGGAGGGGACCAGTCATTAAACCCGAGTTTGACTACTGTTAAAGAGAAATTATTCTGACACTTGTTAAAACGGTAAGACTTTATTCAAGACTGTTGTAACAGGGGAGAGAGACTGACCTCAACTGCAAACACAGCTCGGGATTTATAACCAATGGGCAGAGTGAGAGGGAGTCAGTGGATGGGAAGTTACTAAGAGGAGCCATGAAGGATAGGAGAAGTCTTGCTAAAGCCAGGCCAAGGTCTTAGAATATCAAGGGTGGGAGGATTCTCACTAAATGGGTTCAGCAGGTATATTAATTACACATTTATTTTTAAATGTTATGATGTTTTGATGTTTCTCATGGACCTTAGAGACCCCAGGGACAGACTGCTCCTCCCAGGCGTTAACTAATTCTTGGGGGTGGGGGCGTGGACAGCTTGCCTGGAACCTGCCTTTCATGAGCAGACTGACCAATCCAAGGCCTTGCCCCGCCCACCTCCTTGTCTAAATCTCACACACCCAGCCAATATTCTCCCTGCCCTAATCAACTCAGGGACGGGTACCAGACAACTAGGGACCACCATGCCTATAGCCCAAAGCCAGCTGAAATTATTCAAGCTGACCAATCCTACACTGTATACTTTTCTCTGTCTCATCTTTCCCATAGAGACCCCAATAAAGGCTGTGGTCTATGCCTTCCCCTTGCTCCTGCTTCTTCCTCCTGACCATAACTTAGTGTCCCTCCTGTACTATGTGGTGAGCTGTGCCTCTTGTTCCTAGGGAGACCATGAGTTACATTAAGCTTTTATTTCAATGATATGGAGCTCTCCATGTCATCACTCAGTTCCCTTTATAAATTAAGATGCATGCACAGGACAGCAGGCATCTTTGCTAAAACTGGGCTCAGCAGAGATGAACATGGAAGGTCAAATTCAGGCTGAGTGGAGAAGGCTCAGAGGAGCCTGACTAGCATTGGTCAAGGACATTGTCTTTGTCACCCCCGTACTCCACTGCAAACATCCCCAAGAATGTATTTCTTAGCCTTCAAGCTTAAAAGGCAACGGGGATAATAATTAATAATCATAAAGGCAGTTTGCCTTGAGACCCTGGAAACACAAGGCAGACAAAACCTAATGAATAGCAGCTCTGAACCCTAATGACTTTGATAAAAAGCAAGACTCATAGTCTTGGAGAAAGGCAGAGATATCGTATCATCTCCAGCATTATTCAGAATGAAGAACTGACATCTATAGGAGTTGAAATGCCATGACACGGCCTTTCAGATGTACATGATCTTAATTTAAAAATTTCCAGTTTTAACCCTGTGTTATGTCTACTTCACATCCTTAGAGAAGCACAGTTTGCTTGTTTTGTGGAGGGCAGGGCATTGATGTCAAAGGGTGGCCATAGTCCTACTAGGGAAGGGAAATGTGTTCCAAAGAACCATGCAGTTTTGTTGAAAATTTCCAGGGAAGCCTTATCTTTAAACATCAAGAAAATAGTAAATTTTAAATGATATCCGCCTCTTCCCCAAATCTATTTAAAAAATTAAACAACCCTGAAAGCCCTATCTTAATCTTCAGTTCTTTTTTAGAAATGACCCTCTTCAAGTGTCGTTAGAAAGACAGCTTATACTGCATTCAGCCCATCAGAGTAAGAGCCTGTGATGGGGTGATTTGCTGCTTTCTGTTACCTCTCAGCCAAACAGGAATATTATCAGTTGTGTACCCAAGGCCTCCAGAGGCCAGATGAGTAATCATCATTGATTCACTCATCTAATGACAGAAAAACTGTTGAATTTAAGCATTGATATTTCCAAAATGTAGGCACTGATGCGTATTACTCAGTGAAAGAAGCCAATTGGAAAATGTTACATACTGTATGACCCCAACCATATGACATTCTACAAAAGGGGAAACTATGGAGATAGTAAAAAGATCAGTGGTTGCCAGGGTTGGGGGTGGGGAAGGATGAATAGGCAGAGCACAGAGGATTTTAGGGCCGTGAAACTATTTTATATGATACTATAATGATGGATACATACTATACATTTGTCCAAATTCATAGAATGTGGAACACCAAGAGTGAAGCGTGATGTGAACTATAGACTTTGGGTGACAACATGGAGTCAATGTAGGTTCATCAATTGTAACAAATGTATCCCTTTGGTGGGGGGATGTGGATATTGGGGGAAACTGCACATGTGTGGGAGCAGGGGGTATATGGGAAGTATCTATACATCCTGCTCAGTTTTGCTGTGAACCTAAAACTGTTCTAAAACATAAAGTCTGTTAAAATAAATGTATGCAGTACATTGTGCCCACGGGCACACAGGCTGTGGAAGAGGGTGAGACTGACCTTGGCTTAAGCCGGCACGAGATTTACTTCTTCCCCACCTCCCATGTTCTCTTGCATGAACTTGGTGACCCAGCCCAAGTCTCTCCTGCTACAACTGATTCTCATCATCAATGAAAGTTATGTTTGGGACTTCCCTGGCGGTCCAGTGGTTAAGACTCCGTACTTCCACTGCAGGAGGCATGGGTTCCATCCCTGGTTGAGGAACTAAGATCCTGCCTGTGGCATGGTGCGGAAAGAAAGAAAGAAAGAAAGAGAGAGAGAGAGAGAGAGAGAGAGAGAGAGAGAGAGAGAGAGAGAAGGAAGGAAGGAAGAAAGAATGAAAGAAAGCAAGCAAGCAAGCAAGCAAGCAAGCTATGTTTCTTAACATTGCTGTACACACTGCATTAGCGAATAGTGAATCATAGATCCTAGGGGAATTATAGGGCTGGGTTCCTGCGAGCCTCCGGGCATATTTCCATCAACTGATCAATATAGAACCTTGACTTACCTAAGTTTCTGTTTAAAGATGCTTTATTTAATACATATTGTTGAGTCATTAACCTTGAACTCATGACCAACCGTATCATCATTCATGCCTGAATGAAGCTTATTTAACACATTTTCTTAATAAGGCACATCACAGCCTTCTTGCACTTAGGGAGACTAAACAAACAGCACTTCAGCACTACATGTGGGGGCCATTTTAAACAACATTACCAACAAAAAGCACAAAAGTGCAAAACAAAAAAGTGGCACTAATAGATCAAGAAAAGGACACTGGTTTACAGGACAAGAGCTGAAACAAGAAGGCAGGGCATCACCTGGTTCCACCTCAGCTGGGAACACACCTGTCAGGCAACTCAGATTACTCCTACTCTGTGCGTGCCCACAAATTACCTCTGAGGCACCACACCTATCAATTTTGACGCTTCAAATAAATTGTAGGGAGTAGGTGAATTTGCATATATTAGATCTGCAAATAATTAGGTTCAACTGTATATGTTTTTGGTTCAGCCATAGGAAACTTGGCATGAGTCTAGTTTGGAGGACCTGGAAAACTTTAGTGACTTGAGAATGATGTTAGAACACTGTGTGGGTGTTTATTTGGAGATGAAAATGTTTTGACTCCACCTCTCTGTGGGCCATGGGAAGAAATCCAGGGCACAGCCTATCAAGGTCAAGGCCCACAGCTTGTATTGACCCAGGCTCCTGATTATTTCCCTCTCTGGTCAGCACAAGTGTCCAGATCACAGAGAAACCCCATATGCTGCTGAGTGATCCTCAGCCCTCACAAACCCCACCTCATGCCTTTTCATTCATCGAACCCTGTTTCTATCTTGACCACTGGGGAGCTTTCCTATATACCAGTGACCTCTGTCTTTCCTTAGGATGTCATAATAATTCACTTTATCCAGACTCTGCTCATCCAGGGTGGGCAGGAGAGCCTATCTGTAATCGTGGCATTCCATCTCACACTGTATCTCAGAAAGACGTGAAGTGAATACACCAAACATAAACTGAGGCTTTGAGTAATATATACCTTGATGTAATAAATTTCAATAAAACAAAGGGATACAAGGAAACTTTTGGAGGTGATGGATATGTTTATTACCTCAATTGTATTGATGGTAATGGTATCATGGGTGTATGGGTGTAATGGTATCATGGGTGTGTCTAAAATCATCAAATTGTATACATTACTTATGTTCATTTCTTGGTATATCACTTGTATCTCAATAAAGCAGTTAACATTTCAATCAACAATTTTTTTTTTTTTTTTTTTTTTTTTTTTTTTTTGTGGTATGCGGGCCTCCCTCCGCCGTGGCCTCTCCCGTTGCGGAGCACAGGCTCCGGACGCGCAGGCCCAGCGGCCACAGCTCACGGGCCCAGCCGCTCCGCGGCACGTGGGATCCTCCCAGACCGGGGCGCGAACCCGGCCCCCCTGCATCGGCAGGCGGACGCGCAACCACCGCGCCACCAGGGAAGCCCCAACAATTTTTAAAATATAAGTATGTCCCATGCAATATTTGAGACATGCTTATATTGAAAAAATATTCATTATTTATCTGAAATTTAAATTTAATTGGCTGCCCTTATATTTTTATTTGCCACATCTGGCATCCCTGCCGTTCAGGGCCCTGGGGGGCACTAGAGCTGGCAGTGCTGTGAGAATCAGGGAACCAGTCTGCCAGTGAACAACCGTGAGGCCTAGGGAAAGTTATCTTCCATCTGGGCCTCAGTTTCCTCATCTATGAAATGGACATGATTTCTAGTATCTCCAGCTGTCCTTTTATAAAATTGACACTGAGAACTAGAGTTTGGGCCCCAATTTTCATATTCTTTCTTCTTGCTTGGTCATTTGACACTTTTTTTTTTTTTTTTTTCGCTACGCGGGCCTCTCACTGTTGTGGCCTCTCCCGTTGCGGAGCACAGGCTCCGGACGCGCAGGCTCAGCGGCCATGGCTCACGGACCCAGCCGCTCTGCGGCAGTGGGATCTTCCCGGAGCGGGGCACGAACCCGTGTCCCCTGCATCGGCAGGCGGACTCTCAACCACTGCACCACCAGGGAAGCCCCATTTGACACTTTTTAAGTTCCCAAAGAAAGCTAAGAAAAGAAATGTGAAGGTAATATTTATTTCTGAGTAAAAGTTTTCTATTGCTGAAAGAAAGCCCACCCATCTGGGCCAAAGTACCTGCTGCTTTGGCAGGAAAATAAATTTGCTGAAAATCATGAAAGCGCTTTCTCCCTCACCTTCCTGCCAGGCCCGGATGCACAGGCGATTAAGAGCGTGTTCTCCGAGAAAGCAGGCCGGCGAGGTACGGGTCCGGGCTGTAAATCACGTCTTTCAGTGAAGTGACAGGCTGAGTTTCCATGCTCCCTGCCCTCACCAGGCTGTGCTCCTGTGCATTCAGGGTGGCCGGTGAACCAGGCCCCTGGACCGTGGGGATTTAGGATGGCAACACAAAAGATTGGTTCTGCGCCTGCAGCAGAGCCAGGCAAGCCCGGGTCACAGCTGTGTCTAAACTCGCAGCAGTGGGAGGTGCGTTTCCCCTACGCCATGTTCACACGTTCACAGAGCGACCTCGGAGAAGGGCTGTGCTTTCCCTGGAGTCTGCTGGTGGACTCCTGCCAAGACGTGGTCTGCACTTCTGTGTTTGAACAGAGCACTCATTCTGGGCGGGGGTGTTGGGGGGTGGGTGGTAACACGGGGAGGAGTGAAACTTAAATGAGAGGGGGGAGTAAACTCTGGGATGCATTTGTTCCAAGCCCTCATTTCAGAAGCCTCAGGCAGCACTACCATCCTGGTCTGATGAGAGGCCCATCTCCCCTGGGGAGGTCTTAGCAGCTGTGGTCTCCCAGAGCTGGCTTGTTCTGCAGGCAGAACCCCTGAACAGCGGGCACCTGGTTCTGCTTTTCTTGGCTTTGAACAGAGTTCCAGCTGGGATTTGAAGACCACGGAACTCCTGCATGCTCTGACTGGCAAATGTTCTCTGAGATCCTAGATCGCTTGTTCATCTCAGGTAGTGGACAGCTGGGGTGAGGTAAACCAATAAATTCGTTAAGGTACACAAGGAATTGTAGTGTCTGTTCTTGCATGTGGAGATCCAGTTGTTCCAGCATCATTTGGTGAAAGGCTATCCTTTCTTCACTGAATTGCCTTTGCACCTTCGCCAAAAATCAGTTGTCCATTTATGCGTGGGTCTGATTCTGGACTCTCTGTTCTGTTCTATTGTTTTATATGCCACACTGTTTTGATTACTGTAGTTTTATAATAATTCTTGATATCAGACAGCATTAGCCCTCCAACTAAAGCAGGGGATCGAAGGTCTCAGGGCCAGGATGGGCTAAGTATCATTTGATCCAGTGGTTGGTGGTCTTCAGAAAGGATGCTGAGCCCCATTTGACATTTAAGAGAAGAGAAGCCTAACAGAGTAGAGGTTCTGGCCCATGAAGCTAGGATGTAATGGAGAAGAATCTAGAACCCAGCTCTCCTTTCTATTAGAACCTTAGCAAAATGCTCTTCCGATAATCAGATAATGATGGTAATAATGAGCTGCTATTATTATTATTATTGTTATTGCAGTGCCAGCTATGGAGCTAAGCATTTTACATGTAGTATTTCATGCAACTATGTCTAGGATGCAGTGCTGTTATTATGTACATGTTTCAGGTGAGAAGACTGAGGCACACAGAGAGGTTAAGTTATGTGTGCAAGGCTGTACAGCTACTAGAAGGCTGGACTGAGGCGCAAATCGAGGGAGGCTCATGGCATAGTCCGTGCTCTAAACCAGCAGATTTCAGAGTGTGTTCCCTGAACCAGCAGCATTAGCATCACTTGGGAGCTTGTTAGAAATGCAAGTTATTACCCCTCCATTATTCTGATGCAGGCCAAAGTCTGAGAACTACTGATAGAATGGGCCCATGTCCTGTCTCTGTTAGCAGGTGGTTTCTCTATGTTTAAATCTCAACTGAGAAATGAACAGTTGCAGAGGCTGGAGGGTGTGTGTACCTATAGGTCTTTCTCTGTCATACTCAATGGCAATGAGTTCAGGGGAAGGAGTAACATATAGAGAAGGCAGTATGGAATACAGGTGAAGTTCATGGGCTTGGAGGATTGGTCAGAGCCCAGGGCAACTTGTTTAACTTGTCTACTCCTTCATCTTCCTCCTCTGTGATAACAATAATACCTACCTCCTAAGGGTGCTGAAGGGATGAATGAAATGAGTTGGAAAAGTACTCAATATAGGATCTAACCCATAAAAATAAAGACTCAATCAAATTATATTTTTGATCATTATTATTTAAGTCCATTTAGAAAAACTTCAAGAATTGACCACAGATTGCAGGCCTTCCATGGAATTCTTGGGATAGGTTTGGACATCTCTGCCTGGTAGGGTGGCCAGATAAAATATAGGATGCCCAGTTAAATTTATGTTTCAGATAAACAGAATTTTTTTTTTAGTATATCTCATGCAATATTTGGGACATACTTATACTAAAACAATTCTTTTTTTTTTTTTTTTGGCTGTGCTGTGAGGCTTGAGGGATTTCAGTTCCCTGACAAGGAATTGAACCCAGGCCATGGCAGTGAAAGCACCTAATCCTAACCACTAGACCACCAGGGAACTTCCTAAATTTTTTTTTCAGTGATATCTAGAAATTAAATTTAACTAGATGGCCTGTAATTTTATTTAGTAAATCTGGTAACTCTACTACCTGGACAGTAGTGACTGTTTTGGGGTCCCTGTAGTGAAGGAAGGACTCCTGCACCGACTCTCTAAGTCCTGTCTGTTTGCCTTGGGGTGGGGATTCGGGGTGTGTTTACGTTGCCTAGAAACAGGCAGCGTGACCAGAGACCAGCAGAAGGGCTCTTGCTCTGCCCCCTTTTACAGTCGTCTGCTACTTGTTATGAAACAACAGAGAGATAGATATTGAAAAGAACAGGGTAGTTAAGGGACCTGTTAAAAGTGACTGCAATTTGGCGTACTCCTCCTGAAAACAAAAGTAGAGAAACAGGCTGCTTTGTTCTGGGAGATAAAGAAAGATAGAAAGAAAAAAACACATACCACCAAAAAAACAAGCCCACAGATACATTTCACCAGAAGTATATTTTTTTAGTCCTCTGAAATGTCTTAATATGGGGGCTAGATGTTCTGTTTATAAATCTGTAATTACAAGTAACTGTGTTGCAATGATGATAAAATTGCAGGATATTTATTTGGGGATTTAATGGCATTAATTTAAGCTGTGAGTACTGCTTAACTAACCTGAGAACGTGGGCTTCTGTTAAAAATCCAGGGCTTCCCTGGTGGCGCAGTGGTTGAGAGTCCGCCTGCCGATGCAGGGGACACGGGTGGCTGCTGAGCCTGCGTGTCCGGAGCCTGTGCTCCGCAACGGGAGAGGTCACAGCAGTGAGAGGCCCGCGTACCAGAAAAAAAAAAAAAAAAATCCACTACTTCCAGATGAACAGGTTTGCAAGGCAGAAATAAAGACGCAGATGTAGAGAACAAACCTATGGACACCAAGCGGGGAAACCGGGGTGGTGGGGGGTGCTGGTGGTGGTGGGATGAATTGGGAGATTGGGATTGACATGTATACACTAATATGTATAAAATGGATAACTAATAAGAACCTGCTGTATTAAAAAATAAATAAAATTCAAAAAAAGAATCCACTGCTTCCGGGTAAGCCTGTGTTCCAGGAACAGTAAAGTTTAAACAATTAAAGGCTGTAAATTATTGATGTCAGCGTTTCTGACAAGCAGTAAAATAGGTGACTAGGTGCCAGGAATTTGGAAAGTATTTGATCCCTGTAGGTGGAAATGCTCAGAGTGAAAATAGTGTTGTTACAAGTTTTCAGACCATCGGGGAGAGAGACCTATGGCCAGCTCTCCCCACCTCTGCTGGCATCCTCTCTCCATCACCTCCCTTCCCTCCATCCTGTGTCCAGATCCTGGAACTCAGCCCTCTGCTCGGGTCACAGAATGGGAGGAAATAAACTAGGCTGAAGAGTTAAATGGACATCTGAGCAGAAGCCACTAAAGATGGGCGCTAACACTCACACAGGAAACCTTGCATTTTATCCTCTACTATTCTCGTCCCTCCCTATTCAAGGGGATTTTGTTTTTCATGTAGATTATTTTTCTTCCTAACTGAAATTGTCTAATGTAATTTTAACTAGTGGAATAGCTGAACTTCATTTGATGGGATGGAAAGAAATGCACTGTTTTCTTAAAAAGAACAAATGTTTGTCATTTCTTATTTATAAACACAATAAACCAGGCTCTACTGGGGAGACAAGCGGAGGGAAAGCAGCAGATGCATGGGAAAAAGGGCATAATATTTATAACAGTGTGAATGAAACATTTAAAATCGGCAAATTAAAGCAACCCTCCAGCAAAAAGGATATATGTATTGCTTGAAACTCATATACACGTGTTCCAACCTCTTCTTTGGAATCATGCTGAATACGGAGCTACTTGCTAAGGGGACAATTTGATATGAAGCTTGTGTTTTTAAAGGAATCATCGTGTGTGCTCATACATGAGTAGAGCGCAAGTGAGGAAGCCATGCAACATCTCACTTCTGGAAGATTTTTAATCAGAAAATGCTGTTCTATACCCAACTTATAGGGTGGACACTAAAATCAAAGGAGAGGACATTTGACTTTAAAATGTGGGTCACCTAAGCAATTCCGCTCCTAGACATTTACCCAGAGCAATGAAAGCACATGTCCACAAAAGACTTGCTCGAGAATATTCACAGCCTCCAAAGCCCAAGAAAAAACTCAAATTAACTGGGGAATGGATAAACAACTTGTATAGTCACACTGTGGAATATTACTCTGCAATGAAAAGAAACTGCTGATACATGGAAAAGATGTAGCTGAATCTTAAAAACATTACGTTGAGCAAGTGAAGTCAGATTTTTTATTTTATTTGTCAAATAAAAACAAATCTCGACTTCATTTGGAGAGAGTTTATTCAAGAGGAAATCGCAATGGGGGAGGAGCTACCGCAGTAGGGAGTCAGGTCTGACCATCAGATCAGCAAGTGTCTCAGAGGTTAGGGTTAGGGGTTGTTCTTTGCAGACAGGAGTGAATAAAACCAGGAAGAAGCAGGTGGGGGAAGTAGGGTGAGAGGCGAGGTGATTGGATAGTAGATCGAGAATGTTTTACCCTGAGGTCAGCCTCAGGGGCTGTGAAGGTGGCACTGTTTTTCTGTGAGGGTCTATCTGTTGGCACTGAAGCGTGGACCAAAGTTCATGGGCCTGGGAAGGAGACTCTTTTTTTTTAAAATTAATTTTTATTGAAGTTTAGTTGCTTTACAATGTTGTGCTAGTTTCTGCTGTGCAGCAAACTGGATCAGCTATACGTATACATATATCCCCTCTTTTTTGGATTTCCTTCCCATTTAGGAGCATTGAGTAGAGTTCCCTGTGCTACACAGTAGGTTATCATTAGTTATCTATTTTATATATAGTAGTGTATATATGTCAATCCCAGTCTCCCAATTTATCCCACTCCCCCCGCTCCCATGGGGGGAAGGAAACTCTTAACACAAGTTTGATTTAAAACCATTTTGTTCTGATTGATTAGTGGGCATAAGCAGTGTAGCTAATCTTTCATGATTAGCAAAGGAAGGGAATTTGCAGGGTCTGTGTCTGTGTCTGTGTCTGGCTGTCATACATAAACAAGGTGGGCTTCTTAGAGTCTTATTACGTTGTATGGGGATGGGTGCTTTTTGCAGTACGATATTTTCAAGAACAGAAAAGGGTTGGGGCAGGAATGGTGTTCCTTGAGCCTTTGCTATTTTCCAGAACCACAGGTCTCAGGTAAATTTCAGCCTTGCTATATTAAAGAGCATCATTCTGTTTTTTATGAAATTCTAAAAAGGCAAAACTAAGGTACAGTGGTAGCTGGGTGGCTGCCTGGGGGCAACGGTGGGCATGAGTACTGACTATAAAAAATCATATGGAAACTTTTGAGGGTGACAGAAATGTTCAAAATCTTGATTGTGGTGATGGTTGCATTGCATATACATTTCCCCAAATTCGTGGAACTATACGCTTAAAATGGGTGCATCTGATTCTATGTAACTCTATCTCAATAAGATTGATTTTCAAAACTGTAAGAGGGTTAGATCATAGTGGCCATGAGTTCAGACATAGAAGCCAGGCATCACTTGTGAATTGTGAGATGGATACTGGACAATTGCTCATCCTCGCTGAGTATCGTTTCCTCCCTTAATGCCCACCTCCTAAGGTTGCTTAGAGCTGTAAAGAATCCAACTACTAAGAACTCAACCGTAATGTCCATTATTGCTGGTACAATTGTTACTCTGCACTTCCCTTCAGCTGTGTCTCTCAGGCAATGTGATGCAGTGGACAGAGAATGAGATTTCAAGGCAGAGTGTCTGGGTTGGAGGTTCTTTACCTTCAATGCCTTCAGCCGTAAAACAAGAAACAGAATAATCTCAGCTCAGCTATATTGCAGCATGGTGGTGAAAATCAAATGTGAACATGCATATAAGCTAAAGCATTATCATAAGTGGAAACAAGCCAGTAAATGGAGTTCTTTTGCTTCTTTATGCCTCTGTATTTTCTAATTTGCTTTTCACAAAGAAGATGAATTATCCTTATAATCAGGAAAATATGTAAAGTAAATTCCATTTCAGAAAAAAGATGCTGTAGGCCTGGAATAAGTACTTATTTATCTGAAAAGTAGGTATATAAGAAGAGGTGATTACATAATTATCTTCTAAGGAGGTCCCTTTTGGAAGTGGAAGAGGGTGCTATCGCTAATTACACCAGGACAACTTGCATAAACCGGCACTACCTGGAGAAAAGTGAGAATGTCTGTTCATCTACATGTAAAGGATATGTAAACAAAAATTCACTCACAAGTGCCTCTTAAAAATCAATAATGTACCACTTGAGGGTGCTTCTTATTTATTTATTTACTCTTTTTTCTCCCAGTTTTATTGAGAAATAATTGACAAACACACTAAGTTTAAGGCATACAGCATGATGGTTTGATTCATGTACCTATATTGTAAAATGATTATTGCAAAAGGTTTAGTTAACATGCATCTTCTCAAATAAATACCAGATAAAGACAAGAAAAAGAAAGGAAAAAAAGGAAGAAAATCTCCTTATAATGAGAACAGTTAGGATTTACTCTCTTAACTTTCCTATATATCGTGCAACAGTGTAAACTATAGTCACCTTGTTGTACATTACACCCCTAGTACTTGTTTGTTTGATAAGTGGAAGATGATCTTTTTTAAAAAAAATAATTAATTAATTTTTGGCTGCTTTGGGTCTTTGTTGCTGCGTGCGGGCTTTCTCTAGTTGCAGTGAGTGGGGGTTACTCTTCGTTGTAGTGCACAGGCTTCTCATTGTGGTGGCTTCTCTTGTTGTGGAGCACGGGCTCTAGGCGCATGGGCTTCAGTAGTTGTGGCGCATGGGCTCAGTAGTTGTGGCTCGCGGGCTCTAGAGTGCAGGCCTAGTAGTTGTGGTGCACAGGCTTAGTTGCTCCACGGCATGTGGGATCTTCCCGGACCAGGGCTCGAACCAGTGTCCCCTGCATTGGCAGGCAGATTGTTAACCACTACGCCACCAGGGAAGTCCCTGGAAGTCTGTACATTTTGACCACCTTCCTCCAATTTTCCCTACCCTCACCCTCTGCCTCTGGTAACCACATGGTTTTTCTTTCTTTTATATTTCATATATAAATGAGATAATATAATGTTTGTCTTTCTCTGTCTGACTTATTTTACTTAGCATAATGCCTTCAAGGTCCATCCATGTTGTTGCAAATGGTAGGATTTCTTCATTTGTTATGGTTGGATAATATTCCATTGTGTTTATATTCCCCCAACTTCTTTATCCATTCTTTTATCAATGGGCACTTAGTTTGTTTCTGTGTCTTGGCTCTTGTAAGTAATGCTGCTGTGAACGTGGTGGTACAGATATCTTTTCAAGTTAGTGTTTTTGTTTCAGAAATGGAATTACTGAAGCATACGGTGATTCTACTTTTAATTTTTTGATGCTCCTCCATATTGTTTTCCATGATGGCTGCACCGATTTACAGTCCTACCAACAGTGCACGAGGATTCCCTTTTCTCCGCATCCATGCTGACATTTGTTATCTCTTGTCGTTTTGGTAATAGCCATTCTCACATTAGGCATGAGGTGATAGCTCATTGTGGCTTTAATTTGCATTTCCCTAAGGACTATGATGTTGATTATCCTTACATGTACCTGTTGGCCTTTTATATATCTTCTTCGAAAAATGCCTGTCCAGGTCGTCTGCCCATTTAAAAAATTGAGTTGTTTGGTTTGTTGTTGTTGTTGAGTTGCATGAGTACTTTATATATTTTGGATATTAACTCCCTATCAAATATATGGTTTGCAAATAGATTTTTTCCCATTCCATAGATTGTTTTTTAACTTTACTGGTGGTTTCTTTTGCTGTACAGAAGCTATTTCATTTGATATAATTCCACTTGTTTATTTTTTATTTTATTACTTGTTCTTTAGCTGTCATATTTAAAAATTCATTGCCAAGCTCATGCAGCTCAATATCAAAAAAACAAACAACCCAATCCAAAAATGAGCAGAAGACCTAAATAGACATTTCTCCAAAGAAGATATACAGATGGCCAACAAACACATGAAAGGATGCTCAACATCACTAATCATTAGAGAAATGCAAATCAAAAC
>NC_041221.1:8573585-8573712 GCF_002837175.3 Physeter macrocephalus
CGCGCCCCGGTCTGGGAGGATCCCACATGCTGTGGAGCGGCTGGCTCCGCCGTGAGCCATGGCCAATGAGCCTGTGCGTCCGGAGCCTGTCCTCCGCAACGGGAGAGGCCACGGCAGAGGGAGGCCC
>NC_041221.1:8573965-8577097 GCF_002837175.3 Physeter macrocephalus
AACAAATACTGTATGCTGACACATATATATGGAATCTAAAAAGAAAAAGAAAAAGAAAAAATGGTTCTGATGAACCTAGGGGCAGGACAGGAATAAAGGCGCTGACGTAGAGAATGGACTTGAGGACACGGGGAGGGGGAAGGGTAAGCTGGGACGGAGTGAAAGAGTGGCATGGACATATATACACTACCAAATGTAAAATAGATAGCTAGTGGGAAGCAGCCGCATAGCACAGGGAGATCATCTCGGTGCTTTGTGACCACCTAGAGAGGTGGGATAGGGAGGGTGGGAGGGAGATGCAAGAGGGAGGGGATATGGGGATATATGTATATGTATAGCTGACTCACTTTGTTATACAGCAGAAACTAACACACCATTGTAAAGCAATTATACTCCAATAAAGATGTTAAAAAAAATTCATTGCCAAGACTCGTGTGCAGGAGCTTTATTCTTATGTTTTCTTCTAGGAGTTTCATAGTTTCAGGTCTAACATTTAAGCCTTCAATCCATTTTGAGTTAATTTTTGTGAGTGGTGTAAGATAGCATTGACAGCCCTGGAATATAGTCTATATTTAAATAAAAATATTTTATCAATGTTAAATTTCCTGAACTGACAACTGTGTTTATTTTAAAGAGAATATCCTTGTTCATAGGAAATACACATCGAAATATTAGGAGGTAAGGAGGAATGATGTATGAAATCTACTTTCAAAAGTTCCAGAGAAAACAAATTGTGTACAAAGTCATTTACCATGAGAATTTGAGAGAGAATATGATGAGACAAATGTAGCAAAATATTAAAAATGGATGAATCCAAGTAAAGTTTCCATGGGAATGCTCTGGATTATTCTTGCTTTGTAAATTCAATGTTATTGTGAAATGCAAAGTTTTAAAAAATTCAGGAAGGTGCTAAGTAGTGATGAGTAAATGAGGGCCCAAAGTTTGGAGACCTCAGGGTATCATTAAATCTCCAGATGAAAGTGGGGCAGCTGCAGAGATAAGCGGGAGGCAGAGACACTTCATGTGGTTTAGAAGGACAGGGGAGCATCGGGACATAAGTTTCTTTTTTGCTGTTGTAATTTGGACTATGTAGGTTTCGTTGGGGCCAGCATGGGGGACAGGAAATAGACAGGCACTGAGTGCCCATGAATCTGGCTCTTCTCGAAATTGAGATCCTGGGAGACTGAGATTGTCCAGTAAGGGTTCATCGCCTCCCAAACCTGGGCGCTTTATGGATTATAATACAAAATGAAAATGCAAATTGCTATCACAAAGGAAGGTATCCTATAACACCTCGAGTTATTTTCTCCCCAAAGTCCAGTGTCAGTCCCAGCATCAGATCAAGCACAGAAACACCAGAAAATGTCACAGCTGAAGGATTTGTCCAGGTGCCAGGCACGGAGGTGGTGAAGTAGGACAACGAGCTAAAGTGAAAGTAACAATCAAGTCTTGGTTCTCTTACTGTGAAAGTGCAAGCAAGAGGCAAAAAAGAGGTTCCAACTCCCTGGTGTCCCATTTCCCCCACGGAATGGCATCAGGCGAGGGTCAGGCAGACAGAGTAGGGTGGGTACTTGCCAAGAGGGGAAAGCCTGGAGTGGAAAAGTACTCGGTCAGAGTGGAGAAAATTTCCTCAGGCAGCACCTTGTTGAGGAGGTTTTGGTGGAGGCTCCTGGGCTAGGAATGCAGACATCTGCGTGAGCATGGCTGGCCTGGGGGACCTCAGTTCTTGACAGCGACCCCCTCCAGAAGATGGCAGTGCATCAAGTCTGATGTGGGGATGGCAGCTTCCTCCCATGAGTCCTGCGGGGCAATGCCTTGTGTTAGTCAAAGTTCCCCAGAGAAATAGAACCCATGGGATGTGTGGGTAGATAGACAGATACATAAACAGAGATTATTATAAGGAATGGCTCATAAGATTATGGAGACTGAGAAGTCTAGACCCAGGAGAACCAATGATAGATTTCCAGTCCACGTTCAAAGTCCTGAGGACCAGGAGAGCTGATGGCGTGAGTGCCAGTCCAAGTCTCAGTCCAATGTTAGGAGAAGGCCAGTGTCCCAGCTTGGAGACAGTCAGGCAGAGAGCCTACGGTCTGACCTGGAAGATCACACAGAGGGTTTTGGCTGGAGCTGGACTCCTTACATTTTCTGAGTAAGAAAATCTGAGCTAAGTTGGAGACTGTCTTCCTTCAGGTGGTGGTGGGTTGCACTTTCTCCTTGTAGGATCCCAGTTAGTATGTGGGGACTGCAGTTGGAATGCACAGGTCCAGACTCTCTCAGCTCCTCGAAGCAGGCTGCCCTTGGTGTGTGCACAGGGTGGCATCAGTGCCTTGCTGGCACTTGGCGTACTGGTGGTGCGTGAGCCACTCCTGACTTCATCTCTTTCCTCTCCTGTCTTCTGCAAGACACTGCTTGTTGTGACACTTCAGGGAACTCGGAGTGGGCGTGTGCTCCTTGAGGCCGCCCTGCACCAATGTTCATAGCCCACATGGCATGGGACCACCACCAGCTGAGGTGTATTAGAATCCTTGGTGGAGAGTTCTAAAGCTCCAGGCCAGCGCAGGTGGAAGGCGAAAACCACAGCCTGGTGAAACAGAGATGGACTCCACACACATCCTCAAGAAGTAATTTTTTTTTTTTTTTTTTTTTTGTGGTATGCTGGCCTCCCTCTGCCGTGGCCTCCCCCTGCCGTGGCCTCCCC
This sequence comes from Physeter macrocephalus, assembly GCF_002837175.3. Lineage (NCBI taxonomy): Eukaryota > Metazoa > Chordata > Mammalia > Artiodactyla > Physeteridae > Physeter > Physeter macrocephalus. The sequence goes on from NC_041221.1 coordinate 8,576,664, forward strand.
CGTTGCGGAGCACAGGCTCCGGACGCGCAGGCCCAGCGGCCACGGCTCACGGGCCCAGCCGCTCCGTGGCACGTGGGATTCTCCCAGACCGGGGCGCGAACCCGGTTCCCCTGCATCGGCAGGCGGACGCGCAACCGCTGCGCCACCAGGGAAGCCCCCTCAAGAAGTAATTTAAATTCACTCCACAACAGGGGAAACAGTAAAGGGAAAGCAGAGCCCAGGCGAGAGCAGAGGTGGGAACGTGGTTTTAAAAATCACGAGGGTGGGGCTTCCCTGGTGGCGCAGTGGTTGGGAGCCCGCCTGCCGATGCAGGAGACACGCGTTCGTGCCCCGGTCCGGGAGGATCCCACGTGCCACGGAGAGGCTGGGCCCGTGAGCCATGGCCGCTGAGCCTGCGCGTCCGGAGCCTGTGCTCCGCAACGGGAGAGAGGCCA
>NC_041221.1:8577127-8579094 GCF_002837175.3 Physeter macrocephalus
CTGGGCCCGTGAGCCACGGCCGCTGAGCCTGCGCGTCCGGAGCCTGTGCTCCGCAACGGGAGAGGCCACAACAGTGAGAGGCCCGCAACACACAAAAAAAAAAAAACAACAAAAAAAATCACAAGGGTGGTGAGCAAGATCACAGAAGACTACAGCCAATCCTGACTTTCAAGAGAAGGAAGGCTATCCTTGGACAACTATTAAAAGTCATCGCACGATTAAAACACAGAGATGCACACAGCCTAGGCTGACCTTGGCTCTCAACACTGCTCAACGGCTTTGGAACCTCAGGCAGGGAACTTGAACTACACCTCAGTCTCCTCATGTGTAACTTGGTGAGTTTCACAGTATCTCTTTCGTCGGGTTGTTGAGAGGATTAAATGAGATGATGCTTATAAAAGCATGAGATGGTTTTGACCCACTCTGAGGGCTCAATGAGTGCTAAATGTAAATATCCATACATATTTATATACTACATGTATTCACGTATTCATATATATGCCTGTATATAATGTTACATGTGCAAGTAACTACATACATATATATAGTGGTGAAGTGTATTTGCGGTGAAAGTAAATCTAGTAGACAGTGGAGATCATCTGTCCAAACTTTAAAAGGAATCATACACTGAAGAGTGACTTTTGTTTAACTGTGGAGATGGGCAGTTTTTCTTTCCTGAAAGGCATATTTATTAAGGACAGAAGCCCGTGTTAACTCACCGTGGAAATGAAAAGGGACACGTCCCTAACGTCAGGAAGTGCGAAACGGAAGATTGTTATGGTTTACGTTGCTGACATTGCATGTGCTCGCATGCACCCGCGTACACTCAGGCACACGTGCAGGAATCCCGGGGCTGCGTGTGTGTGTATGTGGGACCAGGGCCTTGATTCCTCCTAAGGCCTCGGCTCTTCGAGGCTCATCTTCTTCCCTTCATTCTTTCCTCTTTTTCTTCTTTATGTTCTTTTCATATTTCCCTGTTTCTGCTTTGTCCTTCTCGTGTGTTTACCTCTTACATCCTCGGTAGCTACGTTTATTCATTTGAAAGTCGAAAAGAAGGTAAGAGGAAAAGGCGTTTGTAACCTACAAGTCCTTCTTTATGAGGGAAACATCTGTCCTTGTTCAAAAATAGCCATGACACTTGTTTCATGTAACACAGGAAGGACCCGGAAAAGCGTATTTCTACTTAACCCGTGGTGGTGAATCTTGTGGTCATCAGTGGGCTGTGAAAGCAGAGGGAAGGGTCCGTAGGGAGGCCCTGGGCTGCTGCTCTCCATCCAGAGAATTTCTGGCATGTTCCATGGCCATGGCCTCCTCAGGACACATGACTCTCCATCCCCTCAGTTCCCCTGTGGAGGCTGCAATGTCTCCCCCCATTCAGCTCCACTAGTCACTCTCAGGGGCCCTCACCCTGCCTTGGTGTGTGAGACAGCTCTGAACACAGGTTTCCACTCATGGTAAACTTATGGAGACCTTGTTCATACGTGATAAGAAGAGAAACGTAGATGTAGAGAAAGGATGTGTGGACACATGTAGGGAAGGGGAGGGTGTGATGAATTGGGAGATTAGGTTTGACATAAATACACTACCATGTCTAAAATAGCTAGCTAGTGGGCACCTGCTGTACAGCACAGGGAGCTCAGCTCGGTGCTCTGTGATGACCTAGATGGGTGGGGTGGGGAGGTCCAAGGGGGAGGGGATATATGCATACATAGAGCTGATACACTTCACTGTACAGCAGAAACAAACACGACATTGTAAAGCGATTATACTCCAATAGAAAAAAAAGCAATGGAGACTATTATATGTTGATACTAACCCCAATGGGAGATTTCGTTACTTGGTAGGAACTATTTGGGAATCTTACAACCCTGTGTTTTTTTTTTTTTTTTGCGGTACGCGGGCCTCTCACTGCCGTGGCCTCTCCCGTTGCGGAGCACAGGCTCCGGACGCGCAGGCTCGGCGGCCAC
>NC_041221.1:8579111-8583699 GCF_002837175.3 Physeter macrocephalus
CGGGCCCAGCCGCTCCGCGGCATGTGGGATCTTCCCGGACCGGGGCACGAACCCGTGTCCCCTACATCGGCAGGCGGACTCCCAACCACTGCGCCACCAGGGAAGCCCCACCCCTGTGTTTTCCGAGCACTACAATGCAGTGGAATGATGCGCCCACATGCATTTTGTTTTTCTTCAGAACAACATAGATGCGTCTATGTGACGTAGATGCATTTAACTAAATCAGTGAATTTATTGGGAGGAAACAGTCTGTATGCTAATTTAAAAAACCCCCATAGGTATGAAGACAGAATGCAGGAAAAAAAGAGAAAGAGACATTTTATAACACTTGCATTCTAGTAACTTGTATTTTGTACATAAAAGAGAACTGATTTTTATTATTTTCTTCTATTATTTTTTTTTATTATTCTCAAACACTGATGACAAAGGGGTAAATTTGATGGATTTTTTTAGTATAGTATAGAAAATGAAAATCTAAGTTTTTTAAAAAATTAATTAATTAATTTATGGCTGTGTTGCGTCTTCGTTTCTGTGCGAGGGCTTTCTCTAGTTGCGGCGAGCGGGGGCCACTCTTCATCGTGGTGTGCGTGCCTCTCACTATCGCGGCCTCTCTTGCTGCGGAGCACAGGCTCCGGACGCGCAGGCTCAGCGGCCACGGCTCACGGGTCCAGCCGCTCCGCGGCACGTGGGATCCTCCCGGACCGGGGCGCGAACCCGGTTCCCCTGCATTGGCAGGCAGATTCTCAACCACTGCGCCACCAGGGAAGCCCGAAAGTCTAATTATTTTATTCTTCCTCTTTACTCGGTTGCTACCTATTTACATTCATGGCTAAAGAACTACTTTTGCAGTTGACTGGATGTGACACTTATTTCAAAACAATGTGAAGGTCCACAATTCTCATCATCCCAGCATAAAGCCAAGTGGAATGCCTATTATTCAAAACACTGTGCAAGGAAACCAATTATTGTGAAGAACATAAGTATATGTTAAATGTCTTCACGTGAATATCGGTCCATGTCAAGTGATTTTCAAATGCAGATTTCTTTTTAGTTCACAGGAAGCCAAGCAAGCCAGTGACTTTTTAGGATGACATTTTATTTCATGTTTTATAAATTCCTGATGTCTCTTGTGTACAGTAACTTACACCCTGTGATGTGGAAGGAGGGGTCCCTGAGCTTCTCCAGCAGCAGGGAATTTCCTGCCTGCTGAAAGCCAAGACTTTCAGCTTTGGAGAGGAGACAGGTGACTGAGGGAGAATAAAGTTGTGGACACTCCTATCCCCATATTACACCTGGTTACAACGTGGGCCAAAAGAAGGCACCCCTCCACTCTGGGGGGGCTAAAATAGAGACTAGGTGAGAGCCGATGGTGCAGGCTAAGATATACTAACAGTGGGACCCAGCTCTCGTAAGTCCCCAAAAGATGTTTTGATTTTCAGTCCCCTTACTCCCTAAGAATCAGAGAGCAATTCCTTTCCATTTTGCATCTCAAACCAGGGTGGGATGGCACTTTTTCTATGGAAAGCTGGGGTCTAGAGGCAATTCTATTTATGGAACAAAATTTTGGAGACTAAAGAACTCTACACTTTGGGATAGAATCAAAATTTCAATTTTCTGCTCAAGCTTGAAGCCTTAGACCTAGGCAGACCTCTCTCTCTCTGTCTCTCCCCCCTCCACCCCGTTATCTCCCTCCCACCCTCTTTTTCTCTGTGTGTCTTTCTTTTCTTCTTAGGGAAAGTATAGTTTTTGGTCACAGCCCTTGTCTTTGAATCATGTACATTGAGAGAACATAAACTGCAGTCCTTTTAGTACTTTAGATCCTACACTTTTAGCTCATTGGACATCAGTGAAGGTATCTCAATTCAAATGATCACTGGGAGGGGCTGGATGGAAGAGAGCATTCCCAATATGGGAGGATGGTTTGAAACAGCAATTATCCTCAAGATTTTTGTGGCTGCTTGTATCTGTCCCCTACATATAACAAAACACATAATCAGCAACCACTGGTACAAATTATCCTCTTGTGACTTCTGGTTTGCAAATATTTTCTCCCAGACTGCAGCTTGTCTTTTCACCCTTTTAATGAAACCTTTCACAAAGTAAAAATTTTGAATTTTAGTGAGGTACAATTTATAAATTGATTATTTTATGCATATGTTTTTGACATCATGTCTAGAACCCTTTGCCATTCCCTAGGTTATGAAAGTGTTCTACTCTTATACTCTAAAAGTTTTATAGTTTTACACTTTACATTTAAATCTATGTTCCATTTTGAATTACTGTTTACAAGAGGTGAGTTTAGTCAGTTTCATTTTCTTTTGCCTATGGATACCCAGTTGCTCCAGCACCTTTTGTTGAAAGACCATCCTTCCTCCATTGAGTTACTTTTGTATCTTTACCAAAAGTTTTGAATTTTGCCTCTTATAGAGCACGCAGCCCAAATTCAGATGCAATGAAACCATCAGTACTGTGGTTTCAAGCATCCCATTCTGTGGCTGTTTCTTACGTGCACGTGTGTCATCAAGAACAAGTTGCTCTGAGAGCCGAATACAACAGGGAACTTACTGGCAGGCTGAGCAGATTGAGAGAAATAGAGAGTTAGTTTGTAGACTGGAGAAAACATTCTTACCAAGATGCGCTGGGTTAGGTGCAAGTGGCCTTTGAGGCCTTCAGACAGCCATCTTGGGAATGCTTGGAAGGTTCAGAGAAATGCTGGTGCATTGTTGAGGCAGTCCTCGGGATGCAGCTTAAACCTAATGAGCCGTTGCCTCCCATGTTAACAGAGCTTAGAATCCTGGTTCGCAAAAGACAACTATGATTTGAAAATGCCTCTTGCCTTAAGATCTCCCCAGAGAAGTGACAAAAACCAAGCAACTCCATTTTTTTTTTTTTTTTTTTGCACAAGGTATGAACTGATGTCAAATTCATAGGTAGGATGCAGTTTATTTGCTTGAGTCACGGGACCCTGGATTTCCTGGGTAATAAGATGTGGCCACCATAACATAAACTTCCACTTGGGAAATCACTCCTTCAAATAAGGCTGTTGACTTCCCTTCTGGTTGACTTCTGCTCCTTTGCATACATGTCGTGCTTTGGGCTTGGGGACACAGGACCACTGCACAGGGGCAGGATTGACCAAGATGAAGGGCCTGCAGACTTTCTGCTGAGGGGTTTGACTGAACGTAAAACAGAATGGTTGCCAGCTGGCCTCTGGAGTCCACCAGCACAGTTGGCTCCATGGAAACCACCACCAGCCTCTTGTCAGACCCAGAGTGACTGTGTGCTTAAAACAGGCTCTCAGCAATGTTATATCTGGCTGAAAATTTTTAAATGTTTATGACCTGGCAGTTGGTCAATTCAAGGACCAAAGTGCAGTTTAATTCCCCAAGAAATAAAATCTAGGGTATAAAGGAAAGAATTTCCCCAAGAGAAGAAGAATAAAATTGAAGGACCCTGGAGGAGAAAAGCAAATCATAAGGATAGCAGCATTGTTGGACCTGTTGAGGGCCCAGCTCATTGTCATGGGCACAGGAGGTGCTGTGCTTACCTGTCATGAATAATTTGTGATCTCACGCAGGACTCCTGCTCCACCATATCTCCAGCAGCTTTTATGTGTTCACCACTTTTATTGAGTTTACTCCGTGGGTCTAGTGAACAGACTGCAGACCATAAGGTGAAGGGATGCTAGTGTGAATAGGAAAGAGACAGCCTTTGAAGGCCAAGTTGGACTTTTTTTGCACTTTAAAAAAATTGTGGTAAAATACACGTATAAAATCTACCATCTTAACCATTTTTAAGTGTACAGTTCAGTGATATTAAATACATTCGCAGAGTTGGGCAGTCATCACGATCATCCATCCCCAGAACTCTTTTCATCTCGTAAAACTCTTATCTATAGGAAACTCTATTCCTATTAAACAGTAACTCCCTGTTCCCCCTCCCCCCGGCCCTGGCTCTCACCGATCTACTTTCTGTCTATGAATCATATTGGAATCAATATGGAATCATATTGTTTTTGTCCTTTTGTGTCTGGCTTATTCCACTTAGCAAAATGTCCTCAAGGTTCATCCACATTGTAGCATATTGCAGAATTTCCTTCTTTTTAAAGGCTGAATAACATTCAGTTGTATATATAGACCACATTTTTCTTATCCGTTCATCAGTTGATAGACACTTGGGTTGCTTCCACACTTTAGCTATCGTGACTAATACAGCCTTGAACATGGGTGTACAAATATCTCTTTCAGACATTGCTTTCAATTCTTTTGTGTCTATACCTGGATCACATACTGGATCATACGGTAATGATATTTACAAGTTTTTGAAGAACTGCCATACTGTTTTCCACAGTGGCTATACCATTTTACATTCCCACCAACGGTGCACTAGTGTTACAATTTCTCCACGTCCTTGCCAACACTTGCTATCTGCTGATTTTGTTTTATAATAACCATCCTTTTTTGTTTTAACATCTTTATTGGAGTATAATTGCTTTACAATGGTGTGTTAGTTTCTGCTTTACAACAAAGTGAATCAGTTATACATATACATATGTTCCCATATCTCTTCCCTCTTGCGTCTCCCTCCC
>NC_041221.1:8583713-8599868 GCF_002837175.3 Physeter macrocephalus
CACCGAGCTGATCTCCCTGTGCTATGTGGCTGCTTCCCACTAGCTATCTATTTTACGTTTGGTAGTGTATATATGTCCATGCCACTCTCTCACTTTGTCACAGCTTACCCCTCCCCCTCCCCATATCCTCAAGTCCATCCTAATGGGTGAGGTGATATCTCATTATGGCTTACATTTCACTAATGATTAGTAATGTTGAGTGCCTTTTCATGTGCTAATTGGCCATTCAGTATATCTTCCTTGGAGAAATGTCTATTCAGGTCCTTTGCCCAATTTTGAATCGCCATGTTTGGTTTTTTTTTGTTCTTGGGTACCAGGTTAGACCTTTGAAAGGGAGTATAGGGCTGTTTAAAAAAAAAAAAAAATTAGTGTGGCCCAGGAAGCTAAGCCTGAAATGGGGAGGCTAAAACTTGTGTCAGCTTCAAAACCAAGTTGTTTTTTTTGGGTTTTTTTGAGATTAAGCCAATAATGTGGCTTCTGTGAGTCTCAGATTCTTTAAAGGCAAGAAGTTGGGGGCTTAGCTTGTGTTGCTTTCTGAGAGTGGAGGGATGATTAGAAGTGTCTGGAAAACAGCCACATGGAAACCCATCCAAAATAGAATGAACCGCTGCCTCAGCTTTCCATTTGTTTTATAGGTTTCATTTGAAAAGATGCTGCTCTTTAACTCTCCATACATTGCCTCCCATTTCTAGGACATGTCATGGGTGTGTCTGAAGGAGTAGGAAGTGTTCAGAGCGAGGCAGATGTCACTGGTGAGTTTAATTCATCAAGGATCTGCAGGACACCCACTGGGAAGCTGGCACTGGGCCTAGCGGGCACTCTGAAAGAAAAAACAGGGAATGCCAAGATGTCTGAATGATACAAAAACCCTGAAGAATTTCCAAGCTCACTATGGAGAGATGTCAACCCAGGCACAGTGAAATAAAAGTGCAGTGGGGTGTAATGGTTAGAAAAAGAAGGGATGGGCAGGCAGTTACCAGGATAGGGGAGTGTTGCCACCCTGGTCTGGCTCACAACCCCTTAGCAGGTGGCACTGACCTTCAGGATAAGTGTCAGTAAGACCCATAATGCTTGCACTTCACTCCCCTTTCTCAGCTCCTGTCCTCTCGCAGAGGGCAGTGGGTAGGCTGAGGGACAGATGGGAGGGGTTTGCCATCAACTGTTATGGTGGCAGATACTCATTCAGGGAGCTCTGCTTCTAACCCTGCTGGAAAGCTCCACTCTGAGACTGTAGTGTACCATCTTGGCTGGAAGGTCCTTCCCTGAGATCTAGCATCAATATAGCAGAAGGACATAAGTGCCTCCTCTCAACCAGGAAGGTGAAAGCAAAGTTTCCTTTAATCAGCAGGGGTTGTAGGTAATCCTGGTCATTCTTTTCCATGGTTAAGCGAGTGCAAGGCTCAACAGGGATATTAAGCCAAGCCGTTTCAATTTCAGTTTCTTGTCATCTTAATTTTGAAGACTAGTATGGGCTTCTCAATGCTCATTGAAGAAAACCTCTAAAATACGACAATATTGGTGAACCCAAAATACAACTGACAAGTTGGACTTTTTAGACTTAGAGATTTTGAAAATATTTGTAAGATGGGTATTTTCAAGAAAACGTTCACCATTCCCACCATTCAAATACGAGTTGTTTCCTGGAAGACCTTTAAATAAACCTGTATGTTCAACCCACTCATCTGCCAATAAAGCCTGAAATAACTGGGATGTGGGCCTGTCACCCCAGCTGGGTCTCCTTTATCTCCCATTGGTGTTTTCTGATGATGCCAAACAGAGAACCAGAGGCTATAGTCTGACCCCTTCACCGTCATACTTCCCTCTGGTTGAGAGTCAGTTGGAGGTAAGCCTAGGCTCCTAGAGGCTCTTCTGATTATGTCCCATGTCCCTTCGATGTCTGCCTAGCAGATGTCTGTCCATAGGGAAATGCAGATCAAAACCACAATGAGATACAACTTCATACCCACTGGGATGACTGTAATCAAAATGACAGATGGTAATAAATATTGGCAAGGATGTGGACAAATTTGGACCCTCACAGACTGCTGATGGGAATATAAAGTGGTGCAGCTGCTTTGGAAAGCAGTCCAGAAGTTCTTCAAAATGTTAAACATTGAATTACCATATGATCCAACAATTCCACTCCCAGGTATATACCCAAGAGAAATGAGAACAAGTCCTCTTCCATATGCTGGAAAAGCTATTCAGGAGCTGTTACAGCTGTAACCCATGTAGGCAGCCAACATGCATTCACTCATGTAATTCATTCATTCAACAAATGTTGAGTGTCTACTGTATGTCAGGTACTGGGAAACAGTAGTGAACAAAGAGATAAAAGGTCCTGCCCTCATTTACCTTACAAGGCAGTGGGGAGAAGGACACAGGCTATTAACTACATAAGTAGAATATGTACTGAATTAGATAGGGGTGTGGGGGTCAGGGAAGATATTGCAATTTTAAATATGATCATCAGAGAAGGCCTCACTGGAAAAGGTATAGCTTGAATGAAGACCCTAAGGAGATGTGGAAATGAGTCAGACAAATTTCTGGAAGAACAATGTTTAAGACAACATTACCTCAAGGGCAGTGACCCTGAGGTGAGTGTGTGCCTGGCACATCCCCGGGGCAGCAAGACCAGAGAGGCTGGATGTGAGTGGGTGGGTGGGTGAGGCTGCCGTAAGGGTGATGACTTTTTATCTGAATGAAATGGGAAGGGTTTGGGGCAGAGAGGTGACATGAAGTGACTTGGGCTTTAGAAGGATCCCTCTGACTCTTTTGTGGGGTGAGTTGCTTTGCTCACTGGTGCTCAGGACAAGGGGAAGTCAGGGGGACCAGTTAGGAGGCTATTGCAATAATCCAGCAAGAAATGATAACATCTTGGACCAGGAGATCGCAGTGGAGCTGGTGACTTGAAGGATTTCTCCCAGTGCCCTTGGAAGAGTGGCGGTGGATGAAGTCGTGTGAGGTTTTGTTGTAGAGCTAGAAAGAGAGAATCTGGGTGAGTAAAATTGAGATGGATCAAGGAATGTCGAGAGGCGATACGGGCTCTCAAGCAGGATGCTGTGTATTTATACTCAGCAAAAGGAAAAGGCTGGTGTCCTAGTCAAAAGATTGCAGCTGTCCATCTACCATAAAATTACAGAATTAATCCAGTTGCTGAGTTCACTATAAATGATGGCAGGAAGCAACATATGTAAATTGAGAGGATAAAATTGCTTCGTTGGCTTGGTTTCCAAATCATGGAAAGAAAAACACACCACATCAGTTTATTGAACAAACACACAGAGGTGCTTCTGAGCCACAAGGCTGAAAACCGTTTATGTTTACTTTCATAATTGGTTTTCTGGATTGGCTGAGAACATAATACCACCATCCCCTTCAATAGCCTGTGGAAAAATTGATTCCTTTTCTTATAGTTTCATTTCTTTCTTCCTCCACTTTGTGTGGTTGTAATAATTGCCGCCTTTGGGTGGTTCAATTGCCCTGTGTGGAAAATAAAGCAAAATATATACACACACATATACATATAATGGATAGGTCTGGAAGAGCCTCTTTTTCTAAGGATATGTAATAAAAGATACATATTTACTTTAGGAAATTTCCTCCTTGATTGAATTTAAAATGTGTTGAATGTTGAAACTTTGATTTCCTTGTAGGTTTTCAGGAGCATAATTATTCCTTCAAATCCTTCCTGCCCGTAATAGGTGATGAGGATGGAGCAGTGAACAAAACAGATCAAACTCCACTTTATGGAGTTACAGCCTAGTTGCGGGAGACAGGAAATGAACAAATAAGTAAGTGTAAAGTAGTATGTCAGATATGAGCTCTACCGAGAAAAACAAGCAAAGATGTGGATGAGGTGCTCCAGGGTAGAGGTGGTTGCCAATTAAATGGGGTGTGCAGGGAAGTCTCCCCAAGACACATTTATTTACTGTCTGCACTAAAGACCTAGAGGTGGTGAGGGAGCCATGCAGGTGTCTGGGGGAGGAGAGAATAGTAGGTGCAAAGGCCCAGAGGCAGGAGGACTGTCCAGGACCCCACGTGGTTGGGGCAGAGTGAATGGGCTGAGTAGTAAGAGACGGGGGAAGATTGGTAATGGGAAGGAGCACAACAAATAGGTGCTCATTGAACCTAAGTTCTCCTAACAGCCTTCTCTATGAGAAAGGATGCCAGAGGAGGGACAAGCCATGTTTAGAAGGATTGTGAAAAGACAGAATGCGTTAAGATGCTTGCAAATCATGTATCCAATAAGGGACTTGTATCCAGGTTATATAAAGAACTCTTACAAGTCAATAATAAAAAGATAAATAACCTAGTTAAAACTTACAAAACAGAAATAGAGTCACAGAGGTAGAAAACAAACTTATGGTTACTAAGGGGAAAGGGGAGGGAGGGATAAAGTGGGAGATTGGGATTGACATATGCACACTACTATATATAAAATAGATAATTAATAAGGACCTACTGTATAGCACAGGGAACTCTACTCAATGTAATTACCTATATGGGAAAAGAATCTAAAAAATAATGGATATATGTATATGTATAACTGATTCACTTTGCTGTACAGCAGAAACTAACACAACATTGTAAATCAGCTATATTCCAATAAAAATTAATTTTTAAAAATGTGCAGAGGATTCGAATAGACATTTCTAAAAAGAAGATCTGCAAATGGCTTATATAAATTGCATTTCCCTAATAGCTCACGATATTGAGTGTGAAAAGATGTTCAACATCATTAACCATTAGGGAAATACAAATCAAAACCACAATGAGCTACCACTTCACACCCACTAGGATGGTTATAATGAAAAAAACAGGTAATAACAAGTGTTGTCAATGATGTGGAGAAATTGGAACTCTCATAGATTGCTGTTGAGAATGTAAAGTGATTCAGCTTCTTTAGAAAACAGCCTGGAAATTCCTTAAAATGTTAAACATAGGATTAACAAATGATCCAACAATTACACACTTTAGTATATATTCAGGAGAAATGAAAACATGTGCCCACATAGAAACTTGTACACAAATGTTCATAGCAGCATTGTTCACTGTAGTCAAGGTTATTTGTGGAAACAGCTCACACGGCCATCAACTGATGAATGGATAAATAAAATGTGGTATATCCATATAATGGAATATTAATTGGCAATAAAAAGAGGGATGCTTAAATTCTTCAACACGAATGACCCTTGAGACAATTTGCTAAATGAAAGAAGCCAGATACAAGAGACTACGTACTGTGTGATTCCATTTATAGAAAATTTCCAAGACAGGCAAATCCAGAGATAGAATGCAGATTAGTGATTGCCAGGGCCTTGGGGTAGGGGATAAAGGGGTTGGGAGTTTTCTTTTGGGGGTAATGAAAAGGTTCTAAAATTGCCTGTGGTGGTAGTTGCACAACTCTGTGAATACATTAAAAACCATGGAATTGTGTACTTTAAGTGGGTGAGTTGTATGATATGTAAGTTACATTCTCTTAAAGCTATTAAAAACACACAAACATGAAGGACCAGTCTGACTGCTCTGTGGAGAACCTTCTACAGGGATGCAAGCAGGGAGTAAGGATCCCAACAGGGGGACTGTTACATCAACCCAGGCACAGAGATGAGGGTGGCTGGACCCCTGTGGTGGTTGTGGAGGTGAGGATTTTACATTCGTTTCATAGCAGAGTGAGGGAACTTTGCTGACTGAATTGTTGTGGGGGGAGAGGGGAAGGGGCTGTGCTATTACTCTATTATGAAGACTGGGAGAGAGGAGCCAAAGATGGGGAGTGAACCCCAAAATGAGCAGCCCCTTGGCCCACCACTAAGGCTAAGGTAGAAGACTAGATGCTCACGATGTGCAACGGGATGTAGACCCCAGTCCTTGCTTATAATCTGAGTGCAGATTTTGATACAGGAACACCAAAATGTTAAATGAGCACCAGTGCCATGCTGTTTTGATTACTGTAACTTTGTAGTATAGTTTGAAATCAGCAAATGTGATACCTCCGACTTTGTTCTTCTTTCTCAAGATTGCTTTCGCTATTCAACGTCTTTTTGCTTTTGTGCAAATTTTAGGATTTTTTTGTTCTAGTTCTGTGAAAAATGTCATTGGTATTTTGATTTTTTCCCATTTTTAAATTGAGTTATTTACATTTTTATTATTAAATTGTAGCAGTTTTAAAAAATATTTCTTGACAGAAGTCCCTTAAAAACATATATGAATGTCTTCTATCCGTCTGTGGCTTGTCTATTTAGTTTCTTAATAACATATATTAGATGAGCAGAAGTTTTAATATTGGTGAATTCCAATTTACCAAAATAATGATTTTAATGGTTATTACTTTCTGTGGATTCTCTAACAAATTTATGTCCACCCCCAAAGTCATGAAGTTATTCTCTTTGGTTTTCTTCTAGAGCTTTACAGTTTTAGTTTTTATGATTAGGCCTAGATCTCTCCCGGAATAATTTTTGTGTAGGGTGTGAAGTGGGACTTGAGATACTTTTTTTTTTTGCATATTCACTTGTTTCCACATCATTTTTTGAAAAAAAAATTTTCCTTTGAATTGCTTTGGTATCTCTCTCGAAAAATTATTGGATCATATATGTTTGGTTTATTCCTGGAAACTCTGTTTGGTTCCATTGATCTATTTTTGCCTATTCTTTAACCAGCACCGTACTGACTTGATGACTGTAGCTTTATTAAATTTTAAGTCAGTTAGTGTAATTTCTCCACATTTGTTCTTTATCAAGATTGTGTTGGCTATTTTAGGTACTTTGAATTTTCATATATATTTTAGGATCAGCTTGTCAGTTTTTATTTTTAAAAAAGTGCTGGGGTTTGGCTTGGGTTTGCATTGCATCTAGAGATAAATTTGGAGAGAACTGACATTATAACATGTTGTCATCTAATTTTTAAACATTGTACATTTATGTAGGCTTTCTGTTATATCTCTCAGTATTGTTTTATAGTTTTCACTATAGAGATCCTATACACCTTTTGCTAAATTTGTCTCTAAGTATTTCATGTTTTGTGAATACTATTGGAAAGAATATTTTTAAATGTTATGTAATAAAATTCACATGTCTAAATACATACACATGTATATGTATGTGTGTATGAGTATACCTACATTTATCATCTATATTTATCTATCACCTATCATCTATCTATCTATCTATCTGTCTTTTTTTGGGTGTCCATTCCTCTGAAGTGGCTAAATTACATTCCTTAGTTCATGGTGAAATTTCATCATTGGCCCATGCATGGCAGGTATGTTTCATGTACATATGTATGTATTTTTAGTAGTGTAATAAGCACCCTTTAATCTACCTGCTATAGCAAAACTTCACTGACAATAAGCTACATCTAATCATATGCCCTCTCCCCAAATCACCCTGCTCACCATACTCAAATATCATCATCCTGAATCTACCTCTTAATTTGCTGAATTTTTCCGTTGTGATTGGACTTTAAGTGGTCTTTCTAGGTTTCTTCTATTACAAGTAATTCTGTAATAAATATTCCTGTGCAGTATATTTAGTCCAAACACTGATTATGTACTTGGAATGTATTCGTATAGCTGGAATTATGTCAAAGTACATTAAAAGACAAGATTTTTAAGATTCTTGTATATTTTACTGCACCTGTCAAATGGGCACATCTCCCAGTACCTGGGTACTCGGCACAGTTTGAGAGCATCATCCAGGCTTCTGGGAGAACACCTGGCCTGCACCTGTGTGCAGGGGTCTTTCTAGTCCACAGTCCACACCTACACTCCATCTGTATCTCATCCTCCATAACAAGGCAAAATGTTCCCTACACCTTGGTGTGTAGCCTGTAGAGAAACCCCTTCGTCCAGGGACTCAGGCCCCTCTCACCTGCCCTTAGCTGCCCCTACCCTGGGGATAGCAATGACTTCACGGATAGTCATTCCCCAGGGAGGAACCCTGTAGATACAGTTTGTTTATATATTTATCCAGTTCAGTCGAACAAGCCTTTGTGCTTACTAATAGTGTTCATGGCAATGACCTCTACCCTTTGAGGGGACTCTTCTATCTGCCCGGCACTGTTGTAGGCAATCCTACAGCATCGTCTGCCTCAGTCCTCACAAGAGTGCTGGGGGATGACTGTCATCACCCTCTTTCAAGATGGGGAAAAGGAAACAAGAGGCAGTGACTAACTGCTCAAGATGGCACAGGGGCAAATGGTGAGGCAGGACCCCGGGCAGCTGTCTCATCCTGGAGGCCACGCTTCTCCATGAGGTGACCGAGTCACATCCTGAGTGGAGGGCAGAAGGGGAAGGGGGAGAGGAGGAAAAGGACGTAGCTCTGCCCTCCATGGACTTAACTGCCCAGCAGAGAGCAAAGGACACACGTGTACCCACACGTGAACGTGTACACGAACACACCCACACTGCACATGCACACACGCTATCACACACACATCCACACGGTTACACATACACCATACACTCACACACACACTGTTACACACACACATCACACACGCACTGTCACACACACACACGTACACTCTCACATAGGTATACACTGGTGCATGGGGGCGCGGACAGCTCAACGGTGACACTGCAGCAGAAAGGCCTGCACCGCTCTTCACAGGAAGGGACCCCAGGACCTGCCCAAGTAGAGGGGACTGTGGGGTGATGTGAGCTCTGGGTGCTGAGTGCTCACAAGCTGGAGGCTGAGGCTGCTCAGTGGATGTGGGGCCTCTGTCTGGGGAGCAGTGGAAACAGGAAGGAGCAGCTCACGTGCAGGGGACAGTGAGGACAGACCACAGGGGACATTGTGTGATCTGGGGTACAAATTCCAACCTGGCTACAAGTAAACTGTCAAGGGTTACAAATTGTTTATGCTGATAATAACAATGTCAGTTTGATAAGATAGATAAATAGATGATAGATAAAAAAAGGAAAAAATAAAAGAACAGAAGAAGAGAGGAGAGGGGAGGGGAGGCGAGGGGAGAGGCAAAAGGCTTCTCCTCCTGCTTCTTCAAATTCCTTACAAGGTGGGGACTGGGGAGGGGGCCATCCTTCCAGAATGTTTTCAGAATTCTCTATATACAAGCATCTTACCATTTCACTCAGTAACATATTCTGGACCTGTTTATGGGGCAATAGTCTCAAATCTATTTCACTCTTTTAAGGCCTGACTCCGTATTAGGAAGAATATTATCATTTCTTCTGCCCATTTGGGATCCTTTTCAAAGACCAACCACTTGCAGGTGCAGAGTTGGCTCCTGCTGCCCTGAAAGGGGTCTGACTTCCCCTGGGAGGAGCCCTTGCTCCCAGTGCCCACTTCATGTCCCATGGATCTCTTGATCCCTGGCACCCTCTAGGACTCTCCAACTGGCCTTAGATTACATTGTTCCCACAGCAGTGAAGGAACTGGAGACCAGGCTCTCATGGCAGAATCCTGGAGGATGAACTAGGAGGCTCTGAGCCTGGGTCTGCCTGAGAGATATTAGGAGAGCAAGGTGTGGTTTAATGAAATAAAAGTTGGTTAATTGAGCTGAAAGAAGGACACGCACCCTCCACAGAGGCCCACTCTGAAAGTGACTTGGCAGATTGGAGACCCTCCCCAAGATGGCAGGACCACATGAGAGATGGAGCCATGGTGACTGTGTCACCCCCAGAAGAGGGTCACCCTCTTCAAGGAGCATTTAAATTACACAGGGACATGCTGGCTCCACAGAATCCATGAAATTATAAGACCCTGCCAGGTCCAGTGAAATGTTCCAGGGTTGTTAGGATTAGAATCCAGGTCTTTCAAATAATACCTTTTGGGACACCCTTCACCCTTCACCCCTGCCTGCCCACAGTGACCACACACAAGGAGACAGGGAGCCTCAGAAGAGGGAGATTCCCTGGGACTTTGAGGGTAGGACCAGGTTTCTCTGAAGCAGAAGAAAACTTTAAGTCAGGAGAATGGGTTTTACCCAGGGAAGAGGCCCCACCACTCTGCCCCATGTGCTCTTGCACACAGAAAGGGGTGTGGCCTGGCCCTGCTCTGACCCCTAGAGAGGCGCAGCTCCAGACTGTGATCAGCCCTCTCCACCTCCCCCAGGGCCTGTATAAGTGATTAGATCACTTTCTATTTCAGAGCAGTTAGGGAGAACTGTTTCCTAGAACCTGGCTATTCTCCTCTCTCCCAGCCTACCTGATCAGCCCTGGGAGGCTGGTGTGAGGATTGGTGTGAACTTTTCTTTAAATGTTCGGTAGAATTCACCTAGAAAGCCATCTGGTCCTGGGCTTTTGTTTGTTGGGAGTTTTCAAAATTACTGATTCAACTTTATTACTGGTCTGTACATATTTTCTATTTCTTCTTGATTTCAGTCATGGGAGATTGTACATTTCTAGAAATTTATCCATTTCTACTAGGTGGTCCATTTTATTGCCATATAATTATTCTCAGTAAACTCTTATGATCCCTTGTATTTTTATTGTGTCGGTTTTAACCTTTTCTTTCTTTCTCAGTTTATTTATTTAGGTCAATTTTGCTTATCTTTTCAGAGAACCAGCTCTTAGTTTCATTGATATTTTCCTTTTTTTGGTCTCTATTTCATTTATTTCTGCCCTGATATTTATGATTTCTTTCCTTCTACTACATTTAGATTTTGTTTATTCTTTTGCTAGTTCCTTCTAATCTGAATGATAATCTTGCCTGGTAGCGTATACTTGGTTGTAGGTTTTCTACTTTTCATCACTTTGCATATATGGTGCCACTTCCTTCTTGCCTGCGAAGTTTCTGCTGAAAAGTCAGCAAAGTTTCTGCTGAAAAGTCAGGTGTTGGTCTGATGAGAGTTTTCTAGTATGCAACTAGTTGCTTTTCTCTTGATGTTTTAAAAGATTCTCTTTATCTTTAACTTTTGCCATTTTAATTATAATGTGTTTTGGTGTGGACCTCTTTGGGTTCACCCTGTTTTGGACTCTCTATTCTTCCTGGACCTGGATATCTGTTTCCTTTCCCAGGTTAAGGAAGTTTTCAGTTATTATGCCTTCAAGTAAGTCCTCTGTCCCCCTCTCTCTTCTCCTCCTAGAACCCCTATAATGTGAATGTTAGTAGGCTTGATATTATCCCAGAAGTCTCTTAAACTATCCTCATTTTTTAAAATTATTTTTTCTTTTTTCTGTTCAGCTTGAGAGATTTTAGGTACTTTGTCTTCCAGTTCACAGATCCATTCCTCTGTATCATCTAATCTACTGTTGATTACTTCTAGTGTATTTTTTATTTTTATATTTTTTATTATTATATTTTTTATTGTGTTCTTCAGATCTGTTTGGTTCTTCTTTATATTTCCTCACTCATTGTTAATCTTCTGAATGTGTTCATCTGTTCTTCTACCAACTTCCTTGAGTAGCTTTATGATCCTTACCTTGAACTCTTTATTCAGTAGCTTACCTGTCTTTACTTTGTTTAGTTCTTCTTCTGGGTTTTGTTTTATTGCTTCATTTAAAACATATTTCTCTGTTTCCTCATTTTGCCTACTTGCTGAATTTATTTCTATATATTAGGTAGGTTGGTTAAGTCTCGTGATCTTGGAGAAGTAGTCATATGTAGGAGAGATGCTATGGGACACAGGAGCACACTCCCCTCTGGTAATCAGAGCTATATGCTCCAGGGGCACCCACTATGTGGGCCGTGTGGTCCCTTTTGTGGTGGGGCTGACTGTTGTGAGCATGCTGGTATATGGGGCTGGCCCCTGACCTGGTTAGCTGCCAGGTCCTCCCTTGTGAGGTTGCTGCTGGGCTATTGGGGTGCAGGTAAGCCCGTGGAGTAACAGACTAGAGGGAGGACTCCAAAATAACACTTGCCATCATCATGTCCTCATGGTACAATGTGCTCCCTCAGGTGGCTGCCACCAGCATCTATGTCCCTAGGGTGAGTCTCAGTTGTCTCTTGCCTCTCCAGGAGGCTCTCCAAGATCAGCAAGTGGGGCTCATCCAAGTTCCTTTCAAATTGCTGCCTCTGCATTGGGACTCAGAACATGTAAGATTTTGCATGTGTCCTTTAAGAGTGGAATCTGATTCCTCCAGCCCTCTGGCTCTCTTGTACGAAAGCCCTGCTGGCTTTCAAAGCCAGACATTTTGGGGGATCTTCTTCCTGGTGTAGGAACCCTGGGCTGGGGAGCCTCATGTGGGGCTCAGACCCCTTGCTCCTTGGGGAGAACCTTGGCAATTGAATTATCCTCCTGTTTGTGGGTCACCTACCTAGGGAATTTTACCATGTCTCTGCCCCCACTACTTACCTCATTATGGCTCCTTCTTCATATTTTTGGTTGTGGAGAATCTTTTCTTGTAGTCTTCGGGTCATTCTCATAGATAGTTGCTCTGTAAATTGCTGTAATTTTGGGGTACTCATGGGAGGAGGTGAGCTCAGGGTCTTCCCCCTCTGCCATCTTGGCCACCCCCGCACCCCAGCACAAGACTTTAAGTGTACTGGCAACACCAGAAGAGATAATGCAGGAAAATTAACTAGTAATTGCTGTATTCAAAATATAAATTCAAATATATGACTCTGGGCTGAAATAGCTCCCAAGGCAGGCCTGAAAGGAGGAGGAGAATGGGATTCAGAAGAGAGGGAGGGAGCCTCAGGAAACCCTGTGGTTTCAAGAGTCAGGAAATATATGACTGCGGCTGAAGTCAATTTCCCATGGAGATGGAGAGGGAGATGAGGTTGGAAAAAGCAGAAAACAATTCCCTTTTAAAATGCAGAGGGGAGAATACTTTGTCATCATTTGACTGATCGTAAGAGTGAGCTCAGCAATTTTGTGCCAGATCATAAACCAATTGCCCTCTTGTGCAAGATTAACTACTAGAAAGACCTACTGCCTTTCTCCTGTGATGGGTTGATAATGCATATGACAGATTGCCTGGAAAATAAGACATAGTAATGAGGGTCAAACACTGTTATTAAATCCATGTGGAAAAAGAATCAGGAGGAGGGGAAACTACTGTTAATTATGGCGAGAAAGCAGATTACAAAGTGGCTAGAGGGTTTTTTTCACAGATGTTTGAATGTAATATATTTTGAGACTGTCAAAGAGGTACATTAGAATGATTAAATATATTCAGACTACTCTGGGAATTAACTACCTGCTCTTCTCTCACAGGGAGTAAATAAGATGACCAGGTGATATTTCTAGTAAGTGAAAAATGTTTCTTTGATTTAGATTTTATTTATTTTTCTTGGGAAAGATAGATATTCCACCTGTAGGAATTGGAAATGATCTTCTTTATAGCCCTGAAGTGAGGAGTTTGTGTCTTAGAGCTAGGCTGTCTCTGCTCAAATTCCAGTTCCTCACTTCACTACTGTTTAATCTCTCTGTGCCTCAGTTTCTTCATTTGTAAAACAAGGATGATGGTAAGAGTGGTACCCACTTGGTGGGGCTACAAGGGGATTGACTGAGTCACTGTTTGTACAGTAGTTTGTTCATACCCTGTAATGTTAGCTGTGAATCGAACAGTCTGCTTTTTTTTTACCAATTCCTCACTTTCTGCTCACTTTTATTGTAGCTAAGCAGTGTGCTGCTTCTTTATTATACATATTCGTATGCCTCCAGTTGTAGGGTTTGCAGTCTTTCTTGGAGGAGGAGCTACTTTTCATTTCCAACTGCCAGATAAGTGGCTGGAGGTGATGGGGAAACTTCAGCCAAAACCCACAGGATGCCCATGGATGCTGGAGGTGGGGGCGTGAGTTCACACACTCACCCCAATACCCTCTGCTCAGCACAGTCCCTAGAAACCTCTACTGAGTATTGGCTGTTGACAGGAACTGGTTAGAGCAAAAGCTATGAGGTATGGTCTCCAAATCCACTGGGTGAGTCATTTTGATCAACTGTTAGGTTGAATTGTAAAAAGTGGCATTTATATAGGTCAGAAAGGATGAATGTTGACAGTTCAACATAATTCAACATAATAAACATAATATTTCATGTTTCCTACGTCTGTTGATTCATGGATATGAATAGTTATATCATTTACTACTTTCCAGCCAGAGCTACCAATGTCAGCAGGCTGCATTAATGAGCCCTTGAGGACAAAAAGATAATTCTGTTCTACATCTGACCTCAGATCTTTGATTAAAGTACTTTCTGCAATTCATAGATTACATTTACTAGATCCCTCCATAGGCTGGGCAAGAGACAATACTTAAAAACAGATATTCACAGTTTAAGATCACTTAAGGTTCATCACCATCACCACCATCATTAGTCATATGTAGAAACACTCAGCCTTACTGGATAGCTTACAGGAATGTTCCTAAGCATTTTGGGGAGGTCATAAAACGACTCCAGGTTGAATACGAAGTGTAGGGATGGTCAACCTTATGTATAGGTTCACTTTGGAAGCAACTGGGTTATGATTTCGATATGTAGGGAAGAAGAGGAAGAGCAAAAAAAAATATTCCCGTGACCCACATGTCTTTCTTTGTCTCTGGTCTTACTCTGGGAACAGGAATTCCTGGGTTAACCATAACTAGTATGATTGAGGAACTAGTATTTTCTCTAGTTCTTGTCCGTGGGTACTGGTCTGGTGGTCCTCTCTGTTCATGCCACTCTTGGCTGAAGCTGTTCAGCATCTGATTGGTTGTGTCTTCCTTCATGGCTCTTATGAGTAATTACAGAGAGCTTCAAACTTTGTATCTCCAATGCCAAAAGCCTAACCTCTTCTTTGACAGTCATCTTCTACTGAGGGTTTTGCCTCGTGTTATACAAATGCTGGGTAGCGGATCCAGCTTTAGCAATATTATCAGTCAGGCTAGTCTAGGTTATGTTTCAATAACGGATAACTCCAAGATCTGAGACAGAGGGCTTCCCTGGTGGCGCAGTGGTTGAGTGTCCGCCTACCGATGCAGGGGACACGGGTTTGTGCCCCAGTCTGGGAAGATCCAAAAAAAAAATAGATCTGAGACAGAAACTACAAAGGTTTATCTCTTGTTCACACCACGTACCCACTGCAGTTCAGCTGGGGTCTCTGTGCATATTACTTTCACTGGGACATTCTGGCTGGGAAAGGCTCCAGCAGTATGCTTCCACAATTGCTTAGGCAGAAGAAAGAAAATGTGGTGAGTTATACACCAGTTCTTAAAGTTTCCATATGAAAGTGACACATGACTTTGTTGCAAATCACAAGACCACATGTAACTTCAAGAAGATGCAGAAAAGTGCAATCGATTCCGCATGCAGAAATTAGAGGGCTGAGATTATCTACTGAAAAGCAATAATGACCACTGCTAATGGACAGTGGAATGCATGCATGATGTTTGAGCTTTTACTCAGTACTCTAAGCATTCTGTCCTACATCCTTGTTTGCTCAACTGGTTGTGCTTTTTTGGGTATTCTGTGATGAAGGAAGGCGTCATTTTTCACTTTCCTTTTGGAAATATGACTTTTGATTATATGAGTTATAATAAATTATATACCATAACTTTTCTTGTGCAAGTCCCTGAAACATCAATATACAATAGCAGTAATATTTGTTTATTGTATATTTTTATTGTTCCAAAATAAACATAGCATACAATTTACTGATTCAACCATTTTTAAGTGTATAATTCATTGACACTAAGTACATTCACATTGTTTTGCAACCATCAGGACCACACATTTCTAGAATTATTTTCATTTTCCCAAACTGAAACTCTGTACCCTTTAAACAATAATTCCCTATCCCCCTTCCCCCCAGCACCTGGCAACCACCATTCCACTTTCTGTCTCGATGAATTTAAGTATTCCAGGTATCTCATATAAGTGGAGTCATACAATATTTATCCTTTTGTAACCAGCTTATTTCACTCAGCATAATGTTTTCAAGAATCATCCATGGTACAGCATGTGTCAAAATTTCATTTCTTTTGAGAATAAATAATATTCCATTGTACTCATATTCCGGACATTCCACATTTTGTTTATCCATTCATCTGTCAATGGACACTTGGGTTCCTTCCACCTGTTGTTTATTATGAATAATGCCACTGTAAACATTGGTATATACATATTATTGATTTCAACAATTCTGGGTGTATATCTAGAAGTGGGATTGCTGGATCATATGGTAAGTCTATTTTTAACTTTTTTTTTTTTTTTTTTTTTTTTGCGGTACGCGGGCCTCTCACTGTTGTGGCCTCTCCCGTTGCGGAGCACAGG
>NC_041221.1:8600073-8601159 GCF_002837175.3 Physeter macrocephalus
TCCGCGGCATGTGGGATCTTCCCGGACCGGGGCACGAACCCGTGTACCCTGCATTGACAGGCGGATTCTCAACCACTGCGCCACCAGGGAAGCCCTATTTTTAACTTTATAAAGAAATGCAACAGCAATATTTAACTCAGTGTTTTAAAAGCTGTTTTCTGTGGAACTATGGCCCCATCAGTGACTCACAGTGCATTTTAGCCTTGTAAAGTCCTGAGAAATTCTACATGAAAGAAATCTTTTTCTCTTGGATTAATGCCGCATTTACCAAATTTATTAAATCATAGAATTCCTGCCCCATTTTTGATTGAGCTGTCTATTAAGACCTCATGGAATATGATGTAATGTGGGAAATACTAGTTAACCATTCAACTCAGTATCATGTGGGCTATATGAGAAATGGCCAGATGATCGAAAGAAAAACCTAAAATGTGGAGAGTAAAGATGCCATAGGGTGGTCAGCTCATAGGCCAGCATTCTCATTGGCTAAAAATTGCTAAAAATATCCGATTCCACCAAAAGCGAAAAACACAGTTGAGTAAAAGAGATGAAAGCTGGCAGGAAGAGAGGAAGGAGTAGAGAGGGAGGTGGGGGGAGAGATTGCACGTCTAGGGAAGATCTACGAGTACTGATGCTGTGAGGGCTACATTCACCTCCCTTGCTCATTCAATATGCAATTTGAAAATCGATGTAATTTCTGTCCTTCCAGCTGAGGAAACGGAGGCTCAGGACCACACAACTGATAAGCAGACGTGTTGGGATTGGAGTTGTTCTTGTGACTCCAAAGCAGAGAGAGAGAGAGCAGTGGCTTCCAGTGGATCCCGAGGGCACACAGAGTTGGCTGCAGAAGTGAGCTACACCTCGCTGCAGGAGCAACCTGGGGGTCTGGAGAGGAGTCGGTGTGCAAACAGGGAGCCCCTCAACCTCAGTGGACCCCAACATGATCCATCTTAGGTGGAACCCCCCAACATTGTTTTTAGATTTTATATACATATATATTTTTTAACATCTTTATTGGAGTATAATTGCTTTACAATGGTGTGTTAGTTTCTGCTGCATAACAAAGTGAATCAGCTATACATATAC
>NC_041221.1:8601204-8602960 GCF_002837175.3 Physeter macrocephalus
AACATCTTTATTGGAGTATAATTGCTTTACAATGGTGTGTTAGCTTCTGCTTTATAACAAAGTGAATCAGCTGTACGTATAAGTATATCCCCATACCTCCTCCCCCTTGCGTCTCCCTCCCACCCTCCCTATCCCACCCCCTCTAGGTGGTCACAAAGCACCGAGCTGATCTCCCTGTGCTATGCAGCTGCTTCCCACTAGCTACCGGTTTTACATTTGGTAGTGTCTATATGTCCATGCCACTCTCTCACCTCGTCCCAGCTGGGTTATGGTATATATAGAAAAAAGAGAGTATTTGTATGATCACTTGGGATGAATGGGATAATGATGCTAGAGGCTGGCCGCAGACCTGGGGGCTGCAGACCCCCCAGACCTCCGTCCAGCTTCCCCACGGGCTGAGGGGATGACTCTCCATGTGTCTGTACCCCAGGCTGCCCTCCGTTGGGAGCTCTGCCCTAAGCGTGCCTCTATTACAGCATAGAGCGTGGAGTTGTGAGGAAAGCTGTGTGTGTTGGGGGTGCGGACAATGGGAGCAGCGAAAGGGAATAACCAAATGCCAGCTTTGTGGCCCAGCTGAGGACACTGCCTACTGTGCTCCTACAAGGGGGTTTCAGGCTTTCATCAGGGGCCTAAGGGAAAGACTCTGTGGGACTGAGGCTTGGGGGAGCAAAGGGAGATCGGGTTCCCTTTAGTGCTGGGAGCAGTCTGCTCCCTGCAGCTGTGCCTCTGGAGCGGAAACTGAGAACTCCACACCCCAGAAGGGGCTTGATGGCAACAGGCCATGACCTTCCCGCATTGGCTGAAAGAGCAGGTGGGGGTGTGTCCCGCCTTGGACACTCTTTCATCCAGCGGAGCAGATTCTTTTTTTAAAACTAAAATTGGAACACATTTTATCATAAAATATAACATCATTACTTTCTTAGAAGAGTAATGCATATTTATGGTATGAAACCTAAAATGTAACCTTAAAATAAGGCAGGGAAATAAGATTGGTGACTGTTTATAAGAAGCATGCTTTGAAGAATGACCTTTCTGAAAATTAAATCTTGTTCAGAAAACTCTGCTTTCTTAGACATCAGTGTGTGAGTATAGGTCAAATGATAAATTTTTTATTTTTTATAATAAAAAATGTTAAAATAGAAAGTTTTGTGTTTCCATAGGATTAGTTTTTTTAAATATAAGTAAAGTTTTAAAATGTGAAATAATTTTAGATCTACAGAAAAATTGCAAAGACAGTGTCAAGAGTCCCTCTGGATACCTCTCACCAAGTTTTAGTTTCCCCTAATTAACATTATCCTGTCCTATTAACATTACCAGTAACATTCTCATTTCATGTTACCATGGTACATTTGCAAACCTAAGACACCAGCGTGGGTCCATTACTATTAACTAAACCAAACAGACTTTGTTCCAACCTAGGTATACCTTTAGATAACTGCAGTACCTCCCTACACATCCATTTTCCAGAGGAGTTATTGAAGAACTTAGGTTTTCTATCTCTTATTCTTGAATTCAATATTTATATTTATCGTTATCGTTATCATTATCCTTATCGTTATATTTTCCTGACTTAAATCATCTGCCTCACCTTTCTGGAACTCACTTTTACTGTGAAAGAAAGCTTCCTATGATTACAAAGTATGTTCTTTAACATGCAGTAGTTCAAGCAGAATAACTAAGCTGCAATCCCATAGGCATTCCTCATAATGATTATAGTCATTTTTTTTTTTTTTTTTTTTTTTTTTTTTTTTTGGTA